>NC_137661.1:9590754-10000754 GCF_963422515.1 Blennius ocellaris | reverse complement strand
TAAAAAATTACAATAATTTTCAAAATTCAATTTGATAATATACCTACAAAATTTCCATATTTATTCACAAATGCCGACTGGGTCATTAAAATTAACCTTTTCACTCGGCAGGTAGGAGGCAAGGGAAATGTCCTTTTTATGTGGTTATTTAGGAAGGACAGCACACACACATACAGGAATTAAACATGCTTTGGCAGAACGTAAATTTCCGTTTTATGTGGCAATACTTTCTGCTAATTGTTTCCCTGCACCTTGATCCCATAATTAGGCCTTTACTGATTACCTAATTACCCAGCAGCAGAAGGGCAGGTTGACGGCAACATTTCAGCCATCGTTCAAAGGCTCATTATCCCTCTGAAAGTCACTCTCTCTATCTCTGCCGCCTCCTCCCTCTCCTTCCTCTCCTCACCCTGCCTCCTCGCCTCTCTTCTGCTCTTGGTCTTCCATTCTTTCTCCCCTCCGTGCATCACCTGCTTCGCTTCTGCTTAATGCACCAACGGTAGCAGGGCGGAGGCATAGTATGTGGACCACAACACTTTGCCACCCCTCGGCATTTGTCAAGCTGTCTGCTGCAATGGCAAGTTTGCCACGTCGCAGCTGCCCCTCTGACAGCCAAGTTTATGTTGCAATGGGAAGCTGCATGTTGAGTGGAGCTGGGCAGCGGGGATGCAGAGATGACAGGCAAAAGCAGGATTTTGGGGCAGAAGGTGACGATATGGAGAGAGAGAGAGAGAGCGAGAGAGAGAGAGGGGTAATTTATAGGTGGGGAGTTTGACTGTCACTTGTCTCATGGTAAGATATATGTCAGGAGCAGCTTGGGAGAGGATGAAGGAGGGGAGCGAGGACGGGAGAATCCCGCTCAGACTCTCCCAACGCCTCAGGCCCCTTCTGGGCTTGCTCAGGTGCATGGAGCCATTCTCATTTCACTGCACAGTGGGGCCTCTAGACATAGCGCTGCTGTGAGCCCTCGGGACACCTCCCCATCTTGCTGCTCTCTCTTCCCTCTAAATCCTTTCACTGTTTGTCCCCTCTTCCTTGCGCTCCCCATTTTATGTTTCTTTTTCTTCCATCACCCCTCACCTCTCTTCCTGAGGCATCCGCTCACAGCAGGGCGGGCCGGCAAACTGGGCACTGAGTGCTTTTTTGTGTCGCCACAGCCATTAGACTCAATGCGGGACAACGTGGTTAATCACTAATCCAATTTTGTGGGCCTGTGCATCAGCAGGGGGGATTCTGTGCTCCAGTCACACTTTATTAGGGGTATTACAGGCTTTTTCTTTTTTTAATCACTGGGTTAATGTTCTCTCTGACACAATGGCCACTATAAGGGCAAGTATGTGGGGCAGTAGAGGGAGGTAGAAAGATGCAGGGGGTAGCTACACAACCAAGTATTGTTGAAACATACTCTTCAATATTTGGAGTGCCTGAGCTGCGCACACCTGTTCAAATAAATGCTCTGAAAATGCAAAAACACAACAAACTAATTTGAATTACATAGTAAAAAAGTTTGAAAATCTGTGATAATGTTGTTACGACGTTCAAATTACGAGCTGATTTGCTTTGT
Organism: Blennius ocellaris; assembly: GCF_963422515.1. Lineage (NCBI taxonomy): Eukaryota > Metazoa > Chordata > Actinopteri > Blenniiformes > Blenniidae > Blennius > Blennius ocellaris. Next base: position 9,999,190 of record NC_137661.1, on the reverse strand, counting down.
TTTTATATGAGCAAATTAAAAAAACCTCACATTTGAAAGCAAAATATGTCAAACATGTTTACAAATGACACAATGAACAAGCTAACTTATTATCAGACAAATAAAATCTAAGTGACAACATATTTTCTTTCTAATAATATGCTTAAATCAATTTATTCTGACAGTTCCAACTTAAATAGTTTGCTATTACTGTGTTGAAGTATAAATACTTTTCTCTTTTCCTGTCTTCATCTCCCCTGCATGTCGGACGACCAAGCAGCTGATCAGATGGGAATCCCGGCGCCGGCGGTGCATCTGCTGTGACTATATCACGGAGTCTAATTGGCATGAAAAGAGCCATACAGAGCACTAGCTTGCAAGCAGGCCGTCCTATTATCCCCGCGGACATCTCATTTAGGGGGACTCATGTAGAGAACCCGAGTGCCGACTTGCATGGTTTAGCATCTTTGACAGGAACATGTCCTGCTGAATGCTGCTTTAGTGACGCTTATTCAGGAAGCAGTGGGGCATGCGATGAGAGGAGGATATATATTTACAGGGACACACTCACAAAGAGCTCTTTGTTTATGAGGAGGATTTTTATTTCCCCGCGCTGTGTGAGTTTACCATTAAAACAAGGGGATGGTGAAATAGCTTTGATTAGGAAGATTATTGATAAGTGTAATATTAATAAAGTGCACTTTTCTTGGCATCTGCATGCATTCTTCCAAAGTTATTGATATGTTAAAAAAAAGGTTACATTGATAGATGCAAAGCAAAAATGTAACACACTATATTTCATATGTATGTTGGTGACAGTGCTTATGTAAGCTGTGTGGTTATTATTTTTTATTAGAAGCACAACGGAGACCCACATATCTGCAGAAGCATTTATGTATGAATAAAGCGAACAGTACAGTGAGCTGTGTAACAAAGACAAACAGGTAGTGTGACAGTAGAGACCTCCTTTAAAAGCAGGTTGGAGGTTCCCAGGACACATTCATCTCGAGCTGCAAGATCAATAGGAGGCAGTGGCACTACTGAACGATTGATCCATTTTGGACTATACCATCAGCTCAATGTACGATTCAATATAATTCACCATGTATTCAGAAAATCTCAGTATTGCCAATTTAAGCTGGGTTTTATTCAAATAATAGCTTAGAATTAAAGATGAATACAAGATACTCTATGTATTACTGTCTTAAAGGTTTTGTGCTATTTTCTCATTTTGTGTTTAGGATAACTCTGTGCCGTGTATTTGCTTGGAATACACCGACCTATTTTCACCTCACAGTTTGTCTTGTGGTTCTTGCTGATTACTCGTCTGTTTTGCTTACCTTTGTGTCTGCATGTCTTCCTTTCATGTAGGTCTCTTGTCTGTATCTGCTTTCCCACAGAATGGCCTTGCAGTACTTTAACACGCTACCTCATTACCACATGTAAATAAAGATGAATAGCCAGCAATATTCCCGCAAATTTGTTTCCCAATACACTGGGGGTCAGCGGTAATTGTGGTTGGCGCCGAGCTCCCCTGAGTGTGCGTACAGTTACATTCATATTACAGTTAATGAACAAGCAGCTAACAAATTGTCCCGTAACAACCCCCACACCCAGCAGCCCCATTGGACATTTGTTCTCGCAAGCTACTGCAGCAGCAACAGAAAGTAAAGGCCTATCTGGGCTGATACCCCCCCCCCCCCCCCCCCCCCCTTTTTTTCTCAGTCGCTCTATTACTCCTGAGAGGACCACAGAGTCTATTTAGCCTACCCAGGCCTCAGGCGTTGGACTTTTGTATTTTGAATGAGACATGATGAATGTGAGAACTTGCATGTGTGCAATATGCAGTGTGCATGCAGAATAATTCAGTACGCCACAGAGGCATACAGTAGCTCCTGCGTTCAGTTGGCTGCATTTATTCTGGTGTCTGTGTGGTTGTGTCTGTGCGGTTGTCTCACTACAGTCTTGTATATGTGCATGAGACAATGTTCGGTATGCTACCAAATGACAGTGAGGATAAATATGACTCTGTGCTATTTGTTCTGTGTGTGTTTTTTTTCTGTCTGTGCTGACAGGCAGCCGCTCTTAAGGACCTTTAAGGGCCTCCTTATTGCTATCATTACACAAGTCCTCTAAACGGTGAAATATATCACACTGTTTTAACATGGCAGGCTCCGGCATGGGTCACAGCAGTCTGAAGGTGAAGTTTTCTACACCTGGTGGCACATTGTAATTCATACGTTTGTATTTTCTTGGTGCTTTATAGGACGCATGAAATAATATCTTTGAATATTTCAACACAGCTTCTGCAACATGTGCTGGAACTCACAAAAAAACAAAACGAAAAAAAACCAACATTGTTTGTGACTTGATCCTGTAAAAATAAAATCTATTCAGGTCCTTGTTAATATAATTAACTCACTACAACATCAGTCCATGACAGATCTTCTGCAAGGGGGTTTATGCCAATATTTAACTTACAATGTTTACAATGGGAGATTTTGTAGTCCTGAATTAAGCATTGTATTCTTCCACAATCAATTTTAAAACACGATACTTTCTAAACCCAAAAGAAACTACAAACCACAAAGCTGATGTTTGAGTAGAATGTTTTACCTCAAAAGTAATTAAAGCCACATTTATATTGAACTAATTATGTATGAAAAAGATTTCACATCTAATCAAACAATTCATTTTTGTTTTTCCAATAACTTGTTGTTATGGAGAACTTGTGAAGGTGATGCAGGGAAGGGAAGAGAGCTCTGTCTGTTTTTGTATGCTCCTGCAAGCTCCCATGATCCATTAGAGAGGCTGAGGATGAATGAATGAGCGCTGCACCCAGAGAGAGCGCAGCAATAGTTTCTTCAGTTCCCACCTTATTGATTTCTGCAAGAAATATAGAACCCCGGGCACGGAGGTGGAAGAGGGAGGACCACACAGATATTAAGTCGTTTTCCCATCTTTTCCAAAAATCTTTAATCAAAGTTTAAGTGAAATACTAACATGCCACTTGACGTGACCTTTTAGCCCTGTTATGAATCACTTGTTTTTGAGCTGAACTAGTGGCTGGGAGAGGTGAGAGATATTTCCTAATCACAAATCGCTGCGAGACAAAGAACAAGTTCAGTGGCAGAGTTAAATGGCCACCGAAGGGCTTGTTTGCTGTTGACCTTTGACAAATGCTAGACAACAAATCTATGTTTAAAGCACTCATCCAACCGGATTCCTTTATAGCACTAAGTGACTCCTGGGAAGGACAAAGCCTTGAGAAGCAACTCCAGCCCAAGCTGCACCAAAACAAAGGAAGATACAATACACTTCCTGCACAAATATGGCTCTATGGAGGATGATATACTGCCAGATGTGGGAGACTTGTCTACAGGGACGAGGCAAACGGGACGATTTGCGAGCATACGGGTGCCTGGCATATAATGACAAATATGAAATCAATATAGTGACCTTAATTTGCCCAAAGCATAGCTGTGATGTAGTACACAGTGATTCGATTAAAGGAGGTATAAAAAGATGGTTTCTGTGTGTCGCGAGGGCAGAAAGGCCGTGCCCTTTTGAACCCTGGCGCTCACCGAGAACGTGGCGGCCATAAAAGGAACAACCAGCCCTGTTTGGTCATTGAATAGGCTCGTTATGGCTCATGGGTAATAATGTCACGCCTCAAGACGTTTTTTAAAAAGAGCTGGCGAATGATAGCTACCAATGTGTTCCGCAACACTGGCAACATTATGGCAGCAGAGGAGAAAATATAATAGCTTGAATATGCTATGAATAACAAAACCTGTCAATACTCACCTCTAGAAGAATTGCTGATCAGACACAGTTCATGTAAAGTGTACGTGTGTGAGTGAAAATTTATGATATGTGTCCCTATATATGAGAGTGTGTGTGCATCTTTGCGTGCTTGTGATAAAAGTAATGTGTCCCAGAGTAGGTGAGGTTCTGCAGGAAAGAATTTGTTCTGTGGGTAGCTACATTTGTCGGGGGGAATTTTCTTTTGAAAAACATTTATAAAGTGTTAAGGCAAATAGATCTTTATAATGTAAGTGTTGGGAACTCATATCTAAAGTTATCAGTATAGATGCTCTGCTTTCAGTGTGGTTGTAGGGTTTTTGTTTTTTTTTCACGTTAAAAGGAGGTATTTTTCATCCATCGTGCTTCAGTTTAAGGACACTGCAGCAGCTCAGGAATAAAGTAAAAGACAATATGTGGTTCTTCTTCAAATGAGAAGACAGCATTTATCTCAAAGCAGCTTCTCTAAACTAGACTAAAACAAACATACTAATCCTCAAAAAGAACAAAAGGAAGGTGAATATGGCTGAACTATAGGCCTGGATAGACATCTGGATGTAATCAAAACATTGCATAAAAATGAGCTTGTAAGATTTTGGATTACATTTTATGCCACATTTTGATCAATTAAAACTGTGAGAGTGGGTGTAAAAAGTTAAAAGTATGAGGAGTTACAGAATCATCACCTAATGTGGTTATAGACCTAATCACATTCTAGTTTACACTTGGGTTAACTCTAACCCGCAGGGTGATCATAAAGTAATGAGCCAATCAAAAAGCTCAATGTAAATGTAGAAAAATTGCGTTCAAAATTAAATATTTTCTTCATTGTAATACAATGTTTTTCATGAAAAAAATGAAGTATTATAGGTTTTCTTTCTCTTACAGGAATTTTAATTTTTCACATGTGATTACAAAAACCACAAGCTTTCACTGCCACGACAACTAAGAGTGTCTTTTTTAAAAATATTATCCTTTTAAATTGGGGAAGTGGTATAATTTCAAACTGAGGATGGTTTGTATGAGTAACTCCCAGCGCCGTTCAAAGCTGGACACCGCTGAACTCGTCATAAAGCCTGTAAATAAGCCCATCTTGTTTGGCTCTGCCCCTGGGCTTTTAGTGGCCATGGGCAGAACGGATCACACAATGGAGCCATTCGGTTAGAGCTTAGCCCTTAAAACAACACGCCACTCAATGATCCCAATGATTCTCCCGGTAAACAATAGCGGTGCACATCAGTCAGGCCTGTGTGGGAGGGAGGGTGGCAGGGCATACAATGAGCCCCCGTGGTGCCGTCCCGTTGGGAACGTCCTCCCGACGGGACGGCTCTTTTCATAGCCTGAACTGAAGGAGGAGAGCTTCATGATGGCCGGGGGATAAGTGCCATTATCTCAATACAACTTAAATTACAATATATTATTTTTGCTTCTTTTAGACAAAGGCAACAACCTTATTTCTGCGGCGCTTTGAAAACAACCACAGCTGAAACAAAGTGCTGTACACAAATAATGAAATACAAGTCATTTAGAAGTAAAACCGAAGCTTGTGCATTTGTTCTGTAGACACAGTTCTCATTTTCTTTCCTGGTGAAATCAAAAAACCTGAAACAATGCAGCAACACCTGATGCATCACCAAAAGTATGATTATTTCAAAAATGTACTCATACACCTGAGTGCAGTCCAGGAGTTGCCAGCCTTTACTGCATGTAATCTGTGACATTAAACTTCAAACATAATAAATTAACAAGAACAAAAATTGTGTCAATGAAAGTGACTAAAACTGAAAGTGCTGGCATTTTCAGGAGTGAAATATCTGCAGGTACTGATAAGGTTAGACAATAAGGACTCCCGGACTCAGTTATAAGGACCAAGGAGTGGTGGATAAATACAATATGGGATTTGTGTTTGTATTTGTATTTGGGAAAATATAGCACAGGAAATGTAAAAGCTATACAGAAAAAGTGTTAATAATGTGGCACGGAGTGGAATTGAAGAGGACAGGGATGAAGCAGAGGCCCCCTGGGTCATAAATACCATAAGGCCTCCAGCATATTACCCAGTGCCAGGCCAATCTCTGTTCATTACTGCTCCACGCTACTCAGCACTTCATTTAAAACTCACATTCCTCTAATTAACACACACTGCTGGGTACAGATGAGCCAGTACAGCGCCTTGTCTGTGTGTCCCTTGATTTTACTGCTTACTCAATTATATGTGTCTGTCATCACATTTCTTTTGCTCTTCAATCTTATCCTCTCTCTTGTCATTTAATTTCCTGTCTTGCAGCAATTTCCTCACTGACATCATCACACATGTCCGAGCTACACCATGTAAAGTACACAGGCTGCATCACTTTTCTACCACGCACACTCAACACAATTAGACTCCAGACGACTTCTTTTTTCTAAGTCTTGTGATAGCTAATAGAGAGCAGAAGGAAACATGGCTGCATCAGAATCTGAAGAAACAGTTTGTCCAACAAATTGGATGTGGTAAATGTTTATTCATTTATCATATCAACCAATTACACTGCGACAGAATTAGCTCCATTAGACTCCAAAAGGCAAGTATTAAGAAAACCCACTCATTGATTTTTCCTGTGCATTTAAAGCCCCGCAGATGCTTTCATTACCTCACCCAGGGCATTTTTAAAGTTGAAGGATCTCTCTGCAATGATACCCGGCGATCTACATGATGAATATGAAAGGACGAAATGAAATGTAGTTTTATGATGTCTTCTGTATGCGTAAGACACAAGAAAAAAACATTCATTCATCTGCGCTCGTACTGCTTTAACAATACTTTGCCCGCTATTATTAAAGGAGGCTTCGGTACAGCTTAAAGTAAATGATTCCGCTTCTATCACAGCCGCTTATGTGGATCAGATGATGCGTCTACTGATAGGTTTGTAATGGACTTTTCCTGTTCATTAACTGAGTTATAGCAGCAGGATTTTATGCTTTGCGGTTCTAAATTGAATAATACATCTCCAATGTTTAAAGTAATATTAATATTTTCAAAATCAATGTTAGTAAAATTTTATGTACACAGTTGTATTTGTTGATAGCCAGCCACTGCAAATAAAGACAAGATTTATGAAAGCCGGTGTCTTCTCTCCCTATACTATTATCACAAGTGAAACGCTGACCATAAAAAAATTTAATTAAAATTTTAATTAACACCGGTAATCAATAGGGTGTAACATAACATCTCACATATTCTCAGTGGCATGGAGGAAAATGTAATCAAACAAATACAGAGGGACCAAATATGATGATTTTATAGGCTAATAAGTCCAAGGTAAGTGTGGCAGCACTAGTGGGAAATGCCGCCGACTCTCTCTTGCCTTTTCCCTTTGGTGTCTGCTGGCGTGCTCTGGGCTTCAATTAACCTGTTTGTTTCTGCAAAACCAGTCTTGATTCTGTCAGAATTTTCCACTAAAATCTTCCTCATGTAGGTCAGATTTAATTAGGAGTCCATAATGAAATGCATTTATTAAAAATGTCATCCTCCAATGAGCTTGGAGAATATTTACTATGGTAATAAATTGTATTGCTGATGCTTCTCCAGACCCAAAACATAAAACAAGAGCTACAGGGCACAATACATTGTATGGCATTATGTGGCTGACATGGTGTAGTATGTTAATCTTGTGTTTCATAGGAAGAATAAACTATTATGGGCAAACATATTCAGCAAGGCCAAGAAGGGCATAGAGTTTACTTGGATGAGGAAATATATATATATATATATATATATATATATATATATATATATATATATATATATATATATATATATATATATATATATGAGAACTGCATGTACAGTATATTCAAGTTGGATCAATTAAACATGACCTTGTTTTGTGTTCACTGAGTTTACCCGTTTACAAGACAGCGAATTCAAGTGCATCCGCAAAACTTTCCTCACTTTTGGGGTGGAGGTCTGTTTACACGACACTGGTATGCGGCTCCACAAAGTATTTATCCCGGCTCCCAAGGTGGAAAGATTCTTTCAGGTGGTGATTCCCTCCTTCAGACACTGCCGGAGGCGTTACTGCACGTGCACATCTCTCTCCCCCTCCCCTCGCCTTGTTAATAGTTCCTTCTGGTCATGTGCCTGTAAACAAACATGGCGGACCCGTAGTGACTCACGGTCCGTATTCTAGTTTTGACGTCCATATCAGTAGTTTTATAGTTGAGACTCGCCCCTGATAGCATCCGATGCTGATCAAATCGGATCCATACCAACAAAAAATAGGGCGGTTGTGATTCCTACTTGTAAAATAAATACATTTTAGAGTAGATATAAATGTCCTTGATAATGAGTAAGTTACAAAGTAAGAAAGTAATTTCTTTTTGTGTCAGGACTCAAAAATACTACTTAATTACAGTTATTTGAGGACTTGTCGTGTTTGGAACATGGGAGGGAGCCAGAGTACCTGGAGAAAACCAAAGAAAGCACAAGGAGAACATGCAAACCCCACACAAAAAAGGTATTGTTGAAAAGGAAACAATCCTTGCTTTGCAGCAGTAATGTAAACCAATGATCAAACAACTCACCTTCAATGTTCACACTGGATGATTTCCTTCCAATAATCAATTTGTTTTCCAGCTATTTTAAAGACTGAATCAATTCTCGCAATTGCGTCACAGGCTCTGGATCAGTTTATGTGTATTCCAAGGAATTATGTGACCTTTGGCCTTTCCTCCAGCTGTGTTGTCCTAGTGTGTGTAGGCATGTCTCAGAATGTGAGTGTCTGGAATGAGCGGGGACGCTACAGGTATATCTGTGTATACAATGCGGGCACGTCAGAGCAAAAAGGCCAAGCGCCCCAGTAACCCGGTGACGACAAATAGTTTCCCCCTCTCTTCCTCTCATCAATGCCTTTGACCTTAACTGTGAATTTCATCTGCAAACAACTCGATTCAATGAGCAAATGTTTGCACAGCTTCAGAGACGTGTTCGGGCGGAATATTTTGAGTGAATGTTTTTGCACTTGTTTGTTTCTATTTTTTTTGTTTTTTTGTTTTTCCTGGGAGAAAATAACCTGCTCTGAGGGGATTTTATTGTCATGTTGCCAAGTTTAATTTGTTTTCAAGATTTTTCTGTTTTAAGAGGAGTTTGTATGATCTCTTTTCATAGCCAAGTGCAGAGCACAGATTGCGTATATCTCTCTGTGGAAAAACAAGCTTTCTCCTTCTTTGTCCCCAGTGTCAGTCGCTGGCCAGATTTCCAGTGAACAGATTTTTTTTTACGGCTCACATCTAATAAATATTTAGGATTAACTCAATGAAATGATGCAAACACAAATGAAATGTATTTAATGGGCACCCTGTCCATTAGAGGAGTTTCAATAGCACCGCTGAGGTGTGAAATGGTCACAACTGGCAACATAACAATCAAATGGTCTCTCTTTCTCAAACACACACACACACACACGTGCACGTGCACGCTTACTCGCACGCACATGCCCCCACGCATGCTCACACACACACACAAGGAACAAAAGCACCTAATATTTTCTGTCAGTGGGATTGTGCATACCCCCAACCTTCAAATAATTTACTGCCGTGTGTCTACAGAGTGTTTGGCGCAAAAGTGTCACTAAATCTCAGCCCTCAAAGTCAAACGTCAGGTAAACCACAGAGAAATAATGTTTATTTTCTCTTGGCCCTGGCCCCGTTCTTAACCATGCTGTCAGTACACCGGTAGCTCATATATCTCACAAATTCCCTCATGATCTCTACAAGTAGCCCTTTAATAGTGACCACAAACACCGCCACACATGATTCTCCATTACTTATGAGTCCTGATAATGACACAGGACTTTCAGCTTACACCAGAGAAAATTACAAGCCCTGGTTACTGTCACTTATCTTGACAAGATGTCTGAATAAATTAACAATTTTTAGAAAATGGTGCATAAAAGATGAAGGAAGGTGGCATTGCGGCTGTCTGGGTGTCCAAAAAATATCTGTGTGCCTTTGCAGCTCTTTCATCTCCATCAAATGCTGGCGACTTGCAAAAATAATGATGTATTTTTATTTAACACTGCTTTGTTATGACGTCCCATCATTCACCGCTATCATCAACAGGGTTCACCTTCAGCTGTGCTCAAACGATTCTAAACACGGCAGACAAATCTTCAGCCCTTCTCCATCTTATCACCGGGACAGACACTATATTTCTCCATGGTTCTTCTTGTTAAAACCATGCAGCATCACAGGGTGTAACTGATGCTCTTCATTGTGCATAATCTGCACGACATAGGAACGCAGGTACCCACGTATGCATGTATGTATGTATGTATGTATGTATGTATGTATGCATGCATGACATATGAGGCCACACACTGGTGTTTGCAGTGATGATAAAAAGAAGATTACAATGAAAAAACTAAAACCTAATAAAACTGTAAAGCAAACTATGTCACATGCATATAAATAATACCTCCGTAAATCAATTTTCTAATGCAAGGATAACAGATTCTGCTGATGTAGAGACTGACTGAAAGTACATTGTAAGCTTACATTTTCTGAAAAACACATTTTTTCCATAGAAACAAAATCAGTAGCTATTTTTAGTATCAAGATAAAACAAGCATCAAACATTAACTTCAATGCTTGTTGAAATGATCCCAGATTATTCTATATACTTTATTGTATGAAACATCTTCTGCAAGGCTTAATACGAGTACTAAATATGCAAATGAACAGTACAATTTAAATCAATATTTTTTTGTGAGATTGTTGTCCTTATGAGAACATTGAAACCTCTGGATCAAGTAAATCGTTAATATGTGCAATGATACCATTTCATGCCCTCATGGTGGCATCTTAATAAAGTAAAAGAGTCTCTCTCTCTCTCTCTCTCTCTCTCTCTCTCTCTCTCTCTCTCTCTCTCTCTCTCTCTCTCTCTCTTTCTCTCTCTCTCTCTCTGTGTTTGCCATGTGATGGACTTGAGAGGTCCATATATTTATGTTATTTTTATCTGTCTTTGGACAACTTCGGTGCTCTCACAACCCATCCTCATAATCCCATCAGTCTGCCTTGTTTTATACATTCAGGAAACATAATACGCGCACAAAGCGAAAGAACAAACCAGTAACATGTAGAAGGGAGTAGGAAGCCAAGAGGAAGAGACAAAAGGCAAACAGGAAGGACTTTCAGTGCAACCAGAGCCCACCCTCCGCTGCTGTCATACATACTTGGTTTCTAGTTTGAAGATTCACAATGAGGCATTCCCTAATAACAAATCATTTCTTTCACAGTATGCTTTTTAATCTGGCTTTGGTTGACAGGGCCCATCCTTTCCGCTGAGAGGGAAGACCACTTAGAGGCCAGGCCAATAAGGCCCAGCAGCCCTGTGGCCTGACTGGGGTGATTTGTCAGGCTCCACTGGTGCGCCGGTGTTGGTCACACCGATGGATTTATCCCAAGGTAAATGGAGATAGCCTCGTCGGCTACAAGCCCGGCGCTCTGATTACAGACCTTCTCTTGGAGTTGCGTTGATAGATGTTGCTTGTGTATATATATTTACAATGCCACTAAATCTGTGAATACAATGTAACATGGGCAGAAGGGGTAAAACTCTGGGGACTGAGTGAGAAAGGGAGCGAATCCCACAGGGTTTGATTTATGCTATGCTATGCAGAGCAATAGAGAGACAGCACAGATGAAGGGTCTGTGATGAAACAGCCCGGTGGGGCAGAGGTTGTTGTTTTGCATTGGGGTTGGAAAGGTGCTGTGATGAATCTCATACATTTCTCACACTGGGTGCTGTCCACCATGCCATATTAATAACAAACATGCTGCAAAGGAAATCGGAAGAGCGTTTTAGGAATACAGGGGGAAACCAGAATGTACTTTTGCAACAACAATAGGGAGCCAATCGGAGATGTGCAGCATTTATTCCTACACTCGCAGATCTATACATCCGTGGTGAAGAGTCATCCCAGCCAGGTACAATCACTGGGATGAGTCTGGTTCAGCCAGCCTCTACAATTTTATTCACATTCAACCCAAATAAAAAGTTTTCCTGATGGCATACATACATTTTAACGGGTTAAAAAAGAACTGATTTGAAAAGAGTCTCGATACATTCTAGTCTAAGTACATTTAAAGTACTGGACATTTTGATAAAAGACGAAGGTAAAAACATGAAGGAAAGTTACTCAAAGTATAGTATTATGTACTATAAGTAGTATAGTACATTACAATTGTCATTATAATATAATTGAAGTTGGAATCTTGATCTAATATTTTCATACGTTACTGTATAGAATGCACAGAAGTGTGAAGTAATGCATTACATTTATTTTTTAGCATTCACTGGAGCAACTTTTGGGATACATTTTACTCGTGAGAATAGTTTGAATGCAGCATATGTGTTACTTGATTACAATACTGAAGAAAAATAAACACAACTTGACCCCCATTACACTGGGCTTAATGCTGTTCAACATTTTACTTGGATGTATTAAAATAATTAAATTATTTTACCGCGGTAGAGAGACTTCCTGTTAAAGCTCCATCATGTGACTCTGTGTGACTAATGAAACAAAGCCAGATGCCTTCAATGATCTCTCTTCCACAATCAATGGTATAAACAGAATTTATAAAACATTAATACTATGATAAAATACAAATATTTTTACTTCAGTATGTTTTGTTTTTTTTAAACCCACCTCTGAATATGCATTTTATACAAGCCACCCATGTTAGAGATTGATAGTCAGAACGTAAACTTTGTAAAGTTTTTCTTAGCACATGAAGAACTGAGAAATTAGTTTCTACACAGAATAATCAAATCTTTTAAATTTTATCTGACATCCAACTAAAACACTTTATATTGCTGGTATTGTATATTGTATGAATACCCCAAAACAACTGTGATTCTATTTTAAGGCCATATCATCACCAACAACTACAAAACCTTCTGATAGGATACACCACGAAGCAGAAATCTAGGAAGGACTGTTAGGATTGAAATCAGCATCATTAAGAGACAGGCAAACGCACACACTCACATTCTCATCTGGGGATAATTTAGGATCACCAGTGACCCTCCCATTCATGCTTTTAAAATCTGAATACCTGGAAGAAACTCACTCAGTTTAACCTTGGGTTTTTTTGTAGTCATTCGCGTCTTCATGTGTATGAAGCTCACCTCAACTGTAGTTTGAACTGAAAAAGACAAATAAAATCAGCCCAGCACAAAGCATGCAATCTTTTTATAGCAAGTTTTAGAAGCCCTCAAGGTATACTTGCTCCAGAATCTTATTTTTAAAATCAATCCCCTGAAGAATCTGCAAGACTCCTGTCTGACCCATGAGCATTTTCTTTTTCCCGGGGCATGGTGACCACTGTCTTGTAGTACCAATATAGCTTAAACCAAATTAGATTTAGTTGTGAAACTTCCAAACCACATTGACATTTGCTTAACACTAACAGCAGCATCATCACCAGCTAAATAGTGGCTCCACCATGTTTGCTCTCTACTGAGTAGGCAGCTGTGAGCCATTTGTTCCAATCCACAGTACAGTATCCCTGCCGCGCTCACTTACACACCACAACAAAGCCCCTTTTGCCCCAACCTCTTGGAAAGCTTATGTATGGCACTCTCATTGTTTCCTCAGCCTATTGAGGTAAAGATAACTGTGGGATGTGAGGGAGCTGAATGATTATACATCAGTAAAATCACAGGGGGTATATATCACTGCCATTGGGACACACCCACTGGAATGAATTGGGTCAAATGAGACCACTGCATCGGGCAGGGCACGCTGACAGTTACTAATGCACCTCCCATGGCCACTAATAGGAGTGTACAAATTGCCCAGGGTTTGTAAACTTTGCCTGTTTGGGGCAGGGGTACGGTTTGCAAGCAGCTTTGCAGTATGGATGTAGGTAGGTAACTAAATCAACACTTCAGTTGCACACTGGGACGAAGGGGCTGGACTCTGTTCAAACAAAGAGGAGGCCAGTTCCTTCTCTCAGCATTGAAGTCACCGATGATAGAGGTAGAGGGAAGATGACAGAGTAGAGGGGATGTAAAGTGATTTCTTTATGGGGATTTTAATGTGAGTTTATCAAAAATTGACTTTAGACAGACTAACAAGGTCAATAATCTGCTGATAACACGGTCATCTCTGCTATTTGTGTAACACCTGTTGTTCGCAGACGTCATACATTTAAGCAATATTCAGTGCTACAACATACTTTTTTTCAAACTTTGACCAAGTTCTTTTAATTGCATAGACTAAATATTACCAAAATATACAATGACCCACTCAAATAGAAATGTTGCAGGGAAGACAGTAGGGAGAGAAGAGAGACCTGAGATGCAGTAAGAAGAGTAACTTGTGGCTTTACCATACAGTGTGCTCTAGTGAACATGAGTTTGTGTGGTTGTCTGTCTGTGTGTCCCACTACCCTGAACAGCTGAAGCGATATAGAAGATGGATGGATGGATATTTTCTACCACCGGTTTTGCATAGATATGCCTATTAAAATTGTATATAATAAATGATGAGTGTACAAGTATATATTGTACTGGTCAAAGACCATCCACTGTGGATATTAGGAAGTGAGGGGACCAGTGAAGACATCATTTGTTGAAGGACAGACAAGTGGAAGCTGAGGAAGGAATGTTACACCCTGATCTCTGATCTCACCTCACCACTCAACATGTCCTACATTTGAAAATGTTGTCTTATCGCACTACAATATTATTCAAACGCATGCCCACACGCATGTCCAAAATAATGTGCAGTGTGTATACCACCGTACATGTACATGCATATGTTTATGGAACTCGATGTTTTAAGACCCAGAAGCAACATACACATTTCAGAAATGGGTGCAAGGTCATACAGATGCATCTGTTTATAATCGAGTGTCTAAAAGCTAAGGAGAGTATTTTAAAGTCACACCTGTCTGCTGCAGTTTGCACTCAGGTGAAGGGAGACACAACAAGCATGCAGTGTCTATACAGGCCTGTGCACCTGGAGAGAAGGACCTGATTACTGCATGGCTTTGCTATGTTCAAATTACATTTTTTATCAGTTAGAGTCTACTTATGCTGTTACAATTACCCATAACCATCAAAAAATCTGTCCCTGCATAATATTTCCTGAATTACAGTAGGCGACATGGAGAGTCAGATTGAAAAGCTATACTAAAGACATATTAGGGTTTCATATACGCACTAAATATAATGTCTTATATTAGAAAGCACATCATTAATGTAGACTTAAATTCATGAGGCATCTTTGCAAATAGTAAATATCCTGAGTAACCAGTAGATTTGAGCTATTTAGGCCATGACAACATGACACAACTAAAGAAGAAAGTTATTGTTGAACACACAAACCTCTAATGTTCTGTATCCTCTGTGGCTTCTGTATGTTGAGAGGAAGATGTTATGGTAAATACTACAAAAAAACTGTCCCCTCTGTTCAGTGCAGCTCTGTGTTCAGATATGTACCAGTAGGGTGTGATTTGGCCCGTGCCTTGGCAGGAGACTCTAAAGCCTTCATGTGAGTGTGTGTGCATGTCTGTGAGTGTATGCAGCTTGGTGACCTCAGATGTGTACAACACCTGTGTCCACTAAGCATTAGATGTGCTAAAGACCTGCAGCTGCTAAACTGCTTTTCTGCCCTCACTGCCACACACACACACACACACACACACACACACACACACACACACACACACACACACACACACACGGCCAATAGGACATACAAAGGATACATACAGAGGAACGTTAGCATAATAAGCATTTGTACATGTATCGAAATCATCCTCCTCCCTTTCAAACATGACATCACAAAGCCTAAGTGCACAAAAAATGTGTCGATCTTTCTTCTCACACACACACACGCACACACACACACACACACCCACAGACACACACACACACACACACACACACACACACACACACACACACACACACACACACAGACGTTCTTTCTCTGCAGGATTATGACATGTTATTAATTGCCACCATTATCAGCGACAGCTTGCCCGAGAACTGGGCCCTTCTCTGGGGGTGTGAGGCCCTGTGTCGCAGTATTAAAAAAAAGTTTGTGAGAGCAAGAGAGAGCGATAGAGTGGAAGAAACAGAAACACAGAAAGGAAAAGGGCACAGTGAAATAGTGATTGAGTGACATAGGAAGGAAAAAATGAGAACAAGTGAAAGAGAGTGAGAAAGTCAGAGAGAGAGAGAGAGAGAGAGAGAGAAGGTGTAATGCGTCACACAGGGCAATGCAACACTCTGCCCAAAAGGGATTGTGGGACTGTGAATAATTTATCAGAAAACATTTTTCTTGGTCCTTTCCACAGATCCACAAATCCTCCCTGAGCTCTTTTTAGAAGGGGCTGAAGATAATGGACTCTATGTGTGTGTGGGTGTCTGTGTGTGTGTGTGTGTATGCGTGCGTGCGTACTTATGTTTGTGATCATATAATTCTGGACAAGGGTTACAACTTCTGGCTTGTTTTCATACAAAGCAACCTTAATGTCCATTTATTAATGCATGTGTTGGAGCAAACTCATGCACAAAAGTATGCACATTCTGAAGCTGTACCACACGAGCCATGTGTCCATGGCAACAGAGCAAGCCGGGCTCATTGAGCCTATTTACGTTGCCAAAATATTATTGGATGGCGGATGGCACATGATTACAGAGTCATCTTCTCGGCCCACTTTATGAAAGCAATGAAGATTTCAAATCATAAACAAAGATATCATCGAACTACTAATCTCAGTTAAATCATTGACACAGAAATCTGTGAACCTCATCTCAGGCTCACTGGCCCGTCTACATCTCTTCCTGGCTCATATGTAGAGGGAGAGACATTGATTAGAAGGAGTTTGAAGGAGAATTCGATTGTCAACAGTGTCCTGGCATCAACTCCCCCAGCCCATTCATCTGTAGCAGCAGAAAAAACAGTTACATGAACTGTCACACCCAACTCTACTGTTAATTTAAGGTAATTAGTGAGCGAGTGATTCCCAATACATCATGGTGCAACTGGCAGACTCCACAATATTTCACAGCCAAGCTGTTACCTTCGCCGCCCCGCCTCTTTCCCCCCCGTCTCCTGCTCTGTTTCTCTCATGAGAGACACGGTAGCTACACACACACACACACACAGACACGCACACACACACGACTATGTGAGAGAAAGCACATACACTTTGTACGGGGACTCAAAAATAATGACTGTTTAAGCTGTTTGATTGTCTTATGCAGTGTTTGAAGTGGTGGTGAGGTTCCCTGCTTCAGACTGCAGTTCGTACTCGGGGCTGCCGGGCCCCCTGCTCACAGGCCTACAGTATATGCAACATTGGACCAGAAGATGGAAAATGTATAATAGTACTGGTAGTACATCTTTATAGAACTCCTTATCTATTAATTTGTTATATAAGAGTCTTAACAGTGGATCTTCTTCCATTGCGCACATAAATATGACAAACAATGTTTTTGAATTCCAGCTCCTTGGTCTCTGGTGTCTTCTGGACTTCAACTAATCTCATCAGAATAAGTTTTCATGTACTTTTTGAACACACCCAGTTCCAATGATATCCACCAGGATGCAGATGGACTACATTAACATACTAATTATAGCAGAGTGAATGTTGTATTTTAAAAATACCCACAAGTTTTTTTTTCTGATTCACAATAATAAGGTAAGAAATAACTGGGATGTTAAGCATTTGTTCCAGGGGGGAACTTTAAATGTTATACAGAGCAGTTGTGAAGAGAGAACACTAAAAATTCAGTACTGAATAAGAAAACCCACAGTGGACTAGTGAATAAGTAAAATGGTGTCAGAATAACAGCTGAATACTCAAAAGGCGTCCAGCTCATTTCTAACAAAACAAACAGATGTAACATTTGTACTAAACATACCACTGCATGGCCACAAAGTATTTTAACTCTCTGAGATCAAAGCTCAGGCGCTGAGGCTGAGCTGCACTCGGTTTCGTTTTCATGTCTGGGAGTGTTTGTTTTGAGGGTCTGTGCAGTTGTTAATTTGTGTTTGAGTGAGTCTGAAAATGTACACCCAGTTGTGATTACTGTATTAAAAAAAAAAGTGTGCAGACAGCTCATGCCATCCGGACTGTGTTTAGTCATACAGTAACCCTCAGATGATACATAACTCACAAATTAAGTTTCCTCAGTAAATGTCCATAAATGTCATCACTCACATTTAGACAAAGAAAGTATGAATATATTTAAAATATATTATTAGTAGTTTTACCTCTACATCTTAAATCACGTGATTTATTTAATGCAATATTTTCTCCTTGACTGGATAGGGAAGACTTCACAATTTAAGCATTTCTGATTTCCAGACATTGTTCACATATTGTCAAAGAATACTAACTCATGCCTGACAACTTGTAAGTGATGTGGTTTTGAAAGTATGAGGAGGAAAATAGAATGGGTTCTTATTCCATCCACTGTTAATCTGCTTATTGCAGTTTGAAACAGTCGTTAGGCTAAATAAGATGTGTAAATGTCTAAGGAGCATGCAGTGCAGCAGTGGCACAGTTCCAGAGTCATCTCGCTAATAGTGATATTATGTCCAACACTGGTGTAAAATGGCAGCACAGTATTTTATTTCTATGCGCAACAGTTGATAAGAAAATCTACCCCAGAGCCAACAGTTCTATCGAATGAAAGCCACCGGCGACGCTTCGGGTTTTAATGTTTAGTAAAAGCCAAAGGTTGTCTGTGTTTCTGCACAGCTTCAGAAGCAGCAGGCCTCCGTCTCGAGCAGAGCAGCTGGGGAGGTGTGAGGCTACTTTAGCTCGTTGCACCACATCAATCTTTTCCTCAGGCTCAGAGACATTCACATAGTTATACGCCCACACATACATGTATCAACCTCGAACACACGCCGGCCATGTTACACAAAATGTATTACGTTACTGTAATGTAATGGATAATAGTTTACCATCACTGCGCTGGATAACACAACACCACAATGGCCAACAAACAAACAAATGCACAAGGTACTGAGACTTAATTAACAAAAATACATTTAAGATTTTCTATGCAGCTAAATTTCAATCTCTTAGATCACAAGGCTTGTTTATTAGTAATTAATGTGTTGTGAAAATTAACTGAAATTTAATAAATGCCTGTAAAATAAACACAAACAGTTCAGCCTAAATCATTCATTAGTATCAAAGCAAAAATAATGGCAAAAAAAATTGGTTGGAGGATGTGAGGTGGGTAAAGGCATGAACAATGCCCCTTGTACAGTAGAGACAACTAATCATTAGAAAGTATTTCATTACAATTCCTAAGTCTGAGAACATTTTGGTAATTACTATTGACTCAACAGCCTCCAATGATATCGTGGCGACGAACAACATAAATAAAAGATGCATGGCAACAAGTGATGAACAACTAAAGCGAAGGAAAACAGAGGTGAGAACACTGTTTTTAGCTATTTGGATCATATTCTCTTATTGTCTGTCTTGCTGTTTCCGTGAACAGTTTACATTTGGTTTGTCAGAGGCTCCGTCGTTGTGGCATGAGGCCTTTGAAAGACCCTCCTGATTGTGCTGGGTGTTGTAATCAACTCTCCCTCGTTGTGCGGCTAAAAAACACAAAGTGACAGGACACCATAAACACTCACCCTCTGTTACGTGGTTGTGGTTCATGTTTCCAGTGGGAATGGGTCTATCTTTCAAAGAAGTGGCACAAATTAACTGTGCAGTCGCCTGACTGGAATACAAGATCCCCGTCAGCCTGGTCCGTCAAGGAAAGAAAGGAGAGAAAAATTATGTTGTGTTTGTCTGTGTTTCAAATGCACACTTCATTGGTAAACATCTGTTGTCATTGTAATGGATCAGTTTATATCTTTTCAGGATGTTGTTGGCAGTTGCAAATTCAAAGTTAAGGCAAGACAAGGTCAGAATATTGATAACACAGGAAACAGGAGGAGCAGTTTTGTGCTTACGCAGCAGTGGAGGAGTCAATATGTCACAAGGCTGGTTTTCTGCTTGTCGTGTGTTGTCCAATTAAGACTGCTTAGAGCTTGCGGGGCGAGTTGCGATTGTGTGAATGAGAAAGGCTCTTTTAACTTTGTGACGACTCTGCTTTCCTTTGCCTCTAATCTCGTCACGTTATTTGCCGGAGTTTGCCTGGATGGGATGGTGGTCCGTCGGTCTGGGTTCAAATGAATACACTGCTGTAGGTGTGGATGTGTGTGGGTGATGGCATTTTCTCTGTTTTAGCCCTGTACTTTTCTAGTGACCTGTCCAGGATGTATCCCACCTTCCCCAAAATGTCAGGTGTGATTGGCTCAAGCCCTCTGTGACCCTCGTCTGGATAAAACTGTTCAAGAGGAAGGATTCCAACCACCTTTCTTTTTGACATACAATGTCAATTAAAAAGTATGTGAACACCTCAGATCTCCCTAGTTTTATGCAGGAGTCACCAAACCTGGAGTCGAATCAACAAAACAAGTATGGAGAAGAATCACGCTGACCTCATACTCCAATGTTTTCACTATGTGGTTCACAAGAAGCATCTGCTGATGTGAACCATGAGTCTCAAGATGTCTGAAGACCAAAAGACCAAAAACTGTTGAGCTGAATTGAACTGGAAGAGGTTGCAAAGTCATCTCAATTACTTTAGCTATTCACCGGGCTATAGTTAGAAATTGTTTCTGAGATTAGAAACATTTAAAAATCTCATTTACAAGCATCCTGCTTAAAGTGTGCTAAATTGGAGGCTCACGTGAAGTGAGAACCTTTATCAAAATGTTATTACCGGTGCCTGCTGCACTGTATTCTTATTCTAAATCAACTGCTGTTACCAAACTGGCAGCAAGAGAGTTGAGATGAAGCCATGCTGAGAACACAACAGAACGGCTATAAAGATCAGCAGAGCGAATCTGCCTCGTGTCCTGCGCTGTCAAACGAGCATCTTAGAGTGTTCAGGGTATTAGGTGAATGCAAGATGATTACATTCAGAGGTTTTTATCAACAACGTCTCAGCGGGAGTGAGGCAGAGGGAGCAGAGATCAGGGGTGTCGCCAGGGTCTCAAACAATCTTCACGTGATTTGTTTTTCCTCCACTACCCTCCCCATCTCCTTTATCTTCCTCAGTATAACTTTTCTGTCTGAGAGAAAATGTAAGCAGAAACAGATCATCTGGTTGCTAGGCGACATTGGCCTTGTGTCTGTACGTGACATCACGATCTGTGTCCTGTTTTGGTTGGAGTAGTGTCTTCTTGCTGTTGTTCTTTCGTCTCTTTGATCCTGTGCCTTCGCCGCTCTCCTTCACCACAATTTCTCCGAGTTGTTTTCCCTCCTCTCCCACTGTTGGACTGCACAGTGGAGATTTCTGCGCCTGGCAGATGAGCAAAGCTTCTAGCCAGCAGGAGCAGCAGCAGCCGTGAGCATTTATCAAAGCCGTGCTCCGTAATGACCACTCAGCAGTGGGGAAATTGAGCTGACCCCGAGGCCAAAGCTGTTAGAGGGGACTGGTGGGAAGGCCAGTGGGGTCAGGCCATCCTTGTCCCACCCACTTAGTGGGCTGTTAGCGCTGAACCATTAGTTTACTGTTTGGAGGCCTCACAGCTATCCCTTGCACAGTACACACACACACACACACACACACACACACACACACACACACACACACACACACACACACACACACACACACACACACACACACACACACACACACACACACACACAAAGGGGGGGGCAAACGCACAATGTGGAGAACAGCAGCTCTGCCTAATCTTCAGCACTTCAATGTTTACCTGACACAAGTTGTAAAAGGAAAAGAGTCAAAGAAACCGAAGGGGTAAACTTTGTTGCCTGCCAGTAAATGCTTAGACTTGGCACTATCAGGAAGTATTTCTCTGTTGTTGTACTGAAAGCAGGTCAAGACAATATGGGCAAAGTAAAAGTAGCTTCACTTTACATTTTATCTTAAGGATTCTGAATCAAGTTGGAGGGAAATGGGTATATTGTGAGCTGGGGCAACAACATTTGAGATGAAATCTATTAATACAGTCATTTTGCAGCTACGCATTGTGTTCATTTCGTGTTTGGCTGAAAAACTGCAATTTAACATGATCTGCGTCTATGTATAAGAAGACTACACAGAAGTCATGCCTGTTTATTCCATGGTTTTTTTTGCATCTTGCTTGGATCTCTATGAAGCACACAGATATCGAGCTCTGTTTTTCATAGATACACACCTTTTTTCACCCGAAGGTAAAGTCTCCCCAAGGAGCATGATGCAAGTTTGTGATGCGATTTTTAACCTTCTCACTGGCAGATTGAAATCTGACTCTTTACACACACCATTACCACGCCATTTACCGTCTCACATAAACACTGATTTTTTTCACGCACACTTAAACACAACAATGAAAAGGAGTGGAGTATCCAATCATTTACTCTTTGGAGAACAATCCAAAAATCTGTGGCATCAATTTCATGCCTGAACATCATTTGAAGAGAAATTGTAGTGTTCGGAAAATAAAAACACAAATCATCAAGCATTAAGTACAACGTGGTTTGCCAATACAACCACATTTGACCTTAGTTGTTTTCTTCACAGACAATGAGGAGACACAACAATTGCCAGAGCTTGTTAATCCTGTGAAGTCACACTTGGACAGATTACTAGCTTTAGTTATAATTATTTAACTCAGCTCTGTCTTCAGGCGGTTGCTGACAACAGTGCAGAGGCCGCCATGGGGCAAAAAAACCGCAGGAGAGCCGCACATACAGACAATCAATATGGACGCAGATGGGGAGAGAGGTGGGGGCAGGAGGAAAAAAAATAGCTGGAACAGTCATTTTCGCTTGAGAGGCGCTCCCTTGAAAGCCATGAAATAAAAATCTGAACTTTAAAATTGATAAGGATTGATTTCGCTGACACGGGATCATAACATACACCCCTTTGGAGACTGGCAGCATGAGGGCTTACAGATGCCTGGTGCATAAAGGAGAATGAGGAGGACGTAAATCTGACTACAGCAAAGCAATTAGCCTTTTACTGTGGAAAAGATATGGAGAATCTTTACTGTTTCATCAAATGACATTAGGTATGCTCAGGGCCTGGAGGTTTCTCCAGGAAGACAAATGCTAGAATAAACTTGTTTGGACAGATGGATTGGATGGAATTCTTCACAAAGTTCACTATTTTCCCTCACAGATCCATATAGATCACCAGTAAATGGTTAGTTCATTATGTGGCTTCTATTAAATGTCACATAGTGTTTGAGCAATAAGCACAAAGACAAGCTCAATGAAGCACTCACCCCACAAGACATTTCCAACAATGTTTTTAAAGACAAAACGTGGTGTCAGATACATTTTGAGTAACTTTATCTCAGTGTTTACTGAAACTGCTGAAAAGAAAGTGAATTCAAAAACAACCAAAAAAAAGGGATTGTTTTCATTCTTAAACAAAAGTGGATCTTCAGTTTTAGTGATTTCATCTAAAGGTGCTTTCACATCGGTTAGCGCAAACTAAAGTGCACATTTGGGGCTGACTAAAATGTAAATTAGTCGGATGCAGCTGCTTTCAAAATAACGTTTCTATCTCTGCTAAACACGGCACCACCAGGGTGGAGCCTCACTTTTCCATGTGACCACATGGTGTGTATCACGGTAATGTGGTTACTAACCAGAATTGTATTTTATCTTTTTTGCATTTATGCGACATTGCTATATATATTAAAGCCCCTTCCAATGAGGTGTTTACTGGACGACATACAAACATCCTTATTATTATGTAGTTTGTTTGTAAAGTTTCTAAGCCTTCTCAGTTCAAACTTGTGGGGGACATTTCCTCTGTAATTTACTGCAATTGCTTTCACACGGCATTCAGGCCGCACCGGAGTGAGACTGCAGTCACTCCATGACCACTCTTTGAGAGGCTGCTTTCGCTGGGCCGAGAATTTATTTTTGTTTTCACGCCGGTGCATCGGCATTGCACTCGAGCCTAAAACAATACACATCCAGTAATAAAAACACCCTTAAATCCTCCTCACCATGTGAAGAAATAACAAAAAAAAAAACAACAGTATTTACACTGCTATGCATGCTTCAAGAACAGTCAGCCCAGAGAAAGCAAATTAATTATTATTCAAATGAGGATTGCTGAGCGGAGAACATGATTAGGTTTAAGGAAAAAGAACTCAAATGAGTGATTAGGAGGAATGAACAGGGAGGTCCTGATCAAAGCTAACATTGTAAGCTAACATTGTACTGTATGCTGGTGAGCAGATGGTGAGCCATAAATCCTCACCCTGACTCTGACACATATTAGCATTTAGTTAGCAGCCCACAGCTTGCCAGCCATTTAGGTAATATCTCCATCAGATCACTTTGGAAATGGTGATGGAGTTGGTGGAGGGGTTTTAAATGCTTTCCTCAACTGTATTGTGCTTTGTTAGACGGAACTCTGGCTGTGCCACGAAGTGTTGCTGTAGGAGCCTGCATGTGTTGACAAATATGCTCATCACTGCCAGTGTAACTGCACAAAGCTTTTGTAGCTTAGCACCAGAAACTGGAGCACCAACGTCCATTTACCCCCAGTAAACACACAAAGCACCGATATAGTCAGTCCACAGTATCATGGATTGGCAATAGTATTCACATCTGTGCTTTTTGATTTTTTCGAGTTAAATTGCAAATTACACAAAAGCCATATTGAATTTGAAGAGATTCACTGAACAATTCCAAACATCTATACATTACAACTAAACAATAACATAATTAAATGAAGAGAAATAAAATGATGCAAGCATCTTTCGTTTTATTAGCCATAATTCAGTGGCAGAAAAGAAATTTGACAATTAGGTAAATATAATTATAATTCTGCAAGCTGTTTTGATCTGAGTATATACTATATTATAGACATCAACATGTACTGATGTACAGATTGATCATTTTGGGACTAAACATTTTATAATCAACAATAAATCACAAAATGTCTCTCATTTGCAATGCTATTGAGATTTTGTGCCTATTTATATAATCCAACATTTATATTTCATTTTCTAACAACTATAGGTTGATTCCTTACATAAGAAGATACATTTAAAAAAAAAAAAATCTTTCCACATCGAACAATCAAAATAGTTATGAAGTAGACATGCTGTCATGATGAGCAAAATTAACAAGAGTGAAATAATATGTAATTATTTTCTTAACCATATTTAAAGGGCGGTGGTCAAAAACATGTTTCAAGACTAGATTGTTTGGAGATAGATGTGTGATATATAAATCTATTTTTCAACAAGTCTATCAAAAACATGATTTTGTTTGCACACAAGCCTGAAACATTTTTAGTGTGTTTTTTATTTAGATGTCACATTACTTGGATGCCGCCGGTTCCCATGTCACTCCCCGTCTTTGAGTTTATGGCCAAAGACTTCAACCCGAGTTTATTCTTGGTTTATGAGTTTGCCATTTCATCACTCTCTCATTTCTCAGACGATATCAGTACTGTTAATCACAGTTTACAGCACAAGTAAAAACACTGAATCCTACACAAGAAGAAAATAGGATGCATTGCGGCAACCACAGTAGAAACGCTGTGAGCTCACTTACTGACACTTACACACTGATAGAGTGAACGAGCCTCCCGCTGCACAGATTGGGTTGCAGTCTGTGAGTGGATAGTGAAAGGGCAGCCGCAGTAAGAAAGAGCAAGAGAGAGTGCAAACTATGTGTAGATATCTGTGTGTGCATGTGTGTAAGGTTAATTGTGGTTCAACTGTGAGGAACAGCTGAGAGGGCTCATATATGGCACTGAGGAACAAGCATGGTGACAGGCAAGTTGACAACACAACCTGTTTTATGGTGACAAGTGTGTGTGTGTGTGTGTGTGTGTGTGTGTGTGTGTGTGTGTGTGTGTGTGTGTGTGTGTGTGTGTGTGTGTGTGTGTGTGTGTGTGTGTGTGTGTGTGTGTGTGTGTGTGTGTGTGTGTGGGGCTGAGAGTGTGACCGAGGCCAAAGAAAGTGTGAGAAAGAAAGAGTGAGGAGTGTGCTAAAGAAAGGCAGGTGAGCAGTGACGTGCCTGTTTGCCCACCCAACATGTTCACACGGCTACTTCAGGAATAGCCAAGAGTCTTGGTAAGCGATTTCTACAGTGGGGGCGCTGATGGAGAGGATTGTGTAACTATGTGCGATAGAGAGAGAGAGAGGGTGGGTTGGGAGAGAGAGAAAGAGAAGACAAGCTGAGGAAGACCGTTGACTATCCTTCACCTGTCACTCCAAGTACCAACAGGAAGGGATCTGAGAGAGATCACAAGCTGTTTCCTGTTACCCATGAGGCTTAGCAGGACCGACGGCTGTCAAGGTGCGGCATACGATTCAGCAGGTTGCAAAATAAGCATTTACGCGGCTTTGTGTGTGGCTCAGCTTGCGCGGCAGCTGTGTGTGTTTGTATGTGTTCCTGATGCAGAAGCACGGGGTTCAAATCATCAAAGCAGTTCTCCTCAGCTCAGTTTTCAGTAAGCAGCTAAAGGTTAGACTTATGTGTTGCTACTTACAGTAACAGACTGAGACTCCTTTACACCAGATCATTACCGCCACAGAACTCACTTGTCAATCCCACACTAACCACTTAAGTGGGTCATTTCAAAAACTCCCGCAGGAGAAACACATTGTTCGGGAAAGTTAATGGATTTAATAGAAAAAAAGTTCTGTCGAAATAAAGTCATTAAGTAGCAACAATTACCAACAAAGCTTGGACGAATAATACACAGATTTCTGTGTGTAACGATGGGACCCAGCATTTCACGATTTCATGATTTTCTAAAATGTAAAAATAATTTTAACTTCTGCTTGATCAAACGTCTGTGACGTCTGTGCATTGGGCTCTCTGAACTCTGCAAATTAAAAACTGTTGGACATTTCAAGAACAGTTTCCTTTTCTTTTTAAGTAACAATACTTTTGTCATAAATATTACTACTATTGATAGAATATGTGGTAATGCAATATCCTTCACCATTTTTGATGGTTGAAATTGTTACAATTTATTTCAGGATTCTAACTCTAAATGTATTGTGCATGGTTGAAAAAGAAACGCCTACTGCTGCTAACTGACTTTCACTGTGTTTAGTCTCATCTTTTGTCTTTGGCTCTGTCTTTTCATATGTATTCTGATTTGAAATTGAATAAACCGTTCACGTTAACACAAGAAAACACTAAGCAAAGAAAGCAACAACAATAATATCATCGGTAAAAAAAAGTTACTCAGCACCTCTCGCTCGTGAAAAAACAACTTGCAGTGTTGCTGTGTGTTCTGACCAGAAATAGGCCGGTGACCCTCTCAGAGGTCAGTAGCCATGGTTTGAGAAACGCTGACTCTCAGTGAGTTTAAGACCTTTAAACCTTTCATTCACGCAGCAGACGGCTCGGGTGTGAAAAGGACACAAGTTTAAGCTGCCTCTGAAGTACTGCTTGTTCTTAATGTAGTTGCGTCACTCTTATAAATGTATTCTTTCTAGTTTAAAATCTGGGAGCATGGAAGTTCTTTGTTGTACGTCGTAAATCAGAGAAATTTAAATCCAATACAATTTTATTGGTTTGCCGTTGATTAAAAGTGAAACGCCACACATCTAGGCATGCATTAGAGTTATACAAATCAATTTTTAAAATCACCACGTTAAATGCAACTTCAGACATTTATTACTATTTTCACAGTTTCAAAACTAAGCGGGAACGTATTATTCTTCAAATAGTTTACTCTCACTCGTCTCTGCAAAGATAAAGTTACAGTAAGACGTGCAGCAACTGCCGCGGGCCGAGTTCAAACCGACATCGTTGTGGTATGCATCTCAGCATGCTGAGCCACCAGGACGCCAGGTCCCGTCTTTGAAGCCGCTGCGGGTTCCCTGAGGCCACAGCAGCAGTAGCCGTGGGGTATCAAATGTGTAGGAGCTGCCCCACTAATAAGATAAGTGGGATAATGCTAGCACTAGAGGTTTGCCACTCATCTCAATCTGTCGTGTTTAACAGTCTCACAGGAATAGCTCTCAAATTTAAATGCTGGCCGGCTGTTGATGGAGTGGAGAGGTGCAGTGTGTGATCGGCACCGAGCAGTGTGTGTGCGTGTGTGTGTGTGTGTGTGTGTGTGTGTGTGTGTGTGTGTGTGTGTGTGTGTGTGTGTGTGTGTGTGTGTGTGTGTGTGTGTGTGTGTGTGTGTGTGTGTGTGTGTGTGTGTGTGTGTGTGTGTGTGTGTGTGTGTGTGTTATGGGGAGTGAGCGTGGGTGGAAGCAATGTAAGACGCTGGCTAAGTCTTATGGAACATCAGTTGACACTAGAAAAATACAGCTGCCGATAAATCTCCGACAACAGCCCTGGACTCAAGTTTCCCTGTATGATTTATCGGAGTTGTTCCTTTTAGACTTGCCATTTGGAAGCCCCAATCTCTGTAGGTCATTTGTACAACTTACTTTTAAACTTTGATACTAGGTGAGGCACAAATGCATGGAGAAGGTAATTTAGTCTTCCCAAACACGAAACCAGTGGGATATCATTTATCTCCCACTTTTTTTTTTTGTTGCATATGTAGCTCTTATTTATGTCGCCTCTTTAAAAGATGCCTTGAGTAATCAATGATTAATCTCGGAAGTTTATATTTAACCGCTGATTCAAGCAACAGTTGCTCTAAAAATGTCATCCGTCTACCAGAAATCTGGGCTTAATTGAAAAATGTGTGTTTTAAGGCTAGGCTATTATTCTCATTCAGTCTTTATTGATCTGCAGTTGTAGCACTGATGAGTTCCATCTAAGCTTTATTGGATTTGGGGGTGTCTGATGTTCTTTTCTTTTTTTTTCTTTGATAGACACAATCATAAGAACAAGAAGAATGTTTTTATTGTCCTAATGGGTGGGTGGCCTCACAAATACATGGCAGCTGGCACTCAAAATGCACCCAAGAAGACATTTGCAATATGCAAACTGAAAGGTCAAAAACAATCAATATGCAATATAACTGGTCAAATAAAATAAAATAAAATAAAATATATTATAATATAATATAATATAATATAATATAATATAATATAATATAATATAATATAATATAATATAATATAATATAATATAATATAATATAATATAATATAATATAATGTAATATAGCTTTATTTACATAAGAAAAAAAATTGCCTTAGAATTTGCAGTGAGGAAAAATTGTATTGTTGTTTGCAATTTTTGCACAGTCAAAAGTTTATGGCTGTGATGGCCCACGGTGTTAAAAACTGCTCTTAAGTAAGTCGGTCCTACAAGGATGTGAACCGATTTCCAGAGGGCAACAAGTTTACCCAATTAAACAAAGTCATTATGCAATTTATATCGTTAAAGCTTCCTAAAAATTTGAAAAGAAAAGGAAGCTTTGAAAGCTTAATGCATATAAATCAAAGACATGTTAACATCAATCAGTAAATCCGTGATGCAGGCATTCATCATGGCGTGCTGTTGCTTCTCACATTTTGGCATCAAACCACATGTCAATGTATCATTACTCTAATTATATTCATGCTGTTCCATGACATCACTCTCCACACAAGCATCTTCATAGGCAAACAACAGGTGTTTGCAATCAAATAGCAAGTATGACATGAACAACACACATTAAAGGCAGATCCTTCCCGTCAGACATTTGATCACAAATTTTTTAGATGATAAATTCTTTCGTTTCGTTATATTTTACAGCATGTTAACTCAAAATGATTCAGTGTAATCAATATAAATCAATACAAAGCTTGTTATTTAGTCTCAAGGAAAACCTGTAGCAGCGACATGGAGCTAAAGATATGTGAGCTCAGATAAAAAAAAAGATGTGGCAGTCATTTGAAAATGGGTCATGTTGATTAACGTGTCAACTTAAACATTAACACACTTCAACTTATATCAGGACACTGGCAGAGTTCAAATATAGAGGAATGCACACAACTGTCACAACATGTTTTTGTACAATTATTCATAAAATAGGTTTATTATTCCTTCTGCAGTTTATTCTCTCATGTATGAAAAAAAAAGTTCTTGTATAAATCTTTCAGGGGGCCTTTAAATGGCACTGAATTTGATCTTTGCTTTCCCCACCCGAGTTTGTTTGCCAATGGTAGTGTGGACACCACACACTCTTAACACATTCAAATTCCTCCCATCGCCTCTTTGACTCGTGTCTCTGCGCTGAGACAACCTGGAAACTACCGTCCAAGTCTGAGGAAGCTGGCAGTCCATAGTAAGCACCTCAATTACAAATGTTATCAATCCCAGGGAAAGAGAGAGCTTAGCACTTGTGTCTGTTTTTCTCATCAACGGCGGAGGGGTAGCAGCAAGACGATTGGAGAGAGAGAGAGAGAGAGAGAGAGAGAGAGAGAGAGAGAGAGAGAGAGAGAGAGAGAGAGAGAGAGACAGGGACAGCAGTTTGTGCTTGTGTGTGTGTGTGTGTGTGTGTGTGTGTGTGTGTGTGTGTGTGTGTGTGTGTGTGTGTGTGTGTGTGTGTGTGTGTGTGTGTGTGTGTGTGTGTGTGTGTGTGTGTGTGTGTGTCTACGTGTCTATCCTCTAAATCACGACCGGCCGCCACCCCTGAAATATCCCGTTGCCTTCGGTGTTTCTTTCTTGCTATTCCTTGGTATCTTGACTCCGTGCCCCCCGCAAAACCTTAAGAACCTAATCGTCTCAAATTCAGTGCACTGAAATAATTAAGGGGTTGCATGCCACCAAAAATAAGGGCGTGTGTATTTTTGAAGCGGGGCGGGGACATATGTTTGGAGTCTCGGGATGCCAGGGCGCCTCCAGCTTGGTTCAACTTGTTAGGAAAACTGGGTATTGCCTTACACTTCCGTTGACATGACTGCAGTATCTGTGGTGGGAGTGTGTTAGGTGTCAGCCACCCCTTGGCTGACCCCCCCCAAGGATGTGCATGTTTACAGAGGTGTTCTCACAAACATTTGCCCAGCGCAGCGCGACAGACAGGCCCCTTGGGCACGAAGAGGTGTTTACAGTTTTCTTGCTCTATGTACATCATCGTGAGCACAAATCCACATGATGTACTCTGAGGCAGTATATTAACTCTGACAGTGAGTGCTGTGCTTCTTATAATCAGTCTTGACATATTATAAGAATCGCCGAGGCCTGTTGCAAACGTGTGTGAGTAACGTAGAGACAACAGAAACCTGTCTGTTTTCCCTTACCAGCTGTCTGCACCAACGCCACAGAAGCAAGTTATTTCAACAATCGATTGTTGACTATGTTGTAGCAAAACAAAAACCATTTTCTGTCAATGTTGAATCTCTAAAACACAGCCAAAACTTGTATTCCATTAAGGTGGGAGAGAAAATTAAAGAATAAATGTTTTGAGTTTATTTAGCAATCATCAGCTTTACTTTTGTTGCTGTTAGAATAGGTTATCGCTCGCACTATAAATCCATGTTCTCTTTACTAAAGAACAGACAAAAATTACAAAAGAATAAAACAATTTATTTGTTATTCAGTAAATTACAAATAGCTGCAATGCACAGGTGAGACTAAAAAAAATGTAGGTTGCATTCATGGTTACCACCAAAATATTAAAAATATTTTTATATCATTCAAATTTATTTAGAAAAACAAAAGAATATAGTCAGACAAAAGTATATTATTACAGTTTAGAAAATTCTGTGTTGTCAGTCTTGAAATCAACTGACAAAACAATTACCTTTTCAAAGGTATTAATTAATTCTAATTATTTTTCTGAGAGGCACTCGTCCTACTTCAACGTGTCACACAACTCTGTCTATTACAAGCTGTCCTGCTGTGAGACCTTCAGTTGTCAGATTACATTACATTAGAACTAGCAAACACAAATATATAAGCCTGGTTTGAATTACAAGTTCATAACTTTCCAGACTGAAGAGTCAATTGTAATGTCATGAGATAGGATTTTAAAACAGGAGAAACCGTAGCTTGATAACTGTGAACAGCATTTTGCCTCCTCTTGTCATCATGATACAGTGTGCAGTACGATGCGGCATTAAAATTAATCCACACAGATTGTGAGCTGAAATGTAACTCGTTGGCCTATTTAATGCTCTGCAACTGTGGAAAGTGACACGGTGGCACACATAACATGACAATGCAGTCACTCATCAAAGTAAATAAAAATGCTTTACTTGCCCATTGTGTGCAGACGTCAAGTTTGAATCCCACCGCCAACAGGTTAGCAGTTTTGTACTTTTGCAGCGCAGCGGCTCCCTGAGCGCCGGACTGCAGCACACAACTGCTCCTTGTATGTGAAATAAAGTAACTATGAACAGGATGGGCTATATGCAAAGAAATTATGTCCCCAATATGATCATTAAGTATGTCATCTAAAAAAAGGACATTCAGAAATTGGATGAAGAATAGATTTCTTTTTTTTTTTTTAATTGCCATAAGATTAGACATTTTGGAAATGGCTGCTGAAGTACGGAAAAGCACAGACCGAAATAAAACTGCATTCATTTGGATTCTAAATACTATCTTTGGTGTCTGAAAACTAATTTGGTACTTATGAGCAATAACAGCACAAAATGAGACCACCTCTCTTTCACAATGTAGCAGAACAGCCCACTTAACACAGCTTTACAAACTGGCAGTCTATATGCAGAGTTAATAAAATATACTACGGAGAAAACTCATGTTCATTGCACAACCAATGATGGACAGTGAAGAGATACTAGGACATATTGTGCACGCACACACACACACACACACACACACACACACACACACACACACACACACACACACACACACACACACACACACACACACACACACACACACACACACACACACACACACACACACACACACACACACACACACACAAATTCATAAGCATGCAGACTGGGGAGCAGGCGTCCTTTTGTTGGAGGGAGAATGGGAAGTGTGAAGGACGTGACGAGGGAGATAAGTGTCCTCCAGGGCCCTGAGGTTACCCTAATGGTGTCATACATCACCACTCACAAAGCCATGCAGAGCAAAGTTGTCAATGCATGAATGCTGCACTATTACTATCAGCCATTTTAATCATGGCAGCTGTCACTGCGCTAATCAACACCATAACTTCACACTGGAAATCACTCAGAAAAACTCTCCCATGCTGCTGTGTACCAAGAACAGTACACAAAGCAGGCAGTAAGTTATGCAGTGGGGGCCGCTGGCTGGATGTCGGCCGCTATGCTGAGGGGCTGTGACTTTGTAGTGCATCATTGCCCTTGTTTAATGGAGGCTTGGCTTTTCCTAAGCAGTTGTTGTGACAATGCTAAATGCTGCTTTTATGAACGTGCTAAAAGGGTTTTTCCCTCCACTGTCAACAGCCCCCTCTGACAACACACACACACACACACACACACACACACACACACACACACACACACACACACACACACACACACACACACACACACACACACACACACACACACACACACACACACACACACACACACACACACACACACACACACACACACACACACACAGGTTAGATTGTTAGGTTTAAAGCCTGCACAGCTCCCAGTTGTCGACCTAACTACTGCAAGCACTACAGTTTCCTTCTCAAGTCTGTTGATCAGGGACCCAAAGATGGCTAACTTGGCCGAGTGCCATTCAGCATATTATCATGCGTCCTGAAAATTCCAAGAGGTGACACCACTTGCTTCTTTAAGGAGCAAGTGTGTTAAAGTGTCATGTTCAAGGACAGCCAAAGAAATCTGATGTCCAAAGCAGCACTTAAACCTGTGAATTACCCTACCCCCGGTCCAACAGACTGCTCAGTCAACCACAGAGCCCACAGGAGATTAATACTGAAGATGCATTATAGTGGGTTCACACCACTATCTGATACTGAAATATATTCACAATTGCATAATTGCATGTATGTACTGATTTTGTGGAATTAGGTTATTATCAAGCTGTCTTGTAGATTTAAGAATAAATTATTTCCCTACTCTATTGGATGATTGCCAGTAGTCATACGACCCTAATTGAGTAAACGTTGAGTAAATGGTTCAATTTAAATTACATAAAGGAAGAAATAACTAAATGCAATGTTTTGCAAGTCTCAAAAAGTTATATTATATTATTATTATATTCCTAAGAATAGCAACATATCAGATGTTAAAAATTGTACAATCTTATGGAATGTATTAGCTAATTTGAATTTGATTGTAACAACACATCATGGGAAATGTTGGCAGGCAAGAAAAGGATTTAAAAGTAATTGGCAGAAATCACCTGGAGGAGCATTTTGAGAACTTATTAGGTTGAAGGGAACAATTGCAGAAAAGAACTGTGAAGACTTTAAGGACCCCATCAAAAGATTCAGAAAATCAGGAGAACTCACCATTACAAGAGACATGGTTGAATATCAAAGACGGGATATGTTTGTGATCTTCAGCCCTTCAGGGGGCGTTGTGCTTGCAGAAACGGTTTAATCTGTTTGAAGAGTCTATCAAACATTTCAACTTGTGGTAATGACATTAAACCTGCAAAGCTCAATCTTACTATGATGGCCCACTGATAGATGTAAGCATAAAATATACAATTCAATGTAAGTCAACAGAAGTGCATGAAATCACACATCAGAAATCTTAAAAATGTCCACAAAAAAGTATAATTTCGGTGTAACTAATACCTGTTACAGACATTTAATATGGCTCATATAATGGAACAGCACTTATTACAGCTCCTCATGAACATGAAGCTTTTTCATAAGGGAAAATGTACAACCTGTGCAAGTTCATCACAATGTTAGAAAGGGACTAGATGAACATGAAAGTTTCCCATTTTTGTTTCTTCCACTATAAAGAGCAATGCAGTAAAATAACTTCCCTCTGGAATTAAGTGTTTCTATTCTATTCTTGACTTAAGTTATCTCCACATGTCTACCTTGTCACTTTCTGCGCACGATTTAACTACCTTAAAAAAAATCATTCCAATTTTTTGCAATGCTAAAGGTATAATGCTATTGCATTCCTACATTGTTCACATATAACTTCATGAGGATACAAAGCTGACTGAAGCTGGATGCACAGGATAAAATGAACATAGAATAACTTGACAGTTAATCTGTTGCTTGGAAACATAGATGTTACTCCTCAGATAACGAATAAGAAAAATAATATATAAAGTCATAACTTGGTTATTTTTGTTTACTACATGCAAACTTTTGGTGTATCTTTTATAAATGAACAGGAGGCTTGACTTCACCCATTTAAGCCAATTAAGCAAGCTGCCTGCTGACTTAATTGGTTAGGTAGCAATAAAACCATTCTAAAATAGTGACAGTCCACTCGTCCTGTTTTCTGAATATAAATATGTTGTATATACAGTAAACTTACCAATGTCGAGCTGTTCAATGTTGCTGGTCCTACTCACGGATGCAATCCATTGATGCTTGTGGTACTTCACTGAAATAAAAGTGAAAGTTATCAGAGCTTTGTCTGTCCATGGCGTTAGGACTAATTATGTAAAATCGACGTGTGAAAATCAGATGAACATATTTAAATTTTCTTTTTGTAGAACATTTTAAAGCAAGGAACTTAAAGCTATTTCAGAGAATCGAGATAAAATAAGTAAATGAGTTGCATTGACAAGCAGAGTACAATAAAAGCTTTAAATATAGACTAATAATTGAATTTAACAAATAGTATATAATGATTGATCAACTGGCCAATGTGTGGCCCCAAAATAAGTTGGATATTTTACTTGCAACCCAGAAATGCAGGAGTTATGAGGGCAGGTGTAGAACGAGCTGATAAATATGGGTGATTTCTAACTATAAAGACACTGATATCTCAATATGAGTTATGGAAACACTTGGTGTTGGTTTCAGGAACTGGCCTGTTTGGGTACCACTGAGCAGACACTGGGTCAGGTTGCAAACTGTTAGCATTCCTATCAATTCAGACTGTAAGTCGGGGCTGGCAAACAGCTGCAGGATTTTGGCCTTTTCTAAGCCTGTGCAAAGAAACCGAAGTTTAGAAGTTCATGGTGGAGAATGAACTACCAATTAGAAATTGATAGGGGAGGATGAAATAGTTTAACAAAGTAGGAGAAACACAATCTTATGATGTTTAAATCCAAGCTTGTTTTTCCCATTTGCTCCAACATATTTTGTGCAGAATTAATTCAAAACAATAAGTAAAATGTTCACTTTAACTGAATTTTATTTATATAGCACCAAAAACAACAGTCATCTCAAGGACATTTTACAGAGAAAAACCCAACGATTCCACATGAACAAGCACTGGCAACGGCAGTAAGAAAAATTCTCTTTTAACAGGAAACAACCTGTAGAACCAGACTCAGAGGTTGCGGCCTTCTGTTGTTCTGGTTGAGGTGAAGGAATAGAAAGAGAAAAAAGGCTAAATCCACTCACTTGTGACGGGACGGAGTCTCAGCCTCAGACTACAAACTTTAATTTCCACTGTCAGGGATACTGCCTGAAGGGAGATAGAGAGAGCGAGAGAGAGAGAGAGAGAGCACAGACAAAATGGAGAGACCCAATGTTAGTGACATGTAATAGTGAACCATTGCAAAGAAAAGAAAGTCCGTGCACGTCTCCCAGTATTCTACCCAATATGGCAGCTCAACTAGAAAGCGGTCTATGGTGGCCTGAACCAGCCCTAACTGTACGTTTTATTAAAGAGAAAGGTCTTCAGCCTGATCTTCAAACGAGACTGCGTTAGCCTCCCTTACAACTGACACCGATGCCCTGGTCAGCTGCCATAAGAGATTTATCTGATTTGAGAGTTTTACCCTTTGAGCCTCTTTCCAGTTCAAACCGCCATGCAATTACAACAGCTGCTCGTTTGGGGGCGCTATCGCCTGAAAGAAACACTGACCAGAGAGGAAGTAAAGAAAAAACTGGGCTCATTGACTGGTCCAGAACAAAAGCGGAAGTCCTGCCAGTGGTCGCTATGCTAATTACCTCGTGACTAATGGGTAGCTACAAACAATTGCAAGATATAGTCTTATAGTCAAATATCAATAAGCGCCTTTCTCACTACTTCTTCCTCACTAATCCACGTCTGGCCGCAAGATATTTTCCAACTTTGTCTTTCTACGTCTGCTTTTTCGGACCTGCGCGGTTATTTTTGTTTAATACCCAAAAAGCATTGCGCTCTACGTCACGTCCTCTCACCCCACCTGCTCGAAAGTCTGCTTGCATGAAAACCAAGGCTGAGGTTTTCAAGAGCACCGGAGACTGCTTGTTTGATCTGCATCAGAGCTCAGAGGAACATTCAAAGACGCTCAAATGAAACTGACTTTCCCAGAAAGTCCCTGAAGAGAACTCTGGTCTGGGTCAAACAGGGAAATGTGAATGTGCCCTAAGAAACCATTTTCAAACATGGCTGCAGAATAGAGTGAGCATCACTGTGTTAGGATGAAACCTGTGTTAACTGCTGACAAACATCATTCATCATCTTCACATTAAGAGTGACATGGTCAAGAGCGACACAGCATTGGCAGATATGCAGTGGCACTGGAGGACAATACTGTGCAGTGATGGACACAAGCATTTTTTTTCCTAATTTCAATACATTTTGTTGATTTTTTTAGTTAAAAGGTATCAAAAAATATGTTGACAAACCAAACATTTTCCACAGTTATGTAAATCTACTTTCACTTATACATTTGTATATGACTCACTGCTAAATAGCAGCTTTTGTGGTCTTTATCCTCACGTGAGAGTCACCCTACCCCAGGTTAAGGATTCAGAAACTCTGGTTAATGATGCCCAAGTATCCCCTTCTTCCCTGGGCGCCATTAGAACCTCATTTTAAAGGAGAGTGATGGGCCAGGCTCGCAGGGTTATCTGGCCTATCTTTTAATCCTAAATGAGAGCCCTCCCTCTTCCTCCTCCATGTCTTTACCTTTGTCTCCCTACCCTCCTCACTCTACCCCACTGCCCTCGCTCTCTTTTTGTGGGTTCGCGAAAGTGCTGTCTCAGCACTCTCCTCTTCCTCCACCTTCCACTTCTTCCTTCTCTGTCTTTATGCTTTTCCAGCCCATCGCTGATCGGGGGCATCAGTTCCACTGGGGTGGATCCTCCGCCGTCACTTAGAAGCTGAGTCGTCGTCTGTCTGAGAGATGGGGAGATAGAGCGAGTGGAGGCTTCAGGGTGGAGAGGTAAAAGTAGGGTCACACCAATGACGGGAGGTCTTAAAATGATTGTCAGTCCTCTCAAAATCCTCACTTTACCATGGAGGTTCTTATATTGCTGCTCGCCTTGTGAAAGTCTCCTCAAACATTATCTTTATCCAATGGCACAGCGCTATAAACACCCCAACCCAGCCCTGCTACCCTTATCTCAATAATCTATTACCTCTGCAGCATGTGCAATATTTCACAAAATCATTTTTTACACACTCTTTCTATAACCCGTGCTGTTTCTACTTTTTGTGGGCTGTTAAAGTTTATGCGTGAGAATTTGAAAAATATATTTCAGCGCTTGCAAAGTTTTTGAAAGAGTCGGTTGCGAGACACACACACACACACACACAAAAAAAAGGCCGGTGATGATGCATTCTCACCTGCAGGCCCGGGTGATGATTTCCAGCCCACATTACTATTCACACTCACCACCACCTCAGTGCCCCCTCGCCTTCAGTCATTGTCTCTCCCTGCAGTCCTGCAGGGGGTAAACGTCAAACTCTCCAAATTGGATGAAACATTATGGGAAATATTATGAGGCAGCCTGCTGGTATGATGGCTAGGGGCTTATGGTTAATTGAGTTGTTGCCCGCGCTGCATACTGAACAGCACCCATGGATGGTAGACCAGTCGGTTGAGATACAGCTTCTTTTTATTCTTTTTCTGGAAAGATTCCATCTTTACTGTTTAATATGCTCTCAAGACAGTTGTTATAGGAAAGGTAAAGGCATGTGAAGAACTTCAATATATTATCTGTACAAAATAACACAAAATTTTCCAGACACACAAATAGGGGCAAAGTAATTATGTATGTCATTTGGTCTTAAATATTTATATCAAAAGTGTCTGATTTATTGCAATTACAATTTGACGCTGTCGGTTCTGGCGTGCTTCGAAAACTTTCTCCACCAGAGTCTCTGAATAATTTTCTCTCTTTAAGCCTGACATGCAGAAATCTTTTATCCACAATATTAGTTGGAAAAGGAAGACAGAACTGAAATTTTAAAAAGGAGAGGGGGAAAAAAGCCAAGTGAAGTACTTTTGATCATCGTTGCGACAAGGCTGAGAAGTAACATTTAGTCATTAATGTCAAAGCGGATATATACCCCAGGATTTATATATTAGCATTAAGAGAAGCCTATAAGTAATGTGGCTCATCCTTAATCGGGGTCACTGCCAATGAGTAATAATCTTATGCAAATATATTCTGCAGGGGAATTTTCTGATGATTACTATATGCAGATTCAGCCTCGTCGCTTCCACTGGGCCAGAAATGAACAAAAACGGCGCTTTGCTCACATTGTTCATGATTAAACAAAGTCGAAGGGAGCTGAACTGCATATCAAGTTTTACATCATTAAGAAAACACAACCTCAGTTTTGCTCCTGGCCACTAACAGCCATTGTGTTGTGTGTGTACATAAGTTCAAACTTCCAGAGTCCCATATTTGATGTCATTGATTAAAATGTGAAGAATATAAATACAGACAAACAGGATGAAACTTATCAGTAAATAAAGTTAAAAACAAATGAAAAAAAAGTTATAATAATGACAATGAAAAAAACACTTTTTTTTACAAAAGCGAAATGTGAATTAATGTTCCACTCCTTTGGAATTACAGTTTTACAAAACATTGACAAACAAATAAAACCTATATCTCATCATGTTTTGTCATTTCCGAATCTAATTTAAAATGTAAATTAACTAACATAATCTATATTTCTTTTTATCAGACACTATTACACGAGCTTCATTGAACTACAGAAATTCACAACATTTACCTGTGAGAGGTAAAGTACTCTTGATAAGTTCCAAATGTTGACTGAAATGACCCCAGCAGTGATGATGGTGTGCGCCGGCTCCTCGCCGCCTGTGGGAAGTAGCATAAGTTTCCAGGCGGCTACTTCATCAACATTTCTCGGTGGGTCAGTGTCCTTCGCTGGCAGAGCACATCAATTCAGAGAGGACATCGATCACAGCCGCCTCTTGTCACATTGACCAGCTCATTAGCCGGACTTAATATACGCTGAGGGAGCTCTGGGGCCTGCATATCAGTCCTGCTCTCTGTATGAAGTTAGTGCAGAGACATTGCTACACATTTAGAACACAGCTCTATCGGGGATAAGCAGGAAATAGTGAAATTAATGCACTCACAAATACATGTCTTTGTTTGTTAATCAAGTTTAAGTGTTTAAAATGTGTACTATGCAAATGCTTAATCACTTGAAAGGCATGCAACATGAAGTATTTTTTAGGCATTTCCCCACTGTCACGATAACAAACAGCTTTTAAAAAGGATTTTCGGGCAAATGTTCAGTTTCCTTTTTATGAATACATATTCCCATTGATTCTATAACAAAGCCTCCAAATCTGCAGTACCTCAACCATACAGCATTTAAAAATGTTGGGTTTGATGCGTTGTTGGTCCAATCATAGCTAAATTTCACTTTGAAGTCAAGGAATAGTTAAAAATAGAGTTATTGCTTTTTATTTGGAAGCTTTAACAATCAACCACACGGTAGACAGTGAAATTCAAATCCGTGAAAATAATTGCAGCTGGAATTCATTCAACTTCTCTAAAGTATTAACATTTAGTCTAATTTGTTCAAGATGAAGGGGCTTTGAAGAAAAATGCAATGTTATTTATTAATATTAATACAGCATTCATTTGCCCTGAAAATTGTATGTACATCAGAGTCCTCTAGGTTAAATCAATGCTTCCTCCCACTGATGTAAATATCCTCTCCAGAGCAAACCAGAGCACCCAAGCTGAATGCTTGCTTTGTCTGTCCGTCCCACTCACACACGAGGACTACATTGTTCCTATTGTCTGGTGTCAGAGTGGAGAAAGGGGGGAAAGTTGTGTAAACAAGCTACAGCTTTAGCATCTCAATGTCACTGCATGGGTGTCTACTGCTAATCAATTCATTGTTCCGGCCGGCACCATGCATTCCTGCCTGGGCAAACTTTGGACACAGTTCTGCCTGGTGGACTCTCTCTGAAAGATTTATATACGGGTTGCAATGAGAATTGCCATTGGGGAATGGAACAAATTAAGAGTCATAAGAGCGGTGATGTCACATAGGACATCCTCAAGTGTTGATCATGAACAAATCTAAGCAGAAATAATCTGAAGCATATTGAACTTGGTTGACACAATAAACTACGGCAGCTTATTGTGTCAACCTCGTGAGTTGGAAGTGACCACATGGGAGGATATTGTGAATATCAGTGGGGTATTTTACTATCACCACCGTACCTCCTTTGTTTCCCATTTTTCCTATGAAGTGTGATTGTGTTTGTCAGTGTTGTCTATTGAGTTCAGCAGATACGCTGCACAGACAGCACATTGGCAGCAGTTTGATCAGATCGTTTCACTTTAGTGCCATTAGCTATTCTATTACATCTGATCACACTGAAGGGTTAAGTTGATAGACGCACAAACAGAGTGTGGTCACACTTGTGACCTTCACTTGTCCTCCGTATTTACAGTTTCACACAGTCAAATTTTAAGAGGGACGGGAGTCCTCTGTCTCTAATAATTACTAGCTAAAGACATTCCTTTATTAGTGTCTAGTTTTGTAATGCTGCCAAATAACACTTTATTGCCCTTTAATTAAATATTAATGGTAGTGTCATTACATCTCCATTCATAATTAAAGAGCCACTAACGACTGATATTGCATATTAATGTAATTAAGCACTTGTACGGTCTGTGTGTGTGTGTGTGTGTGTGTGTGTGTGTGTGTGTGTGTGTGTGTGTGTGTGTGTGTGTGTGTGTGTGTGAGTGTGTCCAAATGTTCAAATGCTCTCTGTTCTGTAGCAATGGCAGATTCACCTTTAAAAACTAAAATGGAGGGGGTTTTTTTTTTTGGCTTCAGTTGCTGAGTGGTGTTTCAAACATCTGTTTTTGTTTCTTGTTTTTTTTTTTTTTTGTTTGTTTTTTTTGGGGGGGGGGGGGGCTCCGGTTTAACTACAGTGACAGACTGAATGTGTCATCCCTATCCACACCCAAGGCAACATTATTCGGCCATAAAGAACTAACAGCATTGCCTTTCACCTCTCAACACAACACAACAACTGAATCAAAAGGGAAACTTATATGATAAAAAGCAAAAAGATGGTTCACTCCAGCTGATCTGATTTGTTTTTAATTTCCCATTGGTTTGGTTGACTGTTCACTCCACCTAACTGTGCTGTACTTTCCTGGGGAGTGGGTTATCTTTTTTATGCAAATTGGTTTGAAAGAAAAAGTCACAATTGGGCAAAGAGATGACCTGCAAAACACACAAAAACCTTCACAGCCAGCATGCTTCAGTGCTGCTTCCTCAGTTATGTAACCCCACATCGTCATGTAAACAAAGAGAGGAAAGCAGGAGAGATGCGTGAATGTTTACCACATAGTAATGACAATCAAAATCATCAGGGCTCTTGGAAGTGCAACACAGGCTGCGGCCATTAAAAGTCAATCGGAGGTTCTGCTGTCAAAACAAATATCTATGATTACTCCAACCTGCCATCCTCCGACAGCATTAAAACCTCTTCCAATTGGGCTGCCCTGCAACTTCCTCGAGCCCAAACAAAGCTTGCACCTCCCTGACGTGTACCGTTGCTCCTCCTGTGTTGCTCCTGCTCCCTCACCCTCTGCACACCTTTCACTCATCATGATGTGTCAACTGTTTGCTGGAGAGGGAGCAAAGATGGCGAGCACTTTGACCCACTCCAAGATGACACTTTTGTACGAGGCACACAGTCTCCATTGTTGGTTGGCTGGATCAATCACAAAGACACCTAAGGGTCTTTTTCTGAACTTTGGCCACACAGCTGGATGGGTAGGGATTGTTGCAGAGGGTCAAGAGTCAAGAATGTCATGAGAGAATATGAGCAACTTTGTGAGAAAACCGGACTGCGTTGCTTGTCTTTCTCACTCAAACCAGGCCAGTGGACTGCTTCTGTTGTGCCTTAATACCATAGTTCAGTGTTAGTCCAAGAAATGATATCACATGTGTTTATTCATTGAGTTGACCAAAACCAAAATAGGAGTTGAGGCCATGGTGATTAATTGTTGCTTGAGAAATATAAGGATGACTAAAACCACAGTCTTTAACTTGTTTTTTGAGACTAATATGGGAGAAATGATCAAATATTTCTGGTTATGTTGTGTGAAGGCCACACAGGTGATGGGGTGATGGTTAACACCTTTGTCTCTCAGCCACAAGCCAAGTTTCAAATTAATTTCTGAGTTTGAAGGTCGTCCTTGTCTGTGTTCCTGCACAGATTTTTTTGTCGCTGCTCAAACATCCGGGGTGTGACCGTGTGTGTAGATGTTTGTCTTTCTATTTTTTTCTTTTTCTTTAGCCCCGTGATGTGCTTTTGGTCCAAAGTGCCTTTGATTTGCCTCTCAACTACTGTCAGCTGGGATCAGCTCCGATTCAATGCAGCAGTTTGCAGTACCTCAGGTAAAGCAGGTACAATATAGATATAGGATGGAAGGATGTTGTAGTTTTTTGATGACTTCAAATGAGGACAGCATAGTGCCAAGGTGGTGAAAACTGTTACCTCATAGCAAGAGGGTCGTTGCAGTTTTGCTATCGAGTTTACATGTTCTTCTTCTGGCTTCTTCTGGTTTCCTCCAAGTTCCTCTTTCCTTATTATACAGACTTATCAAATTAGTGAGTGAATATAAATTGGCAGTAAATGATCATACAATGGTGATCATACAGTATGTCTCCTTATGATATCTCTAAGAAGAGACGGCAATTTATTCTGTGTGTATCTTGCTTTAAATCCACTGCTTC
Source organism: Blennius ocellaris (assembly GCF_963422515.1). Lineage (NCBI taxonomy): Eukaryota > Metazoa > Chordata > Actinopteri > Blenniiformes > Blenniidae > Blennius > Blennius ocellaris. The sequence goes on along the minus strand of NC_137661.1, from coordinate 9,955,388 downwards.
TTTAAAAAAGTAAACTTGGTAAAGCAGATTTATGATTAAAATTGTATTTCTGAAATGTGCTTGTTTATCATCTGAGTAGCTGAAGTTGTCATTGCTAAGTTTGAAGTACATATCGTCTTTTCAGGGAAGAAAGTTTTTAAGTTGTAATTAGCAGCTCCAAACCCTGAAGATAAACACGGAAAAGGCTCCAGTCATTTGATTTGTCTATAGTGCCTCCTTTCGCACTCAAAGCATACCAGCTCAGAGGTTTAAGTGTCACAACTGAGTGTTCTCTGTTTCACTTCTCAACACTAATTCAATATTGAAGTTATTTAATTATCAAAGTGGCTTCATATCATACTCAAAGGAACATGTGATGAGCTCACGAAGGATACCACTTTGAAATAAGGTCAATGTTTCTGTTTTCTCACCAGCGAACAGTAATCCAATTGGTGACAATTACGGAACCGTTCAGCCAGTGTGGTTGAATTTGATAGTTCAAAACAAATAAAATGTGATATTTTCATTAAAAAAATGTCACATTTGTTCAAAGTGAAATCATGCCTTTGAGAGGCAACGATTCAAGGAGCATTGGCAAGCTGCATCGGCTTGTACTGATATGAAGGCCAATTTTAACGTCATAGCAGCTCGTGAGCTACTTGCAGGCGCGCTGCACGATCAACATGACCAACATGACCAACAACATGACCATTTTTTTTAAACACAAGCACGCACACACAAGCTATCTCATGAAGACTGATGTGACCAGGCTTTGTTTTTAAGATCTTTGGTATAAAAGATAGATTTTTTTTTTTTTTTAACTCTTCTTAGCTCAGGGATTGAGCCCTCCTTGAATGAGCAATGCGTTTTCATACGTTCCCCCAAAAAGGAACATGAAATTCAACAAATAACTTGTTCTTCCTTTTGACGGTTGTGATAGCAACCACCGCTACAGTTTGATGATTCCAATAATAATGGAAGACACTGACATGTGTCTTGTTGTTATATTATGGGGCTTTAAAAATATTAATTCTTAACTGTTTCACATTAAGTGTCCTCATGCAACTGCATTTATGTTTTCATTATGAGATATGGTATTTTTCTTAAAACAATGGAGCGACAGGAACAGCAACATGCGTCAATACTCGAGATGTGGCCGGGATTGGACATTTCTGATCCAACCTGCGGAGATTTCCGATCCACGAGCCTTGTCTGTCCTTTACTGTTGCTGAAATGACTCGACAAGTGTTTCCCTGCCGCTGCTCTGCTCGCTGGCTGCAAAATGTAGAACGTATTTCATGAAGGGAGGCGGGTCTCAATGAGACATGAAATAATGAGTCAGGAAATCTATTCCACAGCGAGCCTGCTAATGTAGCAGCATTGCGGCTATTCAACTTTTCATGACAACGTGTCCGCTGTTTGGACGTATTTTACGCTCAAAACACCGCAACGCATCGACATGGATGTTTGCAAAGTCGTTGTACAGCGAGGCGCCACTCTGCCACCAGACGTCGCGGTTTTAAAATGCCAGCTCGCCGAGGAGAATGGCTCTGACCGCAGCATCAAAACAATGAAAAGCGTTGCCAAAGAATTTCTCCAGGAATTAATAAAGCGATTCTGAGGTTATAAAGATAGAACTAGTTTATCACGAGATGATGACATCACGCAGACGCCCACATTGTCCAAAGTGAACAAAAATAGTTTGTACTGTTTCCTTTTCTGACCTTATACTAACCTCAAGTTGCCTTTTGAGAGAATACACATCTGGTATTGGAATAGTATCGGTATTGGCAGATATACAAATTCAGGTATCGGGATCGGATCGGAAGTGGAAAAAATGTGGATCGGTGCGTCCCTAATTAGAGGAAGATTGTCCATGATGCCATTTTTTTTATCATGGTAACACTCACCAGATTTTCATCAGGCTGCCATTCTTTTTGTAACAACATTATAGACTCGTTCAGTCAAAATACGTTATTCAGTAAACTGAATCTTGAACATTAGCATCATCTAGTCACACAAATACAAGTCACAAGTGCAGTTATGTCCGTCACTCCATTAAAAATATTGTGCTGAAGGTCAGCTGAAATAGAGAGGAAAGTATTTACATACATGAAATAAAACGCCATGTGCCTCTCATCTGAAGACAATCAGAGTACAGAAATAATCATAGAATGATGTCGGTGTATATATTTTGTGAAGATTTTGCACACATCACAGTGAAAACAGAAATGAGTATAAACCTATCTATCTATCAAGACATACAGCATGTACAATGGTTCTGTACCAGACCCCACACATACACTCCTTTCACACTTGTTGCAGAACGCAATTCTATCCAGAGCGTGTTAGTCCAAATTTAAGCTCTCATTAGCTCTCATGTCTTCACAATCATCATGTTTCAAAAAGTAAAGAAGCCCAACGCAGGGTGTGTTTTTTCCAAGGGTGTGAGAGATGTGGTGGGAGGAGGACACCAATGCTGGTCAGCTGTGCTTGCACAGATAGACTTCATGTTGAGATCTTGACAGTCATTGTATCCATGGAAGACAGCTGAGCCCTTGGTTGGTAGATTAACACCACTGACTTAATGCCTTATTTAAACAGTCCTTTGGATAACAAATCACTGAGGTGCATAGGAACTATACATTAATTTGCAACTTGGGCTCTGTGCCAAAGAGGTCTGACAGAGTAACTAAACATTGCCTTGAGGATGAGAGATTCTAAATGCATTGTGACAGACGGAGCACACAAGAAAACTGAGACTCAAAATCCGGCTCCACATACTGTACACAGTGACCTGAGCTACACCTACATAGCCACACACACATGCATTCACAGGTTGGCAGTCTGACCTTTGTGAGGCCTTCTCAATGACAGAATGCATTTCCTATCGTTTTCCTCTAACCCTGACCTTCAAAACTGTCTCTGATTCAAATTCTGCTATTAAATGCAATGCAAGCCATATGTACAAATGTCTCCACAGTTGTAAAACCAAAACTTTGATATCAATATCATTTAATTGCTGTCGTGCCCTTCATTTCGAACACCCCAATGTAACGAGGGACACACAAGTGTAGTGTCTCCAGGTTTCAAGTGCCACAATAAGAGAAATACAAGACGACACACACACACACAGGCATGCATGCACAAACGCACGTAAGCAGGCATCTGCAAGTTTTTTGTGTGTGGAGAAATTATGAAGAAGACAATGAAAGATGTTAGGTGTTCAGAAGAATACAAGATTAGGCTCATCAAAGATGAGGGCAGATTGTTGCAGAACATCATGGGAAAACATCCATTATGATCACATAACAGCCGTTAATTTTGTCTGAGATGTTACTCATTGCTCTGCTTTCATTTTTCTTTGTATCTTATTTTCTTCTCATCTCTGACTTCTCTAAGCAACCCATCTCAAACTACTAAAACTGTTTTTCCCTCCACTACAATGAAAAGATTCAATCTGCATTTATTGAAAAAAACATTTCAGAGATGAAAGGCAAGAGACCATTTTACATATCTCCGTGTTTTTCGATCTTTCATTTTTTTTTATTTACATATAACTCAATGAACTTGTTTTGCGGTAAGAGGAATTTCAGGTAATTGAATAGCTAAACAGGATGCTTCAGTGCTACTGCAACAATCTCCACCCAGTCGAGGGCAAGAGGCTCATTTTGATTGGCAGTAAGGATACTCCCTGTCTATTAGTGCATTCACTATGAGCGGGAAATGAAAAGTTTGTGACCCAAATGCAATGAGTAACAACACAGACAACAGTGTTGTAAAGAAGAGCAGGAAGCTGAAAATTTGCACTGAGCTGCTCTTATGGCTCCCGTGACCTTGACCTCTTCTGAGGTCAGAAACTTCTCACATCCCAGCTGGGGAGCAAAAACTCAACATTCTGTTCAATAAAAGCATTTAGAGACGTGTTTTATGTTCCACAGGCTTGTCTATAGGACATTGAAGACCTTGTGTCCGGATGCATCGGTTTGTTTGACAGTATATGTAATTCATTTTAGAGTTTTTATCCATCGTTTGTGAAGCAATCTGAGTTATATATTACCATCGGATGGTTGTGAAATCATGAGGCAAAAACCTTTTGCTTTATTGTGAAGGTACTAAATGAATGATGTTACTTTTCACTGATCCCTCTGGAGACATTATTCATCTGTATTTGACCTCACTTATTCATAATGAAATGTAACTTTACTAACCCTAACAGTATTCAGGGAATACAACCTTGTTTAAGGGCCCACAGGGATGAAAAGGCACCAAGCTGTGACTTTCCCAACCTTACTTTCTTGCCAATCCAGGTTTCTGATCAAGTGAGCATCTCATCACGAGCTTGTTCCTTCAAGCACTCTGTGTTTGAAGACTTTGCACTGAGTCGCTTTGTGGAAAAGAGACTCACAAGTTATGCAGAGCCTCAAACTCAACTCCACTTGCAATTAACTTAAATACCGGTTTATTTCTTATATTGGGAGAAAATCTGTGGAGCTCCTGTATTTGCTTGAGTGTTGAAATTGTTCCTGGTGATATCAATGATGATCATGAGTATCTGAATTGTCAGCAGATTTCACTTTAGCGTGTCTTGAAAAAGCCATTCTTATATTGCTGGGGAGAAATTCATGGTAGAGGAAAAATCCTAATCATATATAAATGTATTTGCTCCATGTTCTGTGACGTTGAGTGAACACATGGCTTATATAAGAAAAACTGCACCGTTTGGCCTCAAAGGCAAACTGGTCATCCTGATTTATTGTCACTGTATTGCAAAGAGGAATCATTCTCACACCGCTTGCCTGTGTGTTGTATGAACAGCGCAGCGTGTCAGAAGACCGTTAAAAGGAGTCAAGGCCAGCATGTTTAAAAGGCCTTGATTAACATGTAAGTGGGCTCAACATTTACAATAACACTGCTAATCTATGCAAACCTTCCTCAGCCTTATTGCAACGTTGAACGTCTGACCGACCATGCAAAGGCGTATGATAAAATACACTCTGTAAAAATGTGACAAAGACGACTTCTCTTCCGGCCTACAAAGGATTCCAAGTTTCGCCATCCTGCCCAGCTGCCTAGAATAGACAACACAGCCTCTTTTGTCAGGGTGAGTCAATCTGTGTGGGTGTGAATGCATTAGCCCCTCACAACAGAATTATGCCCCTGGACTCCCCCGCTTTGCTTTCAAATATTCTGTGATAGGTTCCCGCGGTCATGTTTAGATCACTTCCGGCCAATGGTTTGCCATACGAGAAGATGAATGGTGACCATTGAGATGCTGAATAATTATACTTGGACCTGCAAGTTGGGGAACACATAACCCTCAGAGGGCAACATGACAAACATGTTTTTCGGGGGCCTGGTGACAAAGAGCGTGTTTTGATGTGACTGGGCATATTCCGTGAATTGAGTCATGCAGCAGGGTTATCGCTGCGGTGCGTGGGCCTTCGCGCACTCTGTTTGTCCATCTCTGCACTTTGCTTTTCACTGTCTGACAAATAGATTTATGTGTGTCCCTGGGTGTGAGCGTGTATATGTATGCGTGGGCGAGCATATGCTGGCATGCATATGCTCATTTAGTGACAATATAGAGCCTGTGTGTGCGTTTGTGCGTTTGTGCGTGCGTGTGTGTGTGTTTGAGTCACTGCAGCCCAGGGAAAGGAATGGACCACAGCGGCAGACTTCTGTGAAGCCATCCTTTCCAACAGCAAACAGGCCACTGGTCATTATCACGAACATGCAGCATCTGTGGAAATTTGAGTTCCCATGAAGCTCCATTGAGTCGCCTCTTTAACACAAGTGATTTGTTCAAAACAGAATGGTGGGTCAAATGATGTGTTCCTTCTTTCAAGGGAATCCAGAACCAAGGGAAGCATAATCATATTAAGTCAGTCTGCAGTGCACAATTACTGTTTATTTCTACAATTGCATGCAAAATTGTGGCTTTGGTCAATCTGGGAATTATCATGCCATTCTAGTGTATTAATGCACTAATAAGCACAAACATAGAGATCAGATGAAAATCCTCGACTGTGCAGAGCACTTGATTACACCAGGAACATCCTCAGCTTATATTTCTCACCACGTAGCATAAAGCCCAAAGCTAAATAGAACCCTCGTTAGGGTGTGAGTTCTTCAAGCAAAGAGTTTTTCTGTTTAAGAAAATTCAAAAGCTTTGTCCGGTTTCTCAAAGTATCATGATTACCCCCATGCTGGGATCCCTGCCTGTAAGCATTGTTTGTTGTATGTCCTGGTGGACATGGGACCAACAGCATCCCATCCAACCTCAGTAAAACAAGTTGTGGGATCCTCATGGTATTGTGGGACTCCACAGCAGCATTATACATTTTGATGATTTTAAATATGTTAAAAGAAAACACCTAGTTTTTCCATCATCTCAGCATTGTTCACAGCATGAAGGACAGTAAAATAAAATGTCTAATGTAAACGTTAAGGAAGATTGTGAGCGCAAAGGGAGCTTCAAATGTAATTTGAAAATCAGACAGATTCTGAAAAAAGAAGTGGGTTAAACCCTTGATTCATTTAAAAAAAAGATCCTTTTTTAAAAATGAATTTGCTGTGAAGTAACAGCAACTAATGATAATTATTGAATAAGCATCATGGCAGAACTGCATGTGTAACAGTTGCAAGAGTTGTAAACTAAAACCTCTCCCCAGATATTTCACATTAAAAACGTAATTAGCAAACGAGTTAAGCCTTTTAGTGCCTCTGGATTCCAAATGTTGCTCATAAAAGAAAATATAATTTCTAAAACATTAGGCTGTCCAGAATTAAAGCAAAGCTCATTATGTGGTGTGAGACAAAGCAATGGCTGAGTGAGAGTTGCAGCTTACAATGAGGTTTGTGCTCTGTGAGACAACAAAAGTCTTCCTACAGACTGGAAATGCCTGCTACAAGCTAATCCATCTTTACTTTACTAAGCTGTGTTTGTACATTGTAAGAATAACTGATAAAGAACTGTATTAGCTTCATGATTTTCTGTGATCGCATTAGAAATTGATAGGGAGTAACACATTATTGATAAATTCATTCTTTTTTTGATTCTTGATATTTATCATTAAGTTAATTTTAACTCAAACTAGCTAACTAACATTTTTAAAGAAATAGTCATATTGTCAACATATAAAAACATTTCAAGTGGCCTTTTAAATCAGTTTTCAACTATAGGTCCAGTATATAAAGCTTAGATGATGGTGTTCACATGCTCCCTTTATCTTTCGTCGTGTATTCCCTCTTATTATTTGTTGTTGGGAAAACTTAAATTCTTGACGATAAATTGCAAAAACCTGGTAACAACCTTCTCACCAGCACACACACATTCAGGCACGTAATCCCTGGCCTGTTGTATTTATGCACAAACATGCACACACACACTCCACACACATACGTTTCACACGCACAGCTTGGCCCATTAGCTGTGACATGTGACGTTTCGACGGGGCAAATGAAGCTCAACAATTGATGTCAGAGCCTTACAAATTAAACAAATGGGGGACCGCCATGGTGTATTAGGCACCCCAAATCCCCTGATGAACACAGCCGAGGCACACGCCAGCAGGACAACATTGTCTGGCTCTCCTCTCCTCCACTAAACAAGCCTCTGCGAGGGCGAACACTAACACACACACACACACACACACACACACACACACACACACACACACACACACACACACACACACACACACACACACACACACACACACTGTACAGTGTGTCAATGAGCAAGATAAAAGTGTGCATTGATTGCCAATTAACTTCTCTGACAAGGAAATAAACTGCACCAATTTCAGGGATCAATGTGATTGATATGTCATCTGGTCATTGAAGCAGCCATGGTGTATGTAGGTTGTGAAAGCGCCAAAGGTCAGAGAATAGTTGTTAACAAATGAGTATTATGATTGCAGAATGTGTTACAACATCCCATTTTGCAACTAAATCTTATTGTGAAACTTGTTAGGATTCTTACACTAACACAAACTGATGCAAAGACCTTTTGAGGGACAAAAGAATTTCAGCTTCAATTATCAACTGATTAAATAATGTAATGATTTTATTTTCATTTGTTTGTTACTGGGTGTTGCTGAAATTAAAAAAGTTGGTAGAAACCATAAAAAGCTGCTTGAGATTATTCATTTTAGCCCACAAATACCTAATAGGATATAGATTCTTAAAATCACCATGAAATAGTGCTATTGCAGTACACACCTTTTTGTTTTTATTCTAAACCTACTCTTGCACACTGAGTATAAAATTTTTTATATTTCCTGACATCCTGGCAAGTCCTGTATGACCAACATACAGTAGGTTTGGCTGCAGTGGTTTGCACTAAAAAAGATCCTGTTTTCAATCGAGGCTCAAGCTCGTTTTGTTAAAATTAGCATGTTTTACCTGTGCATTAGTAGGTTTTTTTCAAGGTACTCAGACATGCATGTGAGGGTTATTGAATGAGTCTAAATGACCTGCAGCAGAGAGTGTTTGAATGAATGTGTGTCTCTCTGTGTTAGCAATGTGATGGACGAGCAACCTGTCTGGGATCTACGCTGCTGTGTGTCTACTGTTGGATGTGATGGACTCCCTTCCAATCATAGAGGTGTTTCTGATCATTTTGGGTGTACTGTTGTAAAAATGTCTTTGCTTTTATGAAAGGAACAAAAATAAATTTAATTTAATGAACCTTCAGCTCCCAATATCTCTGATTTAAATAAGACAAGTATATATGATGGATGTGTATCTGAGTGGCGGGACGGAAAATCATTAAGTAGTCAAACACAATCATACATAAGGAATACACCTGAATTTATAAATCGCACAGTATAAATTGTGTACCAGCTTCCCTAACAGCTAAATTAAAAAAGAAAAGTGGTACTTCAAGATAAATAATGTGTCATCTTTTGTTGATGGCAAGGGTCAATAATAAACGTTAAATTCAACAAACATGAGGGTCTGAAAGTCCCCAAAAGTCATTAAGGCTTTGTATTATTATTATTTGATTATTTTACCTCCTGATCTATTTCATGGTAAAAGTCTATTAATGATGCAGATAAAGTCTTATCATCCCACAGGTTACATGGGACAGATATGACCCTCGAATTAATCTACATACATCCTATTTCTGCTTGTGTATCTTTATAGCAGAGGGATAGAAAACAATATCCCCCCTTCTAAGTTGTGATGGAAAATGACTAGTGTCCACAGAATTATTGTTCTCCATTCCTCTAGGAGAACTGAAGCCAGACAATCAGTTCCTCACCAATAGGGTGACTGAGCGGCTCAAAAACAGAAAACCCCTCTGGAACACCACACAGGAGTGGCACACGCAAAAACTGTCGATAATTTTAACATGTACAATAGACACATTCACAACTAACTGACATAAATGTCAAGCTTGATTCTTGCAGATACCTGGCTTTAAAAACAGACCTTGATAAAACCATCCATCTTCAATACCACTTTATGCTGTGCAGGGTTGCAGGGTGCAGAAGCCGATCCCAGCAACCTATGAGCAAGGGCAGGGCACACGCTAGACAGGGGGCCAGTCCATCACAGTTGATAAAACCAATGCCTCGGAAAGTATTTGTCATATCAGGTTGTGTATGCAATATTGGTATTGAACTTTTTCAATGAAATTCATATAATTTGCAGACTCTGTTCATTAAATAGAAGGGTGTTCCTCTATTTGTCCTTTAGTTAATTGATAGATAGATTGATAAATACAGACTCTTCAGCTTTTTGTTTGTGCCATAGATGAATGTGATTGCGTACTTGTGTCTGAGCATGTTAATCCATATGCAAACACATTGTCCATCGATGGACCTTCTGAGGGGTGAAACATCCTGGGAGCAGAGGAAAGGAGCTGGAATGACTCACGATTAGGAACTCCACGATTCACAGCACCTGCACACACTACATGCCACACGCAATCACATCTAATCAAAGTCCATCGGGCACATACACAGACTTACAGGCCAAAAACAAAATGCAAAGCAGCAGTATGTGTTAAAAAGAAGTGCAATAAGACCCTATGGATACACCTCTTGCAGGTACAACAGTTCAGTTGTAAACAACACAAAGCGGCTACTGAAGCACGCGCGCACACAATCCCTGCTTGCAAACACAATCACACATGTATACAGGTGTGGCAGGTCCATTTTGTTTTCACTAACCCCCATACCCTCTGCACAATCCCCAGCAAATAGGGCTGATGCTACAAGGCGGATATAGGTGTTCACTTTCTCGTTTGGCTTTGTAAAAACATGGTGTAATGGCAGTGAGAAATTGTGTTGGGAATAAATGCATCACCTCGGTTTGGGAGGGATGCCACATCATAAGCCATCAGTTTGTATCTGTTTGCGTGTGTGTGTGTGTGTGTGTGTGTGTGTGTGTGTGTGTGTGTGTGTGTGTGTGTGTGTGTGTGTGTGTGTGTGTGTGTGTGTGTGTGTGTGTGTGTGTGTGTGTGTGTGTGTGTGTGTGTGTGTGTGTGTGTGTGCGGAGAGGAGAGGAGAGGAGAGAGATGGAATATCTAAAAGGGGTTAAGTGCCAGGGTTACCCATCCAAGGAGCATTAAATGAAGGCTCTCACTTTGATGGACACCGGCACCGGGATCCCTGATGTCCCAAAATATTAGGTTTCTCTTCTAATAATGTTGGAAATATTGCCTACTGTCATGATTAATCTGGCTGGCTGCTGGGCCTGATTGCAGGTGACGCGGTCACAGCACAGTGCCTGTGTTAGTTTCCACACACCGTCAGCTTCGCTCCACACAGAGCTGCAGCCAGGAGCAGGGCTGATAGCAGCCATCGCAGCTGCCGCTAATCTAATGTGACAGCAGAGAAGGAAACCTTTATTTTAATTCAAACAACAAAAGCCAAACAGCCAAACTTATCTGCGTGCCCAACATTTTCCCTTCAACACAATGAGTGCCGTTCTCTTTCTGTCTGCCAAAGTGCTTCTGGTTTTTTCCGTTTTTATGTTTTGCTACCGCTTTTTTTAATTTTAATTGGTTGAGGTAAATCTTTCGTAAGCCAGTTGTTCCTGGAATTGCTTTTGGCAAAAGAAAAGAGACACGAGCTCAAGGGAATAAATACAAGGCGCATTAGGAGAAAAGTGGAGGTATTTGCAGATGTGGGAGAAGGCACAAAAACATTTGTCAAATCAAAGGCTTGAATTATTGCACATAGTCGGGTCAGTTTCACATGCCACTTAGAGGTCCCATTGTCCTGATGTTGAACAAGACCGCCTTTATGTGTCGGGCTTGAAAAACAACGTTAGCCCTCCTCATAATCAAATCTGTAGATCCCAACAGGCCAGCAGGCTCTGCCACTTGGAATTCTTTGCATTGGCCATGGTCAGGATGTGCCGTTTGGCCCCAACAATGGCAACATTGATTTTAGTGCCATGAGAATTTTGGTTGAGCTGTAAAAACTGGGACCAGGGGGAAACACCGATCTTTGCCTTTCCCAGGAGTGTGTGCGTGTGTGTGTGTGTGTGTGTGTGTGTGTGTGTGTGTGTGTGTGTGTGTGTGTGTGTGTGTGTGTGTGTGTGTGTGTGTGTGTGTGTGTGTGTGTGTGTGTGTGTGTGTAGCTGCAGGGGGAAGGTGAGTCACTCCTAGGCTCCAGGGCTCTGACCCACTGGACCTTTGGCTTAATTCAATCAGGCCAGCATCATTAGTCCACCATTATCAGACATAATCTCCAAGCCTGAGTGGAACAGTTATCTTGTGCGAGCATTAGAAGAAAAAAAAAAAAAAAAACACAGAGCAAGACACACACTTCCTGTCCTCACTTTGCTTCTTTTTGCACGCCTATGCACCCCAATTGGAGGCTGATTGTTTTGCCACAATCGGGTCTTGTTTACACGTATCATTTCAGCGTGCACACTGGTGTTTTGTGGAACTGATGTTACATTGATGTCTTGTTGCTATGGGGCCGGGGCTAAGGCCACAGCGCGAAGGCACGACCTTCCTGTTTGGCCGCGTCGGAACTTACTGAGTTGATACAAATTACCCCACTTTTCGATCTACCAATTTAGCTGCTATTTACTGGGCAGGGGTCAAACCGAGCCCTTTCATGTAGGGCATCTTTTGAAGTGGCTACAGACTACTGTGAGACTTTAGCACCGAGGGGAGGGAATGTGAAGAGAGGAAAGCCTTGAACAATGGGCCCTCCTTAGAAAAGCCACCAAATCTTGGTGGCTAACTTCAAAAGAGCCCCCGGTGTCAACGCCTGTGTTGTGGCTGGAGCTGAACATGCTGTTTCCCTGGATATAAATGTTTTATTAGAGGGCACACCTCCTCAGGCTCACCCCATCACTGTCAGAGGTAGGAGGAACAAGGGGACACTGTGTGCCCCTGAGAGCGACATCAAACATAATGGTCTTTGCATCTATGCACACAGCCAACAAAACGTTATTCATCATGTTGACTTTTATTTTTTACTGCTTCTCATCTGGACTGTCATTTTTTTGCCTATGAAGAGGAATTTTCATTTTAACAAATGTGATCTAAAATATACACTTTGGCTCCTATTTCAATGTTATTTGCTGAAACAAGGCTGGAACAAAATGTGTAAACAATGTGCAATTGATCATGATGGCATGGCCATGCTGATGATTTGGAGATGTCATAATGCAGCATCACAAATACCACAATTTGCTAAAAGTATACATAATTCATCACCAATCAGTCTTGCCTCCCCGTGCTGACTCCTGTGATATCCTAGTGAAGATAGATGTGGGAGCAGAGCCCTTTGAGATCCAGATGGTACATTCTCAACAATAAGGTTTGGGCTTCCACTGGAAAATAATCCTTTTCCTGTGTGTGACACTAATGTATCATCGTCAGCCGGTAATGAGAGGACGCCTTCAAATGAAAATCTCAAAAATAAATTTTATGTCTGCCTCCGGTGTTTCCTTCTTTTCCTTGATTCAAATTAAATGCAGCTCTTTGCCTTTACTGGCCTGTGATTCATGAGACAAAATGAGCATTCATCAGTGAAACGAAAGAAAATCACACAGGGATGTAAAATTGAGAGAGAAGCAAAATCTTTGTTTGCGTGTTTTTGTCACAACTATATGGATTGATTTGTGAGGAAAGTATCAGTAAATTCAACACCTCTCCAAAAATAATTTCACAGCATAAAGTAAGACAAGAGTGTGAGGATTTCTGATTGTTTTTATTGGCTTTTATTGACTCAAATGTTGTTTTGTCTGTTGACTAAATGATTGGTTAGCTGACCTTACTGTCCTTGATAATGCTAATCAGGACCTCACTTGGCCTGCTGCATGTTCCTTTTTATTAAATTATATCACATGAGGATGTTGCCTTTTTGAAAAACACTCCTAAAAATGCAACTGTAGAGAGTTACAGTGACATGAAGGAGCTCTTCTCTTCGGCTTGAGCTGTTTGCAAATTTGCTCTCTATTCCGAGGGCCTTCTTTGACCCCTATTATGTATTCTAGAGTTAACGTCAAAGAGCGAGGAAGAGATTTAATTTGTTGACTATTGCCTCCGATCTCTTTTAAACGGCTTTTAATTGATAACGGCAAGGGAGAGCGGTGAACTTTAAATAGACATTCTAATTATCGGCTTTAAGAAGCAGGGGCTTTTTGGGAAATGTTATGGCATTTGGAATGGGATTAATGGGCGAGCGAGGCGCTGGCCACCCCGCAGCTAAATGACATTAAAGAGGGAGATGAGTGGTGCCGCTGAAGGGAGCAAACCCACTAGTCACAGGAGCCAGGGCGCCCACTGCCTTGGGCACACACACCGTGGGGTAACGGGCAGGGGAGGAGGAGAAAGAAAAGGGGTATTACATTATCCAGCACTTCACGCCATACGGATACCGGCAGTCTGATACCTTTAGACCTATTCTTCACTGATGCACTGCTTGTTCCTATGTGGAGGCAGACCAGATATGATTGCAGTCTAACTTCAAGATTGTCTGAACAGTAACAGGAATTGTTTTGAGACAGAAAATAATTTTTTCTAACACAATTTTCTTTTAAATTGACCAATAATTAAATCAAATTATCCATTAGTCTTTGCTTGCAAAGGACTTTATTTCTAGTTTAACAGTGAGCCTAGTTCTGGTGTTGACAATGTTGCACACGAACAGGAGCTCCAAGTGGGTTTAAAACACACTTCCTTATGATTTATCTTGTTATGAAACAACAGAAACAAGCCTTCTCTGGAGAGCAAAGCAACCAGGTTTCAACCTTTCCCCCCAATTAAATAACACTGAATTCAAATCCTGAACACATGTGCGACACTTGGCAGACTCACACAGCTCACATTAAACTTGACTACTACCAATTAACAACTAAATACACAAGATTTCAACTGTGGTTCTCTGCCAGTCATGCACACATGGAATGCCTCATTCATATGCATATCTCATACTTTATCAAGCTCTGACACACATGATAATTAGGTACTGCTACTCAGTTATATACATTTAACTTTTCCTTGCTGAAAATTGAGCATTGCTCTCTCGCAGCAGTGCCAAAGTCATTTGAGGTCAAGGACCACATGCAGAAGACTTCAGCCTCTCATCGGCCAGAACACGGGAGTAATAATAGAATAACCTATAAATAACAGCAGCTCGGAATATGTTCCTTTGTTTTAATACAGAAGTACGAGTACATTATGAAATAAGTCTACACTTAAATAGGCTCTTTATTTCTTTTCATAAAACCGGAACAAGTTTAAAATGTTACCGAAAAATAAATGCAATTTCAACATTACACCGTTTTTTAATGATGCCTCCCAGTGCAAAATGGTGTAATGGATTTAACTTATGGGCGCTTTTCTACTGATTCAAGAGTACTCAAAGAGCTTTAAAATGTGATTCACATTTACACGCCTACACACTAATGGTGATGGCTACCATGCAAGGCTCAATCCATCCATGGGGAGCAGTTTGGGGTTCAGTGTCTTGCTCAAGGACACTTTGACATATGGAGAGGGCCTCGCAGGTTTGATCCCCCTGTCACATGGGGATCAAGCCTGTGATCCTGTGATTGAAAAGTGATCCGCTGTACCTACTGAGACACAGCCACGCAGTGACATGTCCAAAAACCCATGTCCTCCATTAGGAGCTCATAATTTGCCTTTGAAAGATGTTCGATTCATATCCAGATCCCATCTGCCTCTTTGCTTCTCCTCAGATTATTCTAGCCTTCAACATGCATGTTTGCCTTTTTTTGTTTGTTTTTTTACAAAGTCTTTAGTCATAGTATTTATTTTACCCTAGATCGACTTTGCTAGTATTGCCAATGTAGATCACTTTTTCTCCATCTGCACTGATATTACACCTCAGGTCTCAGTATTGTTACTCGCACCACTGCTTTTTGTATTGATAGATAAGTTGATTCGGAGGTTAATGTTAATCATTCTACACGTCCCGGAGCTCCTGAAAACAGCTGTGGAAGGACTATTCAAATTTTGTATTCAAGCACAAATGTTACATTGTTTCAGTTGTTCTCAATTACAATCTTAAATATGTCAAATAAAATAATCCTTTGTGGGAAAACTGCCTGAAGTAACATTGTGTCTATATATGTATTGTCAATGGCAGGTAATCTATTTAACTGACCCACATTGAATACCTACGTTCAAAACAATGCTTTTTCTTTCATACAAACGATGCTAATGTAACACATATATAACATTTATACCTGAGCAAAAGTGCTTTGGTTACCAAACACAAAAATAATGCGTTTCCCTGGCATGAACCTACAAAACTAACAATATTTCTATTGATATCATTCATAGATGTGCAGCAATCGGCAGTTGGAGCCATTTGCTGCCTCCTTGATTCCTCCTAAACTGTCCAACTCCATTCTTTTTTGAATGAATGGATAGAAGAGCTTGAGCACTTATTTAAATTGTGTCGCTATATTAAGTAGAAAGTTATGCTTTTCAAAGTGAAGTATAAAGTGATGTGAGGCAGAAAACCACACAGAGGAAGTTTCTGTGAAGAACAGGACTGTGTTATACCGAAGGATGGAATTTTTAATTGAGAAAGTTTCCTGCTTATTCCCCGCTAGGTTCCAGTCTTTAAAAAGTTTAATACTTAATCAATGTATTAAAACTAAGTCTTCCTATTTCAAGTGATGGCAAGTTTCAGAAATCTCCTGAAAGTATAAAAATGAAAGTTATTTACACATTCAAGTTGCTTTTCATTGTGAACAAACACCAAAACAAAACATACAGATTATGTGTTTGTGGGGTTTATCAATTAATCTTTTATATGGTATATGGTAAGGTATTTTCATGTCAAATGAAAGCAAACAACATTCATACTTTGTAGTATTTCATGATTGAAACTGTTAAAAAGGAAACAACACAAAACAGTCACTGACTGTCATGCAAACCTCAAAAACAAAATAGTTCCTGGTCTACTAGACACAAACAAGGTCTACCGCTTCACAAAACTTAAATAACTGTAATTGCAATTGTTTGAACAATCTCTAACTAATTCCATTTCTAATTCATTCCTTCTTGGAGGCTGCAAAACATCAGCGTTACACCTGGCAACCCCCGCCTTCTGGAGCAAATTACATTGCAGTACATCGAAAGTGACTAATCACAGGCTTTTTTTCATTCCCTGATACAGAAGCAGCAGGGCTGATTTCAAGTGGGCCTGTGTGAAGGGCCAGACTTGGCCTGTGGACCTCACTTCGGCTGGCCCCGGGCAAGAGGATGAGACCTGGGGAGAGTTGAGATGAGGCTGTCACACTTCCTATAGATCAGTCATTATCACTAATCCAGTCACAGCACTGGGATCAGCATCAGGCCCATTCATCTAGAACCGTCATTAAAGAGCTAAATGAGAGCTGCCTCTGCTAATGAGGTAATGAGAATTTCTTTCTGTGTGTGCGTGTGCGTGTGTGTGTGCGCGCGCGCGTGTGTGTGTGTGTGTGTCCGTCCGAGAAAAAGAAACTGCAAGTTTAAAATCAGCTTTTCTTTTTTCTTTTTTTTTTTAAAAGGACAAGCTGATGTAAAATAGCAGACCCATCTGAGCCGTCTTGGCATGTGTGTAAATCAATTTGCAGCTCTCCCATCAGAGGGACCTGGGTGCTCACCCAGTTCTGTTTACCGCTCTCCCTCTCGTCGCGTAAACAAAAGCCAGAGTTGTCCTTGTTCGCGATCGCTCTTTAATTCGACACAGCCTCACATGCATGTATGCAGCTGTTTTCTTCTGTTAATTGCAATACCACCAGGGTAAACATTATTGTCCTCTCAGTTATATTCTAACCCAAAACAAAGCCTCATTGAAGCTGTGTGAAGTGGGGATGCCGTGCTATGCTATCCGACATAAATCAATTATTTATGCCTATGAAGCTTCAAAATATTTATCTTGCCTCATGGTATACGATCCAGAGTCCTCCGAAAACAAATAGACGTTTGTTTCAAAGGCAAATGGGTGTAAACAGCAGAGTGGGAAGACAATGCACGACCACCCGAGGTAGGTGGTGACGTTTGGCGAGAGAAGTTTGGGAAAAGCCTGTCATAGAATGGGAAACGCACATCAAACAGAGTGCACATTAACCAATGTCTCACGGGCTCATTCAAAGTTTCTGGCAAAGTGGTACGAGAGAGCAATCAAGATGATGGCTGGATGTCCACATTACATCTGAAATGCTATTATTATGAACAGGTTATAATTAGAAAACACTATAACACAAGAGTCAAAAAGTAAACAAGGTGTGATCACACAAGGCTGGACCAGGGTGGTCTGGCACACACATGGGCACATTAATGCTAAAGATAAATGAGATCTGTCTTCAGCCCATATGGATCAACTATGTAAACAGTCATAATAATCCAGTTACATACACACTCACACCAACAACAATGTGTTTCCAAGATGTTCAAACAGAAACACTCAGGTCAAAGTGGATTCAAAAGGAATTCAGTAACTTGTGCTGTTCTTCTTCTTATGTTCCTACCTAACTTTGAGTCACTGATGACAGTAAATCGTATTCGTAAAATTATTTATTTGACTTTACACTCCTCAAAATGCCACTAATGCTGTTGTTTTGGACCTAAGTTTACTTACTCCAAGTCAGCGCCCCTAACATTCAACATAATTATGAAGCCATGCTTAATTATATAAACTGTATACACAAATGAGGTGAATGTGACAGTACACCTGCTTTTATTATGTCCATTATCTTGTCAGTGCAGTGTTGGTCAGTACCTGGTGAGGTAGGTTGGGTACTGATTCCATTAGAATCAGATATATAAGTACTGTATATCTAGATTATTCACTGTTTGATTCTCAGCAGTTAAAGGTTTATATTTCAGATCTCATATCAGCATACTTTCCAAATGGAGAGAAAAATACTTAATCCATCCCTCTTCTATACTGATTCATCATTTGGAGGGTCGCAGGGGCTGAAGCCAATCCCAGCTCACTGTGGACAAAGGCAGGCTCCACCCTGAACAAGTTGCTGAGTCCATCACAGCACAAACACACAAAGATAGACAACCACACACCCTCACAAACACACCTGGGTTTAATTTAGGGCAGGGGTGCCCAAAACTCGGTCCTGGAGGGCCAGTGTCCTGCATGTTTTAAGTTCTCTCCCTGCTTCAGCAGAACCTGAATCTAATGATGACGTCATCAACAAGGTTGTGGAAAAAGCCCAATCAGGACTTAACGAGCCTTTCATTGCAATCAGCTGTGCTGCAACTGGGAGAGAGCTCAACCCTGCAGGACTCCGGCCCTCCAGGACCCAGCTTGGACGCTCCCGATTTAGCGTCACCATTGAACCTCATATGCATGTTTTCGGACCGTGGGAGGAAACCTATGTACTTGACGTAAACACTTGCACACACTGGAAGAGCATGCAAACTCCACACAGAAAGGCCCCAGCCTGTATTTGGACACATTAACCTGTCATTGTGAGGTGAGAGCGCAAACCACTGCTGCACCATGGAGGCAGAGCAGTTCTTCAGTTTCTCCACACAGAATAGGATATTCATAGAATAGAATATCAAAATATCAATTAATAATATACCATATAATTAAACACTAATATGCACAAAGTAATACTAAGTTACGAGGCAAATGGTTAATAAATATATAGACAGTGAAGGGCTTGACAGTAAAAACTATTTACAAAGAAGCTATCGGTCAGTTCTCCATTTACTCTCAAGTCTGAGAGAAATGTTGGACAAAACAGTGAAACTCACCAGAAAGGGAAAAAAAAATTAAAATGGGAAAAAAAAGTCTAAAGGTAATTAAAAAGAGCGAATGAAAACAGAGTAAACAGGAAGCGTCTACAAATTGTAGACCACGTGATGCACGTGACAGTCTTACCTAGAAATGAAGCTCATCTGCAGATCCTTCCAGGCAAAAATCATTTGAATTATTACCTCCTGCTTCGTTTCTAGGTCCGGTTTAGAAAATAGTTTGATATTGGGTATAAAATGCTCCATTGTGTAAAACGTGAAGACTACAGTAACAGATTCAGCGTGTGGTTTCTTCCTCTGCGCCTGTAGATTAAGGGTCACTGGACTCACGACTGCCTCCTACCACGAGGCAGAGGAACTGCCTGCCCCGGCTGCTTCCTCTTCCCTGGAAGATCTTCAAGCATTCAATAAATACAAGATACACATTGCCGAAACTCTAGCAAGTCAAGGGGCAGATATCAACATGTTTTAAAACATTTTATTGAAGACATACCAAGTTAGTAGCTCACTCTCAGTGAGTTTCCTGCAGGACTCCTGTATGCTGGCAGTCGGAGGGATTGTTGCTCAGTCAGTGCACGCCTCGGGCCTCCGCCCCATAGCTGAACAGTGCAAGTTTAGCGATTTATCATTAAAAATTATCAAAACTGTTGAGGTTAAATGGAAAATGAATTGATGGCTCAAATCGTTGCATAAACACAACTAACTTATTTATTTATTACATATTTAATTTTTTCCATGATGACAGGTGAGTCTCTGCCTCACCTGCTTCACCTGCCTCACATGACTGCACGTCACTGAGTCAGTCACGTTAAGTGGTAAAGTAATTCTCAAGCTGTAAATTCTGATATGTATGTATATGAAAGCGTGTTCATTGATATATCTGATAGTAGACTATCTCAGGGCCACAGAGGGACAATCACTCATCCTCACATTCACATCTAGCAGCAGATTAGTGACACCAATCAACCTGAAACATGTTTTAGAACTATGGTAAGAAACAGGAGTACTCAGAGAAGAAGGGTACAGGTAAGCAGGTAAGCCATACACACAAACACAGGTACGCCACACGCAAACAGGAAGAACACGCAAGTACACAGGAAGGCCCTGCCTGGACTTCAACCCATGATCATGTCATTATGAAGCGAGAGCGTTAGATACTACACCCTTTAAGAATATTATTTATACTGCGTTTTAAAAGTCCCCAAAGTTAAATCACAAAGTCGTAGAATAGCTAATAATAACATCATCGGTTGAAAATCTAAGTTTCCAATTATTCCAAATAGTGCGGTATAAAGTATTGCTGGGGAACATAGGAGAGATGTCTGCAGTGTACAACAGTTAGTAAGAGGAAAGCTGCATTATAAATAAATGTCAATATATTTATGAGAGAATAGTCTCTACTGGACCAAAGAGTTTTATGATTCTGAGTCACCAGTGGATTGGTCGACAAGCCCAGCTTGACACTACTTTTTTTTTCTTCTAAAATGTATTTATAATAGAACTATATTAGCAACAAAATTATAGATAATCATTTGCATATGGTGATATTTGGTGTAACATCAATCACAGGATTTAGACTTGTACTTCCTTTCCTCATGAGCATTAATCATAATGAGCTGGAGCCTTCATACTATTCCACTTTTATGAAATGATAAGTCCAGAAAGAGCAAATGGGATACACTTTCACTGCAATATTTGAAGACAGAAAGAAAATGCATTGTGCACCTTGGAAGTGTAATATGTGTATTCACTCCAAATTTGTAAAGTTACATTTTTCAAATACAATTATATACACTGAGTCAAAATTATTATTAATCTTACATTACAATACATTTTGTGTAACTTGAATGTGGTTTGACTGTTTCATACACTTAATATACAAAAATGTTTCCACGTTACTCCAATCTCTTTGACATTGCTCTTTTAATCTGGAACTACATATTGTTTGGCCAGGTTGTCCATGTACATCTTACATGGTTAGATATTTCCTTCTCATTTCATCCACCGCTTTATTCATTTTTTAAATTTTGAATAATATCTTTCAAAATCCCTATGGTTTCAATATATGATGTAAGAAATTGTGACTCAGTCGGACCGTTGCAGAGCAGGTCACATCTTTTCACACCCTTCCATGTCAGCAGGAATATACATTATAGACTTATTGTTTACATATTCATGAGCCAGCAGCTTCACCATCTTATCATTTTGCAAGGAGCACTCATAAACAAAGTTGTATCTTTCCCTTTCGTGAAAGCCACTAATTATGTGTAACCATACTTTAACCTTAACCTTATTATCACCTAAACTATATAATCATCTGTTCCTTAAGGTCCTACCAATATAGTGTTTTCTCAGAGAGTGAATAAGGAAACAAGGATGCGTGCACAGACACACACACATATGCACGCACGCAGACACACACACACTGCAACACTGCAGCTGCTTCAAGTCTGAAGGACTTAGTATGTCGCACATGATGCTCTTGAGAACACAAATGTGGATTGAACAAAAGGAGAGTAAACACAACAGAAGAGGCCTGTTGAGAGTGTAATGACAATGAGCCTGCTCCTCTTACAGGACAATGAAACTCAGAATAATGACCTTGTCTCTCTCCAAGGCACCGATAAAACAGACATGTACACATTAAACATTTAGGTGTGCCAACAGAAACACAGATAATGAGAGAAAGAGAGTACTTCCTATTTTTTTGTGAGGCAACCTGTGAATTTCACTGTGAAATAATATATGGAAAAGATTTGATGATGGGTAGTGAACTATTTTTTAACGACAAGAGATAAATAACCCAGTAAGTATATATTTTTGTGAATAAAAAAAAACAACCGACTCCAAAAATGAGAACTGTCATTGTTATTGTCATCTTCAATTTTCGTCCAGCTAACCTAATTGGTGGGCTATCCCAGCCTTATTTTCAATTTTCACTTCATGAGAAAAAAATCTCTCATGATTTGTACACAGTTGTGGAGTGATTCTGGCTGACTGTGAATGAAGGTTTTTGTCATTAACAATTATGACTTTTTGTTCAAATATCAGGGATCTATATTCATGAAAAACAAGGCATTGTTTTGATTTTAATTAAATAAAATTCAAATTACTTAATTTACCATATATCCCTAACTGGCCATGCAAAAGATACAAAAAATGAATAATAATAATAATAATAATAATAATAATAATAATAATAATAATAATAATAATAATAATAATAATAATAATAATAATGATAATAAAAATACACAGAATTAAGATAAATATTGCTCTAGACAACTTAAATAAAAAGCCTTCTGTAGACCCTGAAGTACCCTTGTGCCTTTCCATGTAGTAGGTGCACTTGTTTGTGATTCCGTCATTATGATTTGCAGGAACGTTGCAGAAGGAGAAGTTCCATCACATCTACTTCCAATGGAAGAGGCACATAAAGAATGCAAGCAGTCATACCGCATTGCAAATAAATTTTGCCTCAGGTTTAATGAGTGAAATTATTTAGAATTCATTTGTGCTGATGAACGGTTGGAAACTTGGTTATGCATCTAAATTGCCCGGAAATTATATTTCTCAAGCAGAAAACCCCGTTTGGAGGTGTTGCAATATTTTTCAAAAGGAAAATGATTTTAACTATGGTCTTATCATCATAAAGGAATCCATTCAATTAGAAATAATCTTGCATTGTAAAGACTGTGAGAATGAGATACAAGCCCTGGCAACTTTCTGAAATTCTAATAATAATTTTTTTTTTTTTTTCAAAAGCAAACAATTAAAGGCTGCCCACAAGTTCAAGGCATCATTATGGGAATACAGTCCAGGCTGGTTATTAGGCAGCAGATTTTCTTTCTTTTTCTTTTTCTGTTTTTTAAGTAACAATTGAACAATTCCCTCCCATAATTCAGATATCTGTATTAAGATTTTAATAAGTTGGTGTCCACAGACCTTTTAACCGTCCCGAGCATCAGTGACCATGTGCCTCCCTCGGCTCACCTGCCCCCTGTCATCTCACAGGACGGAAAGGGGACGTGACCCAGCGCCTCATCACCATGCTAAGTGTTTACAAATTGTTTTGGTCCTTCTTGTGGGGATTGATGTGGGATGCAGCCAGCGGTCAGGATGGGCTGCCTTACAAAGGCTGTTGATCTCGACATGACACGCCACCCTTATGGTGTTGCACATGGCCCCCCATTAATAAACAAATGAAGGGCTCACCCTGGAGGTCAGGAGAGCTCAGCTGGCCCATTTGCCATGACGAGCGCTCGGCTCACAGGGATCCAAAATGGCCACCCGCCGCGTCTGCCTGTCAGACGGCTGCTAACCTTGTCTTTGGTGATGGGCAGAAGGGCAGGAGAGGGAAATGGGTGGAGAGGGAGGCTTTAGGTTGGGGACACACAAAGGGGGGCATGAGTTGCCCCCACACCCTCCCCTCCACTGATTAGTGTGAATGACAAAGTGGTGCAGAGAGTCCACTCAGGCCTTCATAATAAATCTATCAGGGAGTAATAGAATTCCATCAATCCTTGCTCCTCAGTCCTTCTGCCCTCCCTCCTGCTCCCCACCCCTGGGGGGGTCACCGTGTCTGTGTGGTGGTGGTGAGAATGTGTGAAGGGAGGGTGGGGGTACAATCCTCTGGGATTGTACAACTGTTATTATTCAATTACGCTCCCTTTTCTTCTCAGTTAAAAGACCATGATATCATTATCACTTAATGAATATATATAATTGGATCTTGGCTGCCGCTTCCCCCTGGTCTGATGAATACCACTCACTATTCATTCGGCCCTTGCTCATACTCCTTTCGCCGGCCTCCATTACAGCAGACTGTGGAGATGGAGATGATGGTGATGATCACCATCACCATCATCACCATCATCATCATGCTGTCAACAGCGGGAAATTGAAATTATGTCTGTGTTCCTAAAGTGTTTAAATGTTTCAATGAGAAGTATATTTAAAATTAAACTCCGGAGTTTCTGAACTGCTATTGCAGTCAGTTTTTAATTATTTTGGTCTATCAGTGGTCTGAATGCAAGAAAAAAGAAATATGAATATGAATGGTTCAGATGTGAATCAGTATATATGAGAGACGCCGGATTCAGGCTTCTTTGCACACAGAAGATGACCAAATTAATTTATATGTAATGAACATTGCTCAAAATATACCTGAATTGCACATGCAATTATTTCAAGTTTCATTTGAATTTCCATGTTTTGTTTAATAACCCTGTGACAATTTACACTGCAATCATTTGCAGAAACTCATTAGGTCCACAGACAGTATCTGGATTTTATCTCGACAATGACTGCGCATGAAGAAATTGTTTATGAAAATTGTGCAACATTAGCACAGAGGAGACGGAGGATGGAAAAAGCCACACAATAGCTGCACAATCATAGATTTTACCTATTGAAGTGTCCTGGTTGGTGTGAGTGTGGACAAACCCCCGGAGGACATTAAGAGGAGAGGAAAAAACCTTGATCGCTCCGGTTGTGACAGTCATGGCCATCAATATCCTTTCAATCTGGCAGGATACAATGAGAAAGGGGGATGAAGATGGTGATGAGCAACACTAAAAACATTGATTTAGCATTTATCCACTTCATTTGAAGCGAGACAAGGGGGCGACAGGGGCTCTGAGGGTTGGGGGGTCTTTGAAGAGCAAAGTCAGGGAGTGTTCAGCCTCCTCCCATTCAGATGTCGGCCTCTTGTTGGAAAGGAAAAGCAACTGTCCCTCCCCTCCACATTGTTGAGCGTAAATGTGGCATGGCGGGGGTTGAGCGTGTCTGTGTAAATCAGACACGAGGAGTGTGTGAGGTCATGGGAGCGTGTGCATGTGTGCGCCGCCATGCTCCCGTGTAAAAAGGAGGCCCGTGCGGTGGTGGATGGATGTGGGGCGTTTGCCATCATTAATCCTGCTTAAAGAAGACAGTGCTGGCAGAGTGGCAGCGCCCCAATCCAGCTGCTCCCCCCCCCCCCCCCCCCCCACTGAGACACTTCAGACACCCCACTCCCACCCTCCCATCTTCCCACCCGTCACCCTCTCATTCAGCCCACCTCCTCACCCCCTCAATCCTCATCCACTCAGCCTTTTTCTCCACCTTTGCTCACAAGCCCCAATATTCCACCAAGTCCCCCCCCCCCCCCCCCCCCCCCCACTGCTCCAAACCCAAAAACCCACTCTCACTCACTCACCCATCCCTGCCATACATCACTCCAAATTAAATTTACATTAGGCCCTCCTCTATCAAAGAAGCCAAAAGAGAGGCAGAGAGGGAATGAGATCGAGGGGCTGACATCATTACCCGGCAGCAGAGCACATGACCGTCATCTATTAAGCCCTTTTATACACATGTCTCAGGATTTTACCAAAGTTCATGCATACCTAAGTGCAAGTTTGTGTTAAAAATTAAACGCTCTTTTAGGAGGACAAAGGAGTTTCTGAACTGTTGACTTTGAGAGGGGCTTTATTACCCCTAACCATGAATGTCTGGCATTGCTATAGACAGACCCCCCATTCCTTCCTCCCTCTCTCTCTCTCTCTCTCTCTCTCTCCACTCACTTTTTTTTTTAATCTTCTTACCTCTGGCTCATACTGCCACTTCTCATATCATTATATAGTGGTGGGTTGAGTGTCTGTATATATCAGTGAGATTTTTTTTTTTCTTCCTGAAAAATACCAGCATTGTAAAACAACATTAAAGCTACAACCCATGCCCAGCATGACGCCAACATTATCGTTCTCAAATGCAATTAGGAGTGTGAACATATTGTTGTAACAAGGATGGACAATGGTACTTTTAGGTTCAGCATGTTTCGGGTCACTCATTGACTTACCAACTGAAAACAAATTCGGGCACAGGCAGAACATGTAAACTTTTACGACAATAGTTCTGTGAGACAGTCAATATCAGGAACACTGTTAATGTGAGCGGACTGTTCTGACCACTGCAGGAGTGAACCGCAATTATTCAAACTTGCCTAGCAAAAAAAAAAACCCTTAGAGAATCAGTGTCATTTATACATTAAAATGATAGCGATGGTGTGAGTATCCCTGTAAAAATTCTAACTACATGTCGTTAAACATGTGGCACTGAGGAGGATACATGTTGTGGTGCAAGAGTTTCATTATGTTGATGTTAGTGCAAACAGCATCACAATGTCTGCTAATGTGAAATATTACCTTGCTGTGCTTTTGTGTGTTGGATCGTGTGCAGTCATTTCATGTTGTTTGTCTTGTCACATCCTATCGTGTCAGATTGTGTTATACCGTGTCACGTTGCATTATGCTGCAGCACGTTGTGTTGTGCTCTCCAGTCTCGGTCTATATCAGTGATGTATTAGGACAGAGTGTTACCTCCCCTCACCGTTGGGGATATATTTGCATTGGAGCGTCTGAAAGCAGCTGGAGTGAACCAGCTCAGTAAAGGCACCTGAGTGCTGAGCGCTTACTCTTTAATTGCTTCATTATCGTCTGTACTAATCCCTCTCCAATTTCGACACTCTCATTTTCCACACTAATTTGTCCCGGTCCCTCTCCAGCTCTCTTCCCTCACAGTCCACAGCGCTATGGCACCTATTTGCTTTCCAAGGCAATGATAACAATTAATGCAGCAGTTGGCGGCGCTTGTTTCATATAAACCTGTTTTAGCCGACTAAACAAGAGGCTGCTGATAAACAGACTCTAGAGCCAAGGCGCAGAGCTTCACAGCACCATTTGTCTCTCTAATTATGCTTTAATTACAGCTGTGTATGCTAATACACTAAACATTTGCATAGAACATTCACACAACTTTCTGTTTTCTCTTCAGGAGTGCTGCAGACGGAGGAGTGAACAATAGCACCAGTGCTTATTGAAAGAGGCCTGCACTGTGTTAAATTACATAGGGGAATTGTTTAGAATTAAAAACAATGCCATAGTTCTCTCTGACAAACTGTTTATTTTATACTGTTAGGTAACGGCAAACAGAGTCTGAGTGATTATAAAATTAGGTGGCAATTCATTTCATAACTGCAAAACATTTAATTACATTTTATAACAATAAAAATGATTTTAAAATGCTCTTGACAATAGTACACAAGTGGGGTTTTTTTCCAAGTGGCTTTCCCTGCATTAAAATCCTTCTCTTGCTTACACTCCATCTTTAGAAATATATTATAATAATTTGGCTAAATAGCGGTGCAGTTGAAATGGAGTGTGTGTACTTAAAGCAAAAACTAACGTTTAATGTCCCCATTTGACGAAACCGAGGGTGTATTATATATTGTATGAGCTAGCTTTTGTATTTTTCATTCCTTACATACATTCCTATAGTAACTATTTAAAATATTTTCCTTCACTTGTGGTCATCACATTTTTGCTTATTTCACAAAACTGAGCAATGTTTGGAATGATGTCTTGCAAGGCACTGTTGAAAACCAGATTTGTTACGATGTCACTAAACTTTTGTTTACTGGAGAAGTAGCCCCCAAACCCTAACCCTTGTAGAACTCAGTCCTCTTGCAGTTAGGTTTAACTAGTCCAGCTAAACCTAAGAAGTGAATCTCTCAGTGGGTTTACTACACAAACAGTGCTGACAGTTACATTACATTAATACAAAGCAGTGCTGGTTGTACAGCTTCACAGCTGCAGGGAGGAAGTACCTGAGGTATCACAAACTTAGAATAAAGGAGTCGGTCACTGCTGGAGCTCTCTCGTGCACTCAGGGTGTCTTTCATGAGGTGGCAGCTTCGACCTTGTTCTCTCCCATAACCTCCATCAGCTCAAGGAGGCATCCCAGGACCAAGCTAAGTGGTCCTAAGTGTGACGACTCTTTGCCTTACAAGCTGTCTTTCTACCAAAAACCACAAGACACTCTTTAATTCAACTTCACTTATAACATATGAATGTTTTAAGTTGAGTACCTTCCCCACATATCGGTACACGGCCGTCATCCTGCGTTGAAGGAAATAAACCCAATCGGGTGAACCTTGAGGACACTTTTCTGGCAAGTCCTTGAACAGTATTTTTATACTGTTCAAGAAGACTGCATCTATTCTATTCTATTCTATTCTATTCTATTCTATTCTATTCTATTCTATTCTATTCTATTCTATTCTATTCTAGTCTAGTCTAGTCTAGTCTAGTCTATTCTATTCTATTCTCCTCTTGCTACAGACTTTGCTCTCACTAAGCATTTCAGCTAAACACCTCACTTAACTACATGTCATTAAGTCATTAACATACAAATGATCTGAGGTCATCCAGTGATCGGGACCCCCAAATGCCACCAAATGCTAAGGAACCACCATTCACATATAAGTAACCCATTCATTCCTGGTAAGTAATTCCTCATCACGTCATTTTCCCTCAAATCGAAAACTTTAATTGTCCATTAGGAGACGGGCTTTTCACAGTTAAGGTGAATGGTAGAGGTGAGG
Organism: Blennius ocellaris; assembly: GCF_963422515.1. Lineage (NCBI taxonomy): Eukaryota > Metazoa > Chordata > Actinopteri > Blenniiformes > Blenniidae > Blennius > Blennius ocellaris. The sequence goes on along the minus strand of NC_137661.1, from coordinate 9,926,769 downwards.
ATAATGATGGTGTAAAATGAGGCTTCACAGTGGCAGAAAACATACATATTCAATTGCGGTAGTCGTAAATACAACACACGGCTTGTTCTTTTATAATTGCAGCTGTGGTTCCCCTTCCCTAAAGGATGATCTCACAGCCACAACTGACTCAGTCCACCATCAACAGGCACATGACTTATTCTGTTACTGTTTCTGGGAAAAAGTCCATTATGCATAAACACCAGCTGTGAAGTTTTCAACTTACAGGATATTCTTGATTTCAATGGCAAAGAGTTTTCTTCTGTCTATTCTATATATCTATTCACTGATTAATCTTTAACTTCAGTCTTGATTGAGTATTAAAATAACAACTTAAACTGTTCAAATACAATAAACGAAACCCTTACAGTAAAGAGAAAAGTCTACCTCCATGTTGCTCATATTGCCTAAAAGGTTTGTATGCCTTTTCTTACAGTAACAATCTGAAGGATATTCATTCAAACATAAATCAGTTCACTATCTCTGGATAAACTATATTTGTTAGCGGTCGCAGTTATATGAAATAGCTATTGTGTGGTGCTTTTGGTGCATTCTGTTATGGTTATTAGCCAAACACTTAACTCAACATGCTTCTTCAACACACAAAGGTGACTTTTCAAAAAATAAATAAATAAATAAAATAAAGGTTAGAGACAGACAGACTGCTCCAAACTTTTAAAAGAGGACTTGAAAGCATTGTATTTATTTCACAATAACTCCCCGATTGTTACTTGCTATTTAGTTTCTTATATATATATATCATCATGTTATTGATTATCAAATCAATAGAGACCTAGTAGAGCATCGAGTCAAATGAAAGTCAGGAGAAATCGTATCAAAACCTTGATGTGATTTTGTAAATTATTAATTTAGAGCATGCGGAAGCAATAGTACAGCAAACAATTGAAGAGCCTGTCTTTTTTGGCTTCAACTCTTGGTTCTGTGATCAAAATTGAGATAGCAACACCAAGGAGGAAAAGAGAATCAACAGTGAAAACAGAACAAATAATATTTCCCTCTCACATCATCTATCTGACAGCAGGCAGTGAAAAGGAAAGGAGGAAACAGGAAAAATCTGGGGCTGCCTGCCGATCTTTCATTCGCTCTGTGCTCATACATCGTGGATGTACCTCTTAATTTGGTCCTGCCACAGACTGGGCAACGGAGACCTTCAGCCATTGGAAACAAATGATCTGGCCTGGGAGGGGCAACAACTCACAGCTGGCGGCACAACTACACTCAGATGTTATAGTTTACTTTGTATTACAGCAGAGGTTTTAAAATCTTTGGGCTTCTCTGGTTTTTAGTCTGATGATCCATGATGGGTTTTCTTGTTTTCTTGTTCAGTCCAATAAAAGGCCAGCCAACATTTTACATTTAAAATAAATCAATCAACGTTACCCTTGAGCTTTGTGTTGTCATAGTGTTAGGTTACAATGTTAAGGCGGACTGTTACTGTTCAAATTAGTACCGAAGGGTGAGTAACACCATTTACTTTACTAAAATACTTTTTATTCTTTTAAACTGACACATTGTGCAAGAGCTTAAACAGCATATGATTAATTGTGCTTTTATGAAAGCCTGGGACTATTGCTTTTTTGACAACTGTGATCTGCAGAGATTTCTTCTCCCACATAATCAGGACGATTCCCAACACCTAACATGCTCTCTACTTTTTGTCATGTTTGTTTGCACTATGGGGGTATTACTGTAACTGTAGCATCTTCTACATAACAACTTTTATGATGGCTATAGGAAAATATTGTGTCTATCTGAGATAGAGCGTCCCTGCTTGGAGTTTGCATGTTCTGTCTGTATCTGCATGAGCGGAAGAACGAACAGCATTGACACAGTTACAGTTTTAATTTAGTATGCATGCGTTTGACGAAATTATATTTTTTAACATGTCTGGTTTGGAAGCTTTTATCAACATCAATTTCCTTGTTCTGATCATAATGTATCAAACAATATATCAAACAACAATTTATTATATCCCAAACCTCAGTTTTGTAATTAAAGGTAATCCAGTTGTCATGATAACTGTTATGCATCGGTATATTGAGGTCCCAAATTAAAGATGACAGCTAAAAAAATGTGCAATTATTTGAAAACAAGTAGTGAGCATCATGTCATTTCTACATAAAAGTTGGTAACTGGGGGTGATACAATATGTTTTTCATTTGGAGCCAGGTCCTTTCTTTGTAGAGTTTGCATGTTCTTGCTAGCTTTGTGTGCATCTTCTGCAGGTACTTCTGGGTTTCAAATTCACTTGTGAAATTAAATTCTATTCAAAACACTTTGTTTTACAACTGATATAACCCCATTATTACCCAGGCTGAGGATTGGAGGTATGTTTTGTGAAACTTTAATAACAAAATGCTCAGCTGACTTAAACCAGTGAATAGATACTGAGTGTTTCTGGTTGTTTGTGAGGGAACAACTTAAATTCAGGTGAGATTTCATGACACCAATGAAAGAAATCTATGAACGTCAGCCGAAAATCCATCAGAAATACATTTCTATGATGATGAATGATTTGATTGTGGGAAGCCACACATGTTTGGGTGAATGACACAGTCCAATGGACACACACAGGGAAGAAAAGAGAAAGGCTGCAGTCTTGTCTCTTTCCAGTGACTTCTGTGTATTGTCGTGAAGAGGAGAGCAACCACATGGTGACATTTGTGACTCTATCGATGTCAACCTAATTTTACTGTGAAACCAGAAGCCCCGTGTCATCCTCATGTGAGAGTTGAGTAAGAGGCCTAGAATACACTGGGGAGATGATACCACACACAGAGAGATACACATATGCACACATAATGAACAAAAAGGGATTTTTTTTTTTTAATTAAAAAAAAAAGGGCGATGTGAAGATGACAGGGGTCTGACAGCTCACACAAAGTACACAACAATGCTCTATGTAACATTTAAGAAACACACATTCTTTTGTTGTTTTCCTCTGGGCATTACTGTAGCGCAGATCATTACAGACACAAGCGTGGTGAACTTTGTGACTCTGAAGGAGCATGGGACAGATGCCAACTGAATGGAGCGTGTCAGTGTGATCAGGGTGAGGACATATGAATCCCTCGAGAACCCTGTAACAGGAGATTAGCGTTGACACAAGGTGGCAGAGAGCGACTGTGGGTGCTCCTCCTCTCAATCTATTCTGTTGGGGGTACCACTTGCAAACAAACACAGCAGCTCAGTGAGTCTGTTCAGGTTTTGTCCTGCTGAGGATTATCTCCTGAAAGTAGGAGTGTCAAACTTGTGTCTGTGTCGGAGCCACATATGAGAAACGATGAGTATATGATTTGTTTTTATTTACAAAACCTAAAAAAAAAATGTATTAAGGAAAAATATACCAAATATAATAAAGTTAAATTGCTAAATTGTGTGATTCAAAACAAAAACAAAGATTCCTCCTGATGCACGATCCAGTGTGTTATCCCCAAAAAATATCCCCAAAAATGCAGCAGAAAAATCAACCTTGTCCAAAATGTTGATCTTCTCTTCAACAGTATTTCATTAACAGGTTAATGGTGGCAAAAGTGATGATGATTTTTGTAGCTTTCAGCAAGCACGTTTTTCTGAATTCATGAGCACCCTTACCTCACAGTGTGCTGATGCTACTTTGTGAGCAATAAGAGAGCTTGCTTATTGTGTTAATGACACCGACTCTTTATAAAACAGCGCCACTGCCAGTAAATATAACATAAACAGCAGTCCATTCTATTGAAGTGCAACTTAAGTTGTATTAGGAATTTTTGCTCATTGCTAAGTTATCATCTTGGGGGCTTGTTTTGGCCTGCGGGCTGTTTGACACCCTTTCTTTAAAGTTTGTTGACTCTTCTTTCCACTCGTTTTTTTGATTCCAGTATTTCCAGGGCTACTGACATCAATTTTCTACCAACATGTTGAGGGACAAGAGGCCCAAATCTATCAAATTGACCATCACAGTATAGGAGTGTTTTCTTATCTCTAATAAACAATTTCTTATCATCTTTTTTAATGATACATGTACGATTTTGGCATGACAGGAAATTGAAATCATATTTAATTTCTTTAAACTGACATTGAAATGACAAAGTGCATAAACCACTCAGGTTAAAAAAGGCTGGGGACACGGCACAAGGCATAAAAACCGGCCTCTGAGGCCAAAGTGTTTTCGTAGCCATTAACAGCTCCGACGTGGTGCCTCTACATTTACCCTGATCCAGGGTAATAAGATTTACTTTACTGCTTGGTCAGTGCTAAATAAGTTGGGTCTTGTATTTAATGCATTATTGCAAAATGCCACTGATCAGCAAACACTACAGGCAGCCCATCATGTGAGATGGCTGTTCTCAGCCACAGTGGTTCACCTCTGTGATGTTATGCTGCTGGAGCTAACGTAATTAGATTGTACTGGAGTTGTGCTTGGACAGCAGCTGCATATAGAGGAGTTCCTGTCAGATGACTTTGGTTTCAGTCAAATACAATTTAAGGTAACTGGGAGCATCTTTGAAATAAATCAAATGTTTACAGAGCAATTTATGTGCTGAATTGAGGGAAACCTCAGGACAATGGCCAAGGGTCAACGTGAGCACACTGAGATCACTGTGTGATGTTTCATGTCACTGATGAATGAATGAACAATGATGGTTCATGTCTCACTTTGAAACATCTGTTGTGCTCTAATTTAAACTGTTTCTGGATATGTAGGGTGCCACTGTACAAATGCATTCGCATATCTCACACCCGGTCAATCCAGTTCCAGCATCAGTCCAGATGTGTGCACATGTGCCCTTGTGGAGTCATGGTTGAAAAACTGTATGTCATATTGTTTTAATTTATCCCCAGACAGAGCGAGCACAAGAGCTTGTTCCACAAAGACATGCACACTGTTTTTCGACTCCAAACTTGATGGTAAAATTGATGAAGTTATGTCATATTAAGCTAGTTCATGTTTAGGGCCATAATCAGAAACACTGAGGAGATTTGTTTTCAGTCATTCCAACCAACAACCATTGGGTTTGAATCTAGACTTGAATCCTTATCCTCTAGGCCACCACTTCCTTGACCATAATACAGATGGTCAGCGCAGAGGATGGATTTATGTGCTGTTGTGGTGGTGAAAGTATTCCCTTTAGAAACCTGGTTTTATGTACATTGTACTGCAGGCGACCTGCAATCACAACATTGAAATTGAAATACAATAGGGGAATTTTTGCTTCCTGTGCTCATGTTTTCTTTTAGTGGATATCAATTTTGATTTCACAATCTTCAAGGTTTAATGGATTGTAAAATTATTTTTAGTTTGACATTTAATATGTAAAGAGACTGAGCTGATACCTCAAATATCCATGTATGAATAAAGAGCATGTAGGCAAAACAAACTCCCAAAAAACCTGCATGTTCATAGTGTGGCTGGAGTCTCTGCAGGAGATTGAAGGAGTCTACACATTTAAAAACTATTCTTTACAATATATGCTCGCATTTGAGTTGTATGTTTGTCACACACTATTTCAATGCATTCAATAAGGACTGCCATGCAATCTCTGCTCTCCTGTCAAAACATTTTTATAAATATATGCACAATATACATACAATCCCCAAAAAGTCCACAAAAGTCAACATCGGAGTCAATGATTACAGTCTCCCTAGTTTAGTAGTGGCAGTTTTCTTTTCTATTCCTTTTACAAATCTGCTTTGAGAAATGTACTTTGAATGTAATGAAGATGAACAGCAGATCACAAGTGATTTGTGTACATATAAAAATCACAAATTAAACCATGCTGCACTGCAGAGATGAAGTCAACTGTGTACTTATGTGCACAGCAAAAATGGCAGAATTGATAAAAAGCAGATCATGCACTCTTCGAAATCGACACTGGTATATGATCCACAGGAGTGCTTTTTGTGTTGAGTCGGATGGATTTTTTTTTTTCTTCTTCTGTTTATTATTCATTGTTAATTGTTGGCCGTGGATAGAGAGCTCTCTTAGCTGCTGTCTGTTTCTGTGCAGTTGACATTCCTGATGGGGAAAATCCAGAATTCCAAATGAAGTGCAAAACATTACATATGCAAGGAGAAATTTTGGGTTGCTGGAAGCTACAGTTTCACAATGTTCCCGCTGCATGAATCTAAACTGACAACTCCAGTGCCAAAAGAGTACAAAAAGAGATGACATACTCTGCACAACTTGAAATGTATGTAACTTCCTCAATATTATCCTTGACTGGCTTGCTTTGTCTCAAATGTGTGTCCAAACCATGTACACAGATGAATGACCCAGCAAAGGAATTCCTGCTGCAGCTCAATGAAATGGCTTATGCAGGGCAAATTTAATATGTGGTTTTGCCCAGACAATACTGGGTTTTGAGCTGATCTGCTATGCCCTGGAGCTGGGTGATGAAGAAGAGCAACACAGAAGAGAATAGAGCTTTTGTGAGTTTCCAAAAGTTCGAAGCCCCCCCCCTTTGCAGGATGCAGAAAGACAAAAAAAAAAAACCTCACCCAAGATGGCAAGTCCCTGTAGGGAAAGAAAAATGGGTAATCATTACGTGCGTGCAACAAATTCTTGATTTCTAAAGGAGAGAGGCGCAAACTAAAATGGAAGCATTCTGCTGCATGTTATTTCAGGGGATGTTTAATTTATTTATTTAAAGATCATTGTTTTACACAAGAAATAAAGCATGAAGCATAAAGGAAACCTTCAAGATAGTAATGGTGATTTCTTGTAAAAAAAATCTTTTTGACCACCACATTTTTAAGTTGACAGTTGCTGCTGCAGCTGTATTAACAATCAAAATATCTTAATCACTACCAAGCATACTTGAGTTTTCTATTTATCTATTATGATGTAGTACAAACACTGCAGAGAGAAATTGAATCCACTTTTCAAGTCTGCTTCATTTCAGCTTTGTAAAACCTTATCGCTGGTCCTATAGGTGTATCATATCCTCCATCTGGATGACGAAATCGAAATCATTTGTGACTTTTGTTGTTGCTCCAGAATCAGTGATGCTCCACAGACTCAATGTTTGCATGTACTTCAACAAAAATCCTTCTAAAATGTGTTTTATGAATCTTGTCTCGAACATATTCTTACTTATCTTATGCAGTGATTTTATGCAGTGCCTCAGTACACCCTCCTCCCTGTTGTTTTTGCTTCTGTCTCATACGGCCAATTCATTCTGTGATCACCTCTTACTGTAAACATATCCCTGCCTTCTTATATCCATCACTGAGCACTTGGGTTGACAGCAACATCGACACTTTTTGTGCTGCCACCACGTCCAGACTGAAGGGCCGAATGAACACATTTGTGACAAGAGGGAAATCAGCAAAACATGAAGATCCTCCTTTAAGAAAAAAGTCACCGAAACAGGCCTTTCTTTTAGAATTTACAATAAAGTGGTATAGAAGATGGATGGAGTACAGATTAATCTCATCACACTCATATTAATTTAGATAGTTTGTAAAACAGCAAGCAAACATGCACAAAGGCGATTTCTGAGCTGAATGCTTTTCTGTAGAACTGTCCACTGTAGAGTCACTTCTCATTCAGACACCATTAGGTCACGACCAAGGCTCAGTTTGCAAACATCCTGCATTTCATTGATCGTGTACATCCATTTCTTTATTGGCTGCTTTGTGAAATTCCAAAATAATCTAAAATAAACAAACAAACAAGGTAAAGAGCATTTTCTTTCCTGCTCAGCATGTAAAAACTGTCCAAGAACTCTCAAGTCAACGTCAAAGCTGGTGCGAAGAAATCAGCCAATACGCTTATTACATTTTAGCATATTAAGGTCTTTAGTAAACATTTGGTGATATTCAAAGAAGGCGCAAGGCTTGTTCTAATGGTGTTAGCCCCTCTAACCCGAGTCATCTGACAGGAATACATCTAATTTCTAGTGTAGATTGTTTTCATGCAGAATTCCAACATGATAATTGGATTTGCTGTTCTGAGCTGCCTTCTAAAACACAGTCACATGGCTTCATTAGCTGTTTAGCCTCTTCATTGGTTGCTGAGTTGTGATAATACAGGCCAAGAAGAAGCCAGCCAAATAAAGATTAACCACAGAACTTTGATGATCTTCTAACAAGTTTACATGATACAATTGACTTGATTCTCCACAATTTGCTTCAGTGAAGCAGAAGCTGCTGCTGTCTGAAAAACAGCCTCAGACCAGATGGTTTCTGGTTTCAGTCAGAAGTTAAACTAGTAAAAAGAAAGGTTTGTGATGCAGTTAGATTTTTTTTTTCATTTTCATTCCAGCGTCGTGCACATTGTACAGCAAATGCCAACGTACATGGTTATTGATGGGTCACAAGAATTTAAAATAGTTTGATGATAGAATTCATCTGTAGAAGAAACGTATATAGAATATATCAGATCCTACAACAGGAATAAAAAAAATATAAAAAAGGAAATTGATATTCTAAGCTACTACATGTATATGCATAGGAACAGGTGGCAGCACCTTTTTTTTTTTTTTTTAACTATAAGACCTAGAACGTATTTTAAATTAGCCCATGGCATCAGAATACAAAACGTGTCTTGGAACAAATATAAATGCATTGTTTGATTCCGGCACAAATATTACACAGGGTGTGTATGGATTTGAAAAGACTTACAATTATTGTATTTCTTTGACGGTAAAGTTCAGCATCCAGTATGCATACAAGGTCTGTAGGTTATAAATGAATTCACTCCTTCTCAAAAGGCGACTGTGGCTCAATTGGTAGAGTGGATTGTCTTCTTGTCGCACAGCGATTCGATCCTCCATTTCACCATATCAATACGCTGAGGTGTCCTCAAGCAAGACACTGAATCCCATTTGTTTGTGACAATGCAGGACGATGCTGTAGTGAAGTGTACAAAAACCAAAACCTTTAAAGCAAACATCCTGTCTGGTGTCTTGCCACCAGCGTCAGGTCTCTCGGTCAGTTAGCGCAGTGGGCCAATGTTGAGTTGACCAAGTGACTAGAATAAAATGGCATTCATCGAGATCCTGCTGCCAGGAGTCATTACACTTCCCCGTTCCGGCAGAGAAAAGCAGTCAGACATTCGGCCATCTGCTTCCAGGACACCCTCACCAGCAGTGGCAGCTTTTTGCTTTATGTTTGTCATCACAATGGAGAACCTGCATGTGCCTGTGAAATTTGAAAGTCTTTTGCCTTCACTGGCACAGCACCATGTGCTCTGAGCATTTAGCAGGACAATCTGAGAGAAAAAAGATGAGTTTATTGGTACAGAAACCTGTCAACCCCCCCCCCCCCCCCCCAAAAAAAAAAAAAAAGAAAGTGAGAAGATGCACAGAAAAACACTTAAAAATGCACATTCCATTTTCAGTCTAATACATTCAGGGGTATAAAAAGGCTTCAGTTGAGTTTATGAGGGCACAATAGCCCACAGTTGTGCATGCAGAGGTCTGATGGTACATTTTGACACCGATTCATATGCAAAGAACGGACAGATTTTATTTTAACATCCCATAACACTCCGAGCATTGTGGTCACAGTGAAACATATTCCAAACAACCGCCCCCATCACTTTTTCATGCCAGCTCTGAGTCATCCTGACATCCAAGAAACCCCCCCCCCCCCTCCGTCACCCCCACGCCACCCCCCAAACCCCACCACCACCACCACTATTCGTTTCCTCTGGCAACAGTATCTGCTTATGATCTGCGTGGTGGACAAGCACACAGACCCCATCAAACAGTCACAGAGCTGCTATGTGGCTTCAGTGTGTGGTAGAGGGTGAAACCCCCCTATTGTGCAGCGGTGTGTTGGACCGGGCCGGGTGTCCTCTCAGTCAAATCAAAGGCACTTCCTCCGGCACTGTCGTAGAACCCACTGCCTTTGGAGCTACTCATTATTACATGCGAGGGGGGACTTGTGATCTTTTTAATTATTCTGCACTTCATTTCTATCCCACCATTCAAAACGCAACACGAGAATTGATTGCCTCAAAGATCCATCTTTATAATCTCCCCCAGGCCCATAAATTACCGAACTTTGGGGCCGGGCGGGTGAGCCGTGCCGGCACAAGCGGGTCCCTTTCACAGCAGAGCCGCGCACAGCCACATCACTGCAGTGTGTCTGCGGGAGCGAAGCTGAATGGGGTTGCTCTTTTGCTGCCTGAAAACTGGAGGGGAAAAAAAAGTACACTTGTTATCTTGTGAACCCTCAAACATGTAAGATAGGAATCTCTTGAATGTCAGCGACAGAAATGGAATTAACAAGAGATCTTTTTATTGTCACAGAAGGTCATTAGGCTGCCAATCGGGGTAATTATGGAAATGATCTCCCCAGCTCTTTGGAATGTTTTCCTGCTTCCATAAGGACTTGAAAGTGTTCAATCAGCCTCTCTCGTGGGAAAGTTCAGCCATAACTGCAAGTGTACCAGCAAAATCAAATTAAGCAAAGAGATTTCATTAGTATTTATAGCCCCGAGGCATTTGTAAAAGTATGGAGCAGCGAAGTAATGTGGGACTGTGGAGGGGAGAATTATTGCTTAATGACAAAGGCCATACCTAGAAGACATACACATGGATAATGAATAGGAGGCATTGATTGCATCTTTAAAAAGGATTCTTGAGGGATTGTAAAATATTGATGCTTGTGTGTCGGACTTCCAACTCCCGGCATGGCTGCGAGGGTGGCAACTTTGTTTGGGTGTTAACACAGTTCAGCTGTTAACTTTGAAATGTTGAGATATTTAATCCTGTTAAAATAGAAGCAAATATGTATGAAGTGATAAAAGGCTGACGGAGTTCGAGACAGTGATGAAGAGTTATGATTATCCAAATGGTTGTTTTGACCTTATGTTACTTTTCATAAATCTAAAATGTAACTCTGGGAGGCCAGTAACTAAATACATTTACTCAAATACTCACGAGGTCTTCTCATACTTCTTTTGACTCCACTTCATCTTAAAACAATGTGCAGTAGCTGCAATCATGATGACTTGAATGACTTTAACGACATTTTACCTTGACATACAGCATTCTATATAAAATTCTACTAAAAATCATGGTGTGAATAATTTTTTGAATAATATATTTACACATTTATAAATATATACAAATTCTAATGGAGTTCAGCTTCTCATTTGTAAAGATTTGAAGGAGATTCAAAGATTTGGAGTGAAATATGCGGCTCACAGGAGCAATAAAACAGTCACTGCATCGACTGTCCTGTAACAAAAGCTGTTTATTTATCATTGCTCTGCAGTTTTTTTCTTCTCAACATTGTAACACACAACACGAGGATCCAGTTTGAGTCAGCATTCAAGATTTATCTTAAGAAGGTCATACATATTGTACTAGTTGTATTAAAACAAAGTTGTTATGCTCAGCACTTATGCTGTCAAGTTAGAATTTGATCAAATTGCTAATATCATTATGATTAATTAATGTTGAAACAAACATAAAGCACACTTGAGAAAGAAACCGAGCACAATGTGTTTAATAATAACTCAAAATAACTCAACTTATTAACCGAAATGTAATATTAGAAAATAACATTAACTTGAGGTCAGAACAAGTCAAGTCTGCAGTGGGACTTTGTTGTAAGATGAGATCACTCGTTTATGTTTTGTCATTTTCATAATTAAATTCTTAGTTGTGTCACACCAACTCATAAAACAGTACATAACATAGAAAAATGACAAATTCTTAGAAACAAAGTGAGCATGAGCAGAGAGGAACTGATCAACCAGTAGTTTATCATCTTTACAAACGACTGGTATGAAATATGTGTGATTTAAGAGACAGCACCTCCACCATGGCAGAGGATAAACCGGTTTACATTTTCTTTGTGTAAAAGCACTTCATTGCCAGGGCACTGGGGCCACAATGAAATGAAGTCTCGATAGTGATGTGAAGTAAATTGCAACACCTGATTTGAATCATTGGGTCTATTCAGTCCACTTAACCTCCCAGTAATTGACAATTTAAAGGTGGAGTCCTTAATTTCAAGAGACAGCACCATGACTTTGATTAGGATGTGTGATATGCACTTCCCCTCTGGAATAACAGACAAGGACACATTTTATGTAAAGTAAATAATAGATGGGGGGAATAAGCCATGGTTTGGAGAAGTGCCATGGTTTAGGATGAATTTGAGGTGGCAGCATTAAGGAAAAGCACATCATTGCTATTCAGTATTTTTTATAGACTCTTACGCTTATGGATTTAACCTCCTTAAAGCCACATGCACACACTTTTTTTTTTTTTTTTTTTTTTATAAAACTGATTCCTATCAGTCATGCTATCAAAACATTACTCCTGTCCATACTCAAAGCTTGGGTCTCATCATTATCATCATCATCCTCGTCGCTTTCTCATACAATAATTGGGTTCGAGAAAAGGTAAAATGTCTCAGTGAAGAACTTGACGGATTATGTGAAGGAATATTATTATGGGCAGGGCAGACTGGATGTGGGAGGTAATTTGCTGTGATGTTACATATATGTATGCATCAATAGGCAAGAGAATATTGAGTTCAGAGGTCGCGCTGAATGAGATTTCCCTTTCATTTGAATTAGGAGAAAATCTGCTTCACGTTCAAACATTAATATTGGCGCTCAGGGACTTTCGGAGGGCGTTTCTTTGAGGAAGCGTGTCATTTTGCGAGTGTCTGTCTTGTTTCGTGTTTTTTATTTGCATTTTGTGATTAATTATCCTGCTTGGCTGAGCGTCATCACGTTTTTCGTTTTCCAGATTATCCAGAATTACCTACAGCTATAAGGAAAAGGGGTAGGAAACTATATATTTTCTGCGTTTCAAATTGCATGTGGGTTTTTTTTGTTGTTGTTTTTTTGTTTAGAGGGAAGTAATCGATTTGGTGCAGCTTTAGTCTTACATAATTTACTCTTTTCAATTCATTATAGTCCTACTCCAAATACGGACACAGGCAGCTGTGTTAACATGTCGTTTCCCATCCTTTCAGACAGAAACTGATTTGACACGGAACCAGCTTGCATGTGTTTTGACACCGTGCTAAATACCTGCCAGAGAGGGCCAATTTGTGCAGTTTTACAGCCTGCTGCCGCCGCGCTCGTGCAAAGCGTGATATTCTGTTGTGCGCCTTTCGGCCTTAATCTGAATGACAAAACGCCTACAAACTGGGTGTCATTGCACCTCTTTAACAAGTACACATTGGCATGGTAATCCGGCCGTATTTAGCTGGAGGTGTCACTTTCCCACCAGTGCCCGCGTGAGTCCCTCCATGCACGGCTTCCCATGGGGCTGCTCCTGCCGGGCGACCGGGGCCGAGCGCAGGGCTGAACCGGCGGACGAGCCGCGCTCACAGCAGCGCTGCGTCTCCGGCACGAGACACTGGACAGTTTCACACATAAACAAAAGCCAATGAGTCAAAATTCGCTGAAATAACCTAATTTATGGGTCACTTTAATTAAGGGAAATAACTCCCTAAAGTGATATAAAATTATACGAAATAAAAAAAAGGCTCAACCTATATGATAAAATCAAAGTCGACAATTTGGATTTTTTTCCCCCATTAAATTGGCTTTTTCATATTAATTGACATACCAGGTACAAGATTTCAGTATAAGATTGTTGTCCACCAGTAAAATTAGTAAACGTATTGGAAAACTATTGATATTATAGAATTACTGTGAGCTGAATGCCATATGCTTTAGACATTTTCTTTATTTTTGACTCATTTTATTCTTGGTCAATTAACACCAAGCCACTAATTTCCGGGTCAAATAGTCCATTGGGGGGAAAAAAAAACAATTTCTTCGGTCGGGAGTATATTGGTTGTATCCAAAACAACCGTTATGGGCAAAAATACGCCTGGTCATTGTAAACCTGCAAATGCATGAAGACGAGTGCTGCTGCACCAGCACACCCCCCACCAGTCCAATAATTCAACATAAAAATCGAAAAATATTTAAAATTCATGAAAATGTACATTATCTTCTCGCAGCGCCACAGCCCAATGTTTACTTGAAGGGAAAACTATAAATATGCAGATTGATTGTAATGAAAACGTAAATTGGGGAATGGAAAATCTATCACATCGGGCTAAACTATTACTCTTTAAACATACTAATATCCTGACAATAATAATGGTGCACCATAATGAGAACTGTATTTCTTTTTTTTTCTTCTTTTTTTTTTAAACACGTTAACGGAAAGTAGGTGAAAACAATGTGAGGTGTGAGATGTGAAGTCTGGGTCAAGTCAAATAGATCCGACACACATATGTATGGACGTATGCGCACGCGCACGCAGAGTAAACAAGTGGAACAGATTCTTCGATGTTGGGCCCTTTGTGGTTTGATGTGGGGGGGCCCGGGGGGAAGGGGGTTAAAAAATGAGCTCCATCATATTGTTTGACAGAAACTTGCCGCTTGATAGAGTGGGATCTATGGGAAAGGCTCAAAATGGTGATTTCCTAAAAAAGAAGAAGAGGGAAACAAAAACAGCTGAGAGCCCGCACGCCTGCCTCTTTCCTCTCTTCTGCAGATTTCACACTACTTTCCACAAATCCAATTTAGTGGGATAATGTCTCTCTCTACTTTTTTTTTTTTAGGGGGGGGGGGCACGGTTGTGTTGTACACAGCGCACAGCTTTGCTGATACGTCGAGATTCGTCTTGTTTTTATTAAATCTGACAAGCTGAAGATTTGGCTACTGGTGTAAAATAATTAACATAATGGTTGTAATTACAGGCGCGCTAACAACGCATTAATTTATCAAATCGTTGTAATAGCTGCTGCCCCCGACTGATCTCTCACCTAATTAATTAAATGAGTTACCTCTCAAAAATCTGTCTTTGAAAAAAAGCTAATTTCAAAGCACAAATAAACTATCAAAGTTTAATATGTTTCATTTTGATTTTTGATTTTTTTTTGTCCATTTGTCAATTTCTTTATAAAGCTGCATACCTACACGTGTTTTTACTAATGTGTTTTCAAGAGCCACTATTGATTATTTGGGGTGATAAAAAAAAGAAAACAAGAAAAATCAAGAACCAAACAATACAAGGTGTTTTGCTAATTATCTTCCTCAAAATGCTCTTTATCGTGGACCAAGGTATTAATTGTTTTTGAGTGTGAATTCGGCATATTTTAAATAATGTCAAGTTTATTGAATTATTATCTGGCAGGAAGATTTATGAGAAAACACATAAATGTCAAAAAACAACAACACACAAAGCAAAGAAAAACATCTCTTTTTATCATATTGAGATGAAGGGCAAATAATTGTTATTATTAGTGGTGAGTAGTTGTGGTAGTAGCAGACTTTTCAGAGTTTTCCGTTTTCACTATCACTACCGTGACTTCCTCCGGTCTTCTCCAGGTGGCCCTAACCTCTGACCCCATCCAGATAGAGAGGAGCATCCTGCACATGGGATACGACGGGAAACAAAATTCGGCCCCTTAGAAACCACCGGGGCATCACTTTATTGCGATCACAATTATTTGTTAGGTGACCTTGCTGGCATAGTTTTCAAGGATCACACGTAGTGGCTGTTTCCTCTCCATCACCTGTACCGCTGCTGCTGCTGCTGCTGCTGCTGCTGCTGCTGCTGCTGCTGCTGCTGCTCCGCCGTCTGTCCCCCCCTAACGGTGTCACGCAGAAGCGAGATGGCTTATTATACTAAAAGGTTTTGTCGCGCTAAGCCGTGCATGTGTGCTTAAAACGTACATTTCATTAACAAACTGTGAAGGTGTAAAAGCGGATTTATGAGGCTTCAAAAGATCACAGGAAGGACGGGTTTCAAACCCCCTCTCGGTGCTGTTGCAAGTCAGGTTATATCAGCAGTTACACTGTCTTTCACACAACACTGCAACTATGTGTATGTTTTCTGTTTTTTTTTTAAATAGTGGCCGGCTGCATATTCTCACACGAGGAGAGATGGACAGGTAAAGAGAGGTTGGTTAAGATATAGGTGGTCTGTGCACATGTGATTTTTTTTTTTTTTTGAAGAATCCCTTGGAGTCAGAAAATGTGTCTGAAATAAAACCTTCCTTGCTTTACAGGAGGCAAAAAGGAGGATTGACATGTATAAGCATCTGCAAAATAAAATGTGGCCACTGGGTTTAAATGTATAAAGTCACTTTAAAAAAATTAAATAGAAAGTGATCAAATAATTCTTTCAATCAATGTAAGCATACTTAAAAGTCAATTTTGGATTTATGGCTTTTAAAAGCCAAAAACCAGAGACAATTTCAGATTTCCTAAACAGACATGGTCACCGCATGAGCGGGATAAAAGTTGACGCAGACTCTGGTTTCATCTGCTAAGTAGTGTTGTATTGACGGACCTTCAGATCACGGGTCAGCGAGAGATTAACACCGAGCGAGTTTAATCGGAAGCCATGTCTCCGTCCTTTGACCCACACGCGCATTATTAATGATAGCGTTTGATTCATCCCACTTTTATCCCGAGGAGCAGAGGTGTCTGAGACGCAGCACCTCTGTGCCCTGAAAGGGCAATTAAAGGATCAAACTCACTCTCAGACTACAAGATGCTAAAAAAAAAAAAAAAAGAGGAAAAGGTAAGAAAAAAGAAAAACACACCCTTGTAAAAGTCGTTTACAAAATAAAGTTCACCCCATTTGTAATAATAATAATAATAATAATAATAATAATAATAATACCGTAACTTGCTTTACTGTAGAATTTCGTTTTTTAAATAATTAAATTTATGAAAACAATGCATGTCAAGTAACCGGCGGGTATTGGTGATTGATATTTTTATTAACCTCTTCAGAGACTTGCGATAAAATCAATCGCGCGCCCTGGCACGCTGTAAAAATATCTACATTTAAATTCCCGTTGTCATTTAACCCGTTCACTCCGTTGCAAGCGCTTCAACAGCAGTCGCCTTTGAACATTTGCTTAAACACAAAAGCAGGCGCTTTCGCTCCTCGTCCCAAATTTTCTCACACGGCTCAGGGAACCTCCTGCATCGGATTCGACATCCTCCCTGTGAGCCCTGCCTCCACCGCTCACCTTCATGCCTGTGAATAAATGCTCTCTTTGCATTCACCCGCTGTCCGCATTTCCTACTTTTTTCAAATGCAAAGAAATGATCGAGCTCGTTAGCACTTCTTCCAAAGTAATTCTTTATTCCCATCCATTCACGGCTGATGCGGCTGCGTCTTCCCACCTTCGGCTAATCCTGCGGGAATAAATACACTTGAATTAATGCTTTGCATGGGAGGTCCGGGATTCATACGATGGGGTGTGAAACGGGGAATAGCAGGACATGCATTTATTTCAGCACCAAATAAACAAAAAAGTTTAGTCCAGGAGAAAGCGCGAGGAGAGTTGCATGCACTGTTAACAGTTTTAACAATTAGAATTCCCACACATGCAGCAATCTAACAGTTTAAAAACACGGAGTGACATCAAACAAAGAGTTCGTTAACTTAACTGTCGTCGCTTTTCATTCTGCAGCTGTCAGCACAGTTCGCATTAGAAAAGTTAGAGGTTTGGATTGTTTTAACACAGCCACATTATTGCGCATCAGATCTTTCAATCGCGCGCCGGCCAATTTTCTCTCCCCCTCCTTCTCCTCCTCCTCCTCCTCCTCATCCTCCTCCTCCTCCCTCCGCCGTCGTTAAATGGTCTATGACGGACGAACACAAAAAATCAGCGGAAAGCAGCACTGCTGATGTCCCATTGTTGACAAATCCATGAAACAACTCCAGTTTGCATGGTTTAACAGAGAGAAGAGGAGGCTGGAGGGAGGGAGGAGAGGGGGCGTGTGTCGTCACCGAACCACGTGTCCACACTGATAGTATATCTTATACTGAGGAAAGTAATCCATCAGACAGTCCCGTTCAAAGCCCCAGCCTTTAAAAGCAGCATGTGTCATCTCGACTTGGCTCTCCAAATATCACTCGTCTAGGAAATATACGCGCCGAGAAGCGACCGTCGGAGCGCCAGAAGTCGCGCTTTCTCCAGAAAACTTCGAGGCAGAAGACGCACCGATTCACAGGCCCGTTCACTGTCTGAGTGGGGGAATATTTACAGAGGCTGAAGTTTCACGCTGGTCGAACCGGCTGGCTGTCGACTGAGTCGCGCTCAGATTGACAAGCGCGAGCAGACGTCTCTCACAGACACCGCGGTGTGCGCGCGCGCTCTTGTCCGCCGGGCTTCACCTTCACAGCTCCACCGGCCACACAGGTATTTTGGCTTGACTTTTTTTTTCCTTTTTCTTTTTCTTTTTCTTTTTTTAATCCGTGCGTAAGCCGTGAGATGACCCTGTCTGGAGGCAGCGAACGAGCCAGCGACATGTCCGGCCAAACTGTTCTCATAGCGGAGGACGTGGATATCGACGTGGTGGGCGAGGGAGACGAGGAGGGCATGGAGAGGGTGGACAGCGACTGCGACAGCCCGGGCGTGGGTATCCTGCACGACCTGCGCGGGGAGACGGGCGACGACGACGTGGAAGACGAGATCGAGGTGGAGAAGGAGGAGATGAGGTCCGGCGGAGGGAGTCCTTGCTGCGAGAGCTCCGGGGAGGGGGAGACGGGCGCCGGGAAGGGAGAGGGTCACGACGGGAGCGCGGCGTCGGGAGGTGCCATCCAGAAGCCCAAAAGCAGCCTGGTAAAGCCGCCCTACTCCTACATCGCCCTCATCACCATGGCCATCCTCCAGAGCCCGCAGAAAAAGCTGACCCTCAGCGGGATATGCGAGTTCATCAGCAACCGGTTTCCATATTACAGGGAAAAGTTCCCGGCGTGGCAAAACTCCATCCGCCACAACTTGTCCCTCAACGACTGCTTCGTGAAAATCCCCAGAGAGCCCGGCAACCCCGGGAAGGGCAACTACTGGACCCTCGACCCCGCGTCAGAAGACATGTTCGACAACGGCAGTTTCCTTAGGAGGAGGAAACGGTTCAAGCGCGTTCAGCCAGATGTGCTCAGGGACCAGACTGCGCTCATGATGCAGAGTTTCGGGGCGTACAGCCTCGGGGGCCCCTACGGGAGACACTACGGGATTCACCCGGCTGCCTACTCCCATCCCGCTGCTTTGCAATACCCGTACATCCCCCCCGTGGGTCACATGCTTCCCCCGGGCGTCCCCCTCCTGCCCTCGGCGGAGCTGAACAGAAAGGCCTTCAACTCCCAGCTCAGCCCGAGTCTTCAACTTCAGCTCAACAGCCTGAGCACGGCGTCGCTGATCAAATCAGAGCCGTCAAACAGGCCGTCTTTCAGTATAGAAAACATTATCGGGGTCTCCAGTGCGTCCTCGTCCTCACCGGTGGCCGCTCAGGCTTTTCTGCGTCCTCCAGTGACGGTTCAGTCCGCCCTGCTGAGCGCCCAGTCCCTGTCTCTGACCCGGACCTCAGCCGCCATCGCTCCCATCCTCAGTGTACCCTCAAATATTATTTCTGGACACGTTTTACCTTCGGCGACGGTGGCGGGAGTGTCCAAGTGGCCTTCACAGTGACTTAAATCAAGGGGGGAAAACAAAAACTCTTATTTTTATACATAGACTTTATTATTGAGAAGTGTGAAGACCACCAATCAATAGACAGCACTGGACTGTAAAGCCACATAAAGACTGTTGAAATACAAAAAAAAAAGAAAGAAAGAGAAAAAGAAGATGTTTCTGTACAGGTAACATTTGTAAATATTTGTAAAAATAGAATGATTTTACCTGTTTGAATTTGACCTCTTTCTCCCCTTTGTTCCTGTTTGAAACCTGTGATACTTATTTTACATTTTCTTTTTGTATTGGAAGTTCAACTGGACACACACTTTGGCTTCCTTTTCATACAAGACATGTAAAGCTCTGAAAAACAGACTGTTTATAATAATAATTATTAAAAAAAACAAATATATGTCATTCTATGTAGCTATATTGTGTTGTAAACTGAATTTATTTGTAAATAAACTCAAGAAATATTCAAAATTAATTTTCTTTCTTAACCAATTCAAATTGTTTGAATCAGATATTTAATGGGCCTTATAAAAACATTCATCCAATTCAAACGGTATTACAGAAAATTAAAAAAACAGGGTATGCAATTGTGATAAACACAAAGTCAAATAAATATTGATTTGATACAAAAATACATATTTTCAGAGTTGATAATTATGATCCTTTCCCATTAAATGAATCTAATTTGTCAATATCATTTAATCTTAAATATTGCGAATCGTCCAGATAATTGTTGTATTCTAACTACAATTTTCAAGGATTCACTTCGGGTATCTGAAAAATATTTCCATTAAACGAGCTCAAATTTATAATTGTATATATCAAAAATATATTTTAAATTGAGAAGGTGAAAGAAATATATCGTTTTAAAAAATTCTCATGGACTTAAAATAAACAGTGGGTATTAAATTATTGAAAATATGAACATTGTATTCAAAGAAAATTGCTTGAAAATATGTGATATATTTAGCGGAGGACGTGTTGAATTATGGGATGACATACCAGTTGTTCGACCACTGTTTTTTAAGATTTAAAAAATAAAATAAAAAGTACACCTTAGCATTGCATTTTACTTACCAAAAATATCGAAAGCAGGTGATATGGCTCGGGTGAATATGGCGCAGTTGTGTTTTTAAAGCTATATTTATGTGAGTTTTCCTGATAACGATCCTTGATTGACTGGATGTCACAGTTCGGACGCCTTTTAATTTACCATTACATCATCGCTGTATCGTTTTACAGGATGTTCTGCGGCTTGGCTACCATAAAGGTAACAGTTTCGCAGTTGTGTCTGGCTAATCACTTTTACACAAACAGCAAATGGAGCGCGCGCGCCCGCGTGTGTGTGAGCGTGTGTACGAGTGTGTGTGACGGGCTGTCGGCGCTATATTTATCCAATCCCCATGGGAAGGAGAAAGGAGCCTCGCTCTCCGCTTCAATTCACTTCCAGACACCGAAGAAGGTGCTGATGATGCAAACGGCTTCTCCAATGTCACCGCGGCATTTCTACTGACTAAATTCATTATTAATATTATTATTATTGAGCTATTATTATCAGAGGATAACAACCACGGTGGTAACACTATACATTACATTATTATTTCAACGTAACATCTTTTTTCCCCCTCTATTCTAAATTTATAAGCTTATAATATTACACAATCGTACAAATTAATTAATATTTTGAATAAAAATCAAAACAATATATTCCGTCTTAGGTTTGGAATATTGCCCAATCACTACACCTATTATAGAATTTGACTCTCACATAAATTAAGCACGAGCGCTGAAGGGATCGTTTTGGAACTGGCTGTAAAACAGACAAACAGTATGAGCAGGAGTGTGTCAGTCAGACACCATTTTGGTGTGCCTTCGAACGCGTGAATAAGCAACATTGATTTTTTTTGTTAATTGCAGTTCTGCCCACATTAAAAAAATAAAATAAAATAGCGACTCTATATAACAATAGCATAGAATTATAGATCGTCACGAGAAATTAACACTTGGACTTGCACGTGCACTCCAGACCCTGTAACACTTTTTTTTAATGTCAGATTTATAGATTTGTGTGTGTGTGTGAGGGGTGTGTGTGTGCACAAATTCAGGAAAGGGCGGCCTCCTCATGCTTAAAGCCAAACTGTGTCGCTCACACGCACGTCCTACAGGAAAACGGAGCCTGCGGTGCAAACGCACATGGGAGTGTGACGTCTCGGTTTGTGATGTGGAGCCGGCGGTCTTGCTTGTATGACGGCACCACGCGCGGAAATGGACACCACATTCTTACCGCTAGGGGGCGGGAACCGACACCTCTGGTTTATATGAAGAAGATCGACTAACGACATGAATATCTTTTTAAAACTCCACGTGTTTGAGGAATAAGCTTTTGAGACAAAAAAAAAATGGAACTATATTTGAAAAACAAGTCAGATGCACAATACTTTAGGGAGAAGGATGAAAAGTGAAACCTTGAAACAATGACAATGTATTCTATACATAAGCCACACAGTTTGACGCATCTTATTATTATTTTTTTTTTCCGTAAATAGGAGTTTGTGGTCATAATTGTTTCATCATTATGCTGAGTTGTGCAAGATGAGAAAATATCATAGGGAAATATAAGAACTGGAGGGGTCCATCTCAACTTTATTCTTTAATGGATTTCCCAAACGAAAAGCATCCTTGAAAATATCAGAATATTTTAACGAATGACAATGGTTGTTATTGTGAGATATTATCGATTTGTATAATTGCAATAAATAACTCAAAGGTGCATTTACATTATTATTATTATTATTAATGATAATAATGATATAACAATGGACCCAAAATTGTTGTTTTTCTTTTGTTTTGTTTTTTAATTCTCATTTCTCATTATGAAAAATAGATTTGCTGACAAGACGAAGACGTTCATTTTCAAAGAGCAAACACGACACTGGCGCGCGCCCACACAGACGCTCTCGGTAATGATCCGCGCAGCTGCACTTGCTCAGGCACAGGTGGAGGAAAGCCTGGTTTTGCGGTTCCCACAGCTCCGCCAGACAGCCTATATTCGTCCCCAACGACAGTCTGGCAAATTGTAAAGTTCACACCGTGTGCTTGATGCCAGTGTAATTTTACAATTAAATCAAGTGGTCAGGTGACAGGACTTTAAACTGGAGACGCGAAACTTTACTGAAATGTATGATCTGATTGATCAGTTCAAAATTATTTAAAGACAATGTACAATTCATATAAGCTTTGTACTCATAAAGTCATATGTTTAGTTATTTAGAATCAAGTCTGCAGGGTGGTATAGCTCAAAATATAGAGAATTAAAGGTGAGAGGATCTGTAAGAATGCAAAAAGGCACTTGAGTGATGAAAAAACCTCCAGCTGAACACCTGATAACATCTAAAGAGCTTCAGTGCTCATGCATGTAGGATTGTTGTAAATAATCAATGTGCCATTGTTGTTGTAATTTTATACATTGTGTAAAGCTTAAAAACAGATAGAATGAAGTAAAAATGCCAATGTAAAACCTTTTAGAATTTTACAAGTGTAGTTGTGTCTCATACTTGAACCAACAAGCCTACAATCTGTATGCAGCAAAATCTGATGCAATGGACTGGTAACTTGTTCTCACATAAACACGTGTGACCCATCAGGGCTTTTTACAGAGGCAATATTGAAATAGGAGGGTTAAGCTATAATGTACAAATTATAACATCAAGTAGCTATAGAAGGCTTGAGCTTTTACGGTGATAGTTTTATGCATAAGATTTTACCTTTAAATCAGTCCACCTATCTTCGAAACCACTTTATCCAATTCAAGGATGGGGAGTATTGGAGCTGATCCCGACTGAGTATGGGCAAAGGCAGGGTACACTATGGAAAGTTCAGCAGTTTATCACTGGACAAATGCATGGAGTGAGACAATCACACATTCACATTATGTGTAAGTCTAGGAGGCTTCATTTAGATTCCAAAAAATTAATAACTTTTTTATGGAAAAGTGACAAATGTGTATGACATAATGGAAGGACCGATGGAGAGACAATAAAGTCGAATTGAAGACAATATATATGTACACCAGACATGATAAACAAATGCAGATAAACACGACGGCAGATCTGCAGACATGCATCTGTGAATCCACAAACCATCATGAGATGATGGGGGGGGGGGGGGGGCTACAGCAGAAACCCAGGATATTAGCTTCCTGACATGTAGAGAAGAATGACCCATCAACCCCTGGTAGGATCAATCGGTTCCTAGAACCCCCACAAGAAGCAGCCCAGCCCGTGCAGCCACGCCATCAATGAACCCACTGGACAGGAGGAAAACCTCATCGCATATCCAAATACTACAACAGCACACCAAAAAAAATTAACATTTCAAAAACAAACAGCATTCAGTGGCTTCTTCAGTGTGAGACGAGTTCTGTCATCATGGATGTAGCCTTTAACTTCCATCCACTCCTCCATCCTTCTCTCCATACTATCTCAAGGTTCATTTCACTATACATTTCTATGTTGTGTCTTAATTTTAATTGCACTTTTCTGTGTTTGGATGAATGGCTGGATGGATCGATGGCTCGATGGATGGGTGGATGTATGTTGGACTTTTGTTAAAGTGTAAAATGTATGGAGTTTCTTCATTGTGGCCCACAAGTCCTCCTTCATTTATCCTTTACAGGACTGCACATCTGGTTAGTGATCGTATGAAAAAGTAGAAAACTGCGTGAACTCTGATGTTCACTTAAGAGCGCAATAAAGACGATCACAGACAGAGACAAATATCAGTGTCATGTTCTACTTTGTCACCAACTTCCTCTGAATGAGGGAGCAGTTTGGGCTTGTAACTCCTCACACAAAGCTTGAATATCGTTTAAAGAGTTCATGAATGCTGAAGGATTTTTTAAAAGACACGATCCAGAAAATATATGCAGTGAGAAAGACATAACAGGACATTAATTGATGGAACGACCTGCAGACTTTTAAGGTTAAGTTATTAGGGAAGAAAATGTTTTTTCCAGAATAGTTTTGAATTATGGTCCTTGTGCTTTTCTTATGTCAAGTGTCGAACAAGTGACAGAATTGAGGAAAAGATCAAGTTTGACTTGTTGTAGCAAACTTGACTCCTGGCATGATAGACTGCAGTGACATTGGAAAGCAAGGCCTAGACCCTCATAATAACTAGGTCATTCTCCACCACAAGCTATGGCCTTCTCCTGGGTGGAGATTACAGACAGTAAATGTAGGTACAGCAGTTACTGAATATTTAAAAAGGCATAGAGATGAAGCAATAAATGACAAAATAAAGCTGGCGTGGAAAGGCATTAATAACTAATGGGTACCAGTGAGTTATAGGCTGCTGCCATTGTAATGAAAGTGTCATTGCAAATCAGCAGTTGTCCGAGGTTATTATTATTTATGCATAATTGATGTCGGAACCACAAGGAACATGTCTCCACCAACAAATCCCGACACCTTGGGAACAAAGATGATGGTGTCAACAGAAGAAAAGGTCACAGAGGAGAAAATGCCCCTGAGCTGAGATTTACATTGTGAGGAGAAGCCAAGGCTGAGCTGGTATAATCAGACTCACATCTGTGTACAGAGTGCTTCAATATACTAGTCAATAAGTGAACTGCTCGCTCTTCACTGCTGATTGCATTTCACTGTGAGTACACATCAAATATAAACTCAGCAAGCAGTAATTTTGTACAAATGCAGACACTGTCGCTCATCAGTTTGTGAAAACTTGTCATAAGACTGCACACATCTGAAACACATCTATCTATCTATCTATCTATCTATCTATCTATCTATCTTTTGACAATTAAGTAAAGGAATTAGATAAAATCACATGATATTTTACTATTATGCTATCACAATGGGATTTATGAAACCATGATTTGTATGTCAATTTCTTTTTAACGATAAACACGTTTTAATGTCTGACCTCTAAAGTCAACAACAAGTGCCAGAAAATGTGCCAATAGAAAAAAAAAAAAACCTTTAATAATTGATCAGAGCATTAGTTTGTCATGAATCTTCAACTTCTATGACGCATTTGTTGTGAATAGGAAAAAAGCCTTATTGTAGTGCGAGATTCCGCTGTGAGTAAGACTTAGTGATTGTTATATTCAACAAAAATGTAGAACGAACCTGTATCTATTGCACATTTCTCTTCAGATATAAAGGCCAGAGCTTATATGACTCGTGATTTACCTCATATGTAAACGTAATATAAAGTTATAATTTTCCGAACGGTCTTTGAACGCCCCAGAGGAACTGGCCTACACGTCACAAGCCAGCGACCAATGAACACGAGCAACGCAGGCCTGGTGGATGACGTATACCGGAAAAACACACTGATTTCAAACGTGTACCAACGAGCAGCTCTTTACCGGACATTTCTACTCTAAAACCTCATTTTACAGGACCAAAGGGATGCAAACCTGGTGCCTCGTATCGATTAGCGTCCTACTTGGCGTCGTTGTGAGATGGGGAGTGTCGCTAAATTCATATTCAGGTAAGAAACACGCGGAGCTGAACGTAAACATGCTCCTCGTTCAGTCTGGAATGTTGTCCAGACTGATACTTCCCTCCATTAATATCCACTTGCTGGTGTCACACGTTGTCCTTGTGGTTCTATTGTGTGTTTGGTCACTTCAACTTCTTCAGGCTGACAGGTAAACGCTTTCTTCCGTAGGGGCCGGGAAAACCCCCATGTTTGGGGACTATGAAGCCCAGCGGCACTGGCAAGAGGTGACCTACAACCTCCCTCTGCAGGAATGGTCAGTGTGGTTGATCCAAGCAAAGCAGGTTTCACTAAATGACCTGCAATGTTGGAACAGGAGAAATATGTATCAGGGCACACACAGCTGCATGCATGTGCACGAACATTAAGCGCCACTAAAAACTAAATCGTTCAATCACAACAACCTGCAACACACAGATACTGTCATAATCGATCATTGCAGAAACTAGTGATTAGTTTACATACTTACTAACTCGTTGAACATAGTGTTAGATATGTATTTTACTTGCTTACAGGGTTTCAGAATACACTATTCCAGAATGTGTGGTTATTTGATTTAATTTAATTTTGGACGCCATTAAGCAGGGGTGTCCAACCTCGCTCCTCGGGGACCCCTGTCCTGCAGGGTTTAGCTCCCTCCCAGTTGCAGCACACCTGATTGCAATGAGGGGCTGGTTATTGGGCTTTTTGACAACCTTGGTGATGACATCATCATTAGATTCAGGTATGCTGAAGCAGGGAGAGAATTAAAATATGTAGGACAGATATCAGAAATTTGTGAATGGTGTTTGTTAGAGCTAGTGAGGCAGCTATAGACGTCTCATTTTGTCCAAATTAACTGTCTATAATGAGCATATAGAAAGTTTATTACGATAGACAACTATCATAAACTAATTAATTGAGTCTCAAAGTTGTTAATTTATTGTTCATAAATTGTTTGAGAGAGTAGATCATTGTTGCCTCTGTATTTTGGGACTCTGCAGTCCATTTAAATCTACTTCTGACCTATAGGATAAAAGACAATTAGTTTGACTGTCTACTCTTTATTTTCATTATTTAACAGTGTATTAACCAATATTTCATCATCTGTTTCCTCCTAGGTACTTCAACACCACTGACAATGACTTAAACTACTGGGGTCTTGATTACCCCCCGCTTACTGCCTATCACAGTTGGATCTGTGCTTACATGTAAGCTTTTTTGATAATTGAGAAAGAAATCGTGAATTATTTCAAAGTGATGTTTGGCTATTGATTTAGAAAAGAGAGTCTTAACAAAGAAGTTTAGCTTGAGTCCACTTCTAAAGATTAAACATTAATAACTTTATCAATAACGTCTGTATTCCTTGATGTATAAATATGAATGAAAGTGTTGCATACAGTGATGTCATCCACTCTGTCTGGTGTGTTGGACAAACAACAACACCGGTAGTTCAAAACGGAAATCATTTATTATTATGCATGGTTGTCCGCAGAGCCAAAATAATAAACCCTGAATGGGTGGAGCTCCACAAATCCAGAGGGTATGAGAGTCCAGCGCACAAGTTATTCATGAGAACTACAGGTACAGTTACTGAAAAAGCACAACTTAAAAAATAAAAAAAGTATTTTGAATAAATATTTAATGATTTGACTTATGCATACTCCTGTAAGATGTTGAAGTTACAAATTGCATCATTTCTGTTTTAAAATGCTTAAGTCAATAATAGTCTTTCTTTGTAAGGATAAAACAATATATGTCAATAGTCAATTTCTTTATTTTTTTTCTTGTTTCAGTCTTGGTAGCAGATTTGTTGATATACATCCCTGCAGCGATTGTGTACTGTTTTTACCTGACCGAAGGATCTTCAAGGAAAAAGGTTAGAGATACGATGGATATGAAGTTTGAACAGTTTTCACTCAAAGATTCAGTTGGGCTTTCCCCCGTCAGTCTGGTATCTCACACTTATTAATACAGATTACAACACTGGTGCTCCACATTTGGGAATTATGGAGTCATCATTGCAATATATTAAGATAACATGACATTCTGTTTCCAAGATGGTAAAACCCTTCATTTGGCCTTTATTCTTTACCAGGTCCAGCAGTACAATCAATTTAAGTGGAAGATGTTTTAATTCTTGTGATGTTGAACATTATTAAACAGATCAGTAGCTAAAAGAGACTTGATATGTATTTAAAAATGTGATCTAGAACAGCTTTACAGAACATACATTCCCTTCTGTACAAACCACAGCAAGCCTTTATATAGGTTCCCTTTTCCCTCACGAGGTCGGTTATTAAGATCAAGCTTATACTTTCCATGTAGCTAGATGTCACTGCATATCAATTTTTTTATGAGATGCCTTCCAAATGTGGGCTTTTACCAATCTTGTTTTTAGCAGAATAAAGCCATGTTCAATTATAACTGCAAATAATGTCTTTTAACCCATTTAAATAATCCAGTCCTCAAGTTTGAACTGGAGTTGATTTTTGAGAAACCGCCTGACAGAGTCTTCATTGATAACTGGATGAAAATTAACATTTCTTCTTCTTTTCCCTACAGGTTTCCACTCTGTTGTGCTTTTTACTTTACCCAGGATTGATCCTCATTGACTACGGCCACTTCCAGTATCCTTTATATAAAAGTTCACTTCATACTATTAATTTAGTGCCATATCACTTGCATCTTGGATCAAATTGTAATTGATCGAATTGCACTTTAATATTTCGAATATAATGTTTAAGGCCTAATGTGTCTATATTATCATAGTGTTTAAAGTGACTTGTTATATGATGTATAATATGAAGCAGCTTTTGTAAAAACTGCATTTGAAGCCATGAGCTTGAAAACAGACAGAGTTGTATAACAGTATAACATGTGCCTTCTATTTCTCATTGAAAGGAAAACTTCTTGAAAAGCTCATATTTGCACATTGGGCCCGCAGCAATATTATGTAAGACCGATTATGGCCTCAAGCTATTTTATGTGGTATTTATTCATATCATGTGGCTCGTCGTTATTCCCCATAAATGCTTGTGTGTTTAAGACTGTGGAACAAAACATGAGTTGAAGTTGGACACAGTTGTGCTGGCATTTGATCATATCCTGATTGAATTATTAATTTATAACTTCCATACTTGTTGTTCCATGTTATCAAACAGTCGTTTGTTAAACACAAGAGAGCTGAAGATGTGTCTGCAATGACAAATATGATCTTTTTAGTCCGCTATTAACCTTCACCATGTCAGGTACAATGGTGCAAGCCTGGGTTTTGCCCTGTGGGGGGTTGTGGCTCTGGGTCTGGGCTGGGATGTTTCTGGCTCCATGGCCTTCACTCTGGCTCTCAACTACAAACAGATGGAGCTCTATCATGCCCTGCCCTTCTTCTGTTACCTGCTTGGAAAGTGCCTCAAAATGGGCTCGCTGGGACGAGGGTGAGATTCATCATTTGTTGTTTTTCTGTCTCATTCATGTCCACATTTCTTCACTTTTCACAAATAAGAAGAAAAAAAAATCTTTAAAGGATGAATATTCACATTCACTCAGTTATCAAAAATAAAAAGCACATTTTTGAATACCAGACTTGAGGGTCCCATTAAGTGCAAAATACATTTCTCAAGTTACATTTTTTATGCATGTCAGCCAATTGTTGATTCATCTTCTGATCTGTGCAACATAATCGTCAAAAAAGAATTTGCTATTTTCACATCAAATCCCTCTACTTTTTGAATATTGTCAGTGTCTGATGACTTAACGTACCCTGACTTCCGTTTCCTTACTCTGCATCCCAAAACATAATGTTTATCTGAATTCAAATGTCCCATGTCCTCCAAATGTGAATTACATTATGCAACTGTGCTTGTGTCTCTTATGCACCACCAACAACAACACCTTTACGTATCAGCCTGAACCGATACTACTCTAACACACTACTACGACTGGCTACTGAAAAGAATGACAATATTTGTAACAGGCCATTTTATTGTGTAGGCTTAAAGGTGTACAGGAGGATGTTCTTTTTCCGGGTGGATCATCAAGACTATTGGTCCTCCCAAATGTCAATCATTCTGGTGATATATTATTATATATTATTATATTATATATATATATATATTAGGTAAGGCCGTCATATGTGCTCGTCCCGAGGTAGCGTGGATCTATTAGCTTTACACGTATTCTTTTAAAAATGTTTGCTTGTCGTAAATAGACTTTCACTTACCGGTCGCGAGTCTGACATAGTGGAAAAAGTGCAAATCTTCTTGTAAAGTGAGCTTTTGTGAGCGATGCCGACTTGTGACTTGTAAACAGAGCGTGCACGAGGAGAACTGGGCTCATGCACGTCTCTCACACACGTTTTAGTAAGTGTTCCGTCTCGGGAGCAGGTACAGCGTTGCGCATGTGCATTTTTTCAAAAGGTGGAGAGGGCAGTTCTTTCCTAAAATTCGGGAAAATCCTCCTGTATACCTTTAAGTTTCTGTTGAAAATACTTAAACATGTTGAACAAAATGTCAGTCCGCTCTGCCACTGCTGCAAACTCTTGTGTCCACACTTTACAACGCAAGAAAAGTGCATTTAAGAATGCCGTGGTGGCATTTTCCCAGCTGAGAACTCACAAACAGCTTGACAATGTGAAAAGGAGGGAAAGCGTAATTAAGGAATTATTTGGACACACAAACAGCTCCACAGAAAACCTGCTGCAAAGAGACTGTGCTGTTGACTTCAGCAACTTTCCCTGTTGGGTCCGTGACATCTTAGGACCATCCTGCATTCATGATCTCATTGAATTGCACCACATTTTGCTTGAATGCGGACAAAAGTGCATCTGTACACATTCCAACACCAAACCACTGGAAACTGAAGTGAAACATTTGATCATGCTTTCCATGTGATGTTACTTTGACACGTACCACCAACTTTAGCGTTGTTGTAGACTGTCTTTTAGGGGGTTGGGACAGTCCATGAAGTGATAGGTGAGAGCTGTTTTGAATAGATGTGGAAGCAATACAAACATTAGACAAGTGGTCGGGAAAGTGGACAAATATTACATTCTAAAAAAAAGTCACTCATGAAGTTCTCAAAATGTGAAATGGAGGAGAATTGCTGATTTATCATTCAAGAGCATTCTTTACACTTCAGCTATGTTGGACTTAGAGCGGTGAGCGTTCAGTGGCGTCTCAAACATGTGAGGTGAATGACAGAACTCTGTCTTTAATGCTGCAATATAGAAAAAAATAGAGGGCTTGGGAATGGGACAATGGGAAAACCGTGCTTGAAATAACAAGACAACAGTTGAACAAATGCCTTTTTACAAGCACATAAAGTGTGACCCTCTCCAGATTCTCGCCGGAAAACTTAAAACTAGATATCTTTTTCACTGATATCTTTTAAAAGCGGGACGATTCGACAGGATATAACTTGGTTCTAAAACCTGCCAGTGTGTATAGAGGTGTTAAGTGCAATCCTCACGCTAGATATATAATATGAGAGTATGAGAGAGAGCTGTGTCCTCAGAAGAGTCACAGAATGACTGAGGTAATCAGATTGGATGTTGTTACCAGTGTGTCCAGTGTCTGTTTATCTAGTAACAATGTACCAAGGGCATTTAGTAGCAAATGGAGTGCTGGATTAGAAGGCCTGGGGGAAGATATGTCCAGATGACACTCTCGCCATGCCCAAACTCCTCAGCTATGCCCGTGTGTGCAGCTTCACCAGCAACTTCACAGTTACAGCTGACAAGATACCCCGACCAATGCAGGAGACTTTCAGCTGATGCATAGCTTTCACTGCATTCTTCACGGAGGGGTCAAATTCCAAATTTAGGACTTGCAGACTGTTTGAACTCGCTTTGCAAGACGCGGACAACCCCATACTGACTGACGCTTTCTAGTGTTTTTAATTAATCGAAATATACAGTACAAAACCATGAATTCCTATCATTATTCATCATGTATTTTTAGCTCCCGTGCTCACATACAGCGCTTGTGTCTCCCCACATGTAGGCTTTTCTTGCTGATGAGAATCTCTGCCACAGTGTTGGTGACTTTTGCCCTCTGCTGGTTGCCCTTCCTGTCCGACCCCAGTCAGGCCTTGCAGGTGGTCAGGAGGATCTTTCCCGTGGCTCGTGGTCTCTTTGAGGTACAGTAGAGTTGTTTCTCTTTTTTTTTTCTTTTTTTAAAAAGCCACAAAACCACATCACAGAAGTTTAATCTTCCCATGAGACACTCTCTCATCCGAAAGATATTTGTGCTTTTGTCATGTTGAATCCTCCAAGAATATCAGTATTGTCTTACAATTACAATGTGTTGTTGAGAACAAATCCTGAACATGTGACATGGCATTGGTCACATGCTCCTGTGTTTACAATAAAAGTGTTTCTTTACCTTGACGGGATGTAGATGGTTAATGCTCTCGCGGAAGGCAATTCATCCGACTCAATTTCAGAAAACATTTATACACATATGTGACTACATTTATAGCAAATGAATGCAAAAAAATCTACCCATTGTTAATGACATACAATAAATATAATTAATCATTTTAACTCTTGAAAATCTGTGGTCTAGTAGTTAACCCTAACCTCATTCAGGCACAATCTTGCTGTGTGGAGTTTGCATGTTCTCCCTGCGCAGGTCTGGAGTTTCTACGGGTCATTTAGTTTCCTCCCAAATTACAAAAGCACGCATTTGAGGTTGTCCCTCAGTTGTGTGAACGTTAGACGAGCAGATTTTGGAGTGAAGGTTTACAGGCTTGAACCCCACAGCATTATAGAACAACTTATCAATAATTAAATAAACAATTTAAATCAGTTTCAATATCTGATGTATAAGTTGGGGTTACAAGGGCTGGAGCCGATGCTGCTTAAAGCCGTTTGATATTAGAGGTTTTGCTCTTGTTGCTGTTGTTGTTGCCCGGTGTTCTTTGGATGTGCAGGGATTTTCGATGAAGGTGCAAGTTCCAAACACTTGTAGCAAGTAGCGGTGGCGAATGCTTTCACCAACCTCACCGCCTGTGCAGGAGTTGTCTCACTTCACACGGGTGCATACCCTCAGCGTGGTACCACCCTGCAGTGCTTAGCCGGCTGGAAATGGATACCCCGCAGGATCAAAGAAAACAGTGGAATAAAACGGTGAAAGGTCAGGAGATCGGTTTCACTCTATCTCTGGGAGTCGTCGGGGTTCAGGATGTACAGTCGAAGGATATAGATAAATCTCACTAATTTATGGTTGGCTTGTTTTCAGCACTTCATAGCGCAGCCATGTCCGGGCCATACGGACTGATGAGTGGGGCAAACGCTACACCTAAAGGCATATCAGTGCATGTCTGACCACTACGGCCGGCCCTAATGTGTGTTTGACTTTGTTTTGCACGCACGCACACACGCACACACACTGTGGTCAGTCAGCTGCAGCATGGTAATTGGAATATGATATTAATTTAAAAAGGAAAGTGATGATAGTGAACATGAGGATGGTGAAAGGTGTTAAGGCAGACATAGAGGTGAAATAACTGTGTGTTTGCGTGCTCTCATGTGACTGACAGCTTGGAGACCGAGCCTTTGAGCCCCCACACCTCCTCTTGCCCCGGTCTCCGAGGTTGCACCAACCACAAGGTGTCACAGACGTGGGAAGTAATTGAAAATTCTGCCAGGGGAGCGGGCGGGAGCAGGGTGCACCGTGGCAGTATTTGTTCAAGGAAATGATGCAAACATAATACACAGGGTGTGAGAGACACTAATACCCCGGCGTGACGTCAGCGCGGGAGGCTGCCGGGGGCAAGTTGTCCTGAACTAATTGTGAAATTGTGCATGTAAGCAGACGCTTTGGACAGCATTGGGGGTGTGAGAGGGGGTTGTGGGGAAGAAGAGCGCTGGTGACTGGTGGTCCTGGCGGCTTTTTGGGAGGGAGCAGTTGTAAGTTTACCCACTGAGCTGCATTCTGGCGTCTCACATTGCTGCCTGCACACAAAAATGGCACCAAATGCTTCTCCCTGTGAAATTCCATGCTAGCTTATAGGTGACGGAGCCCCAAACCCCACCCCCACCCCCCACCCCCTACTCGCGATCTTACATTTGCCAATGAGTCCCACCCCTTCCTTTATGTGTTGCCATCAGATGGTGTTCAGAAACATTCCCGTAGTGGTTATTTGGAGCGGGGAAGCAGAGAGGAAAGCGAGAGGGATGGCGGCTGAGATAACACTACGCTGGACAGCCACCGTGCTGCTGACGAGGCTACCATTAAGATCCACACAGCTGTGCAGTGAGCAGCTGTAACACAGAGAGGAGAGAGAGAGAGAAAGCCAGGAATAGATTTTCTAGACAGGGTCACACTCCGAAACCATCCACGGTGGATCCATAAAGCTCGTCTTGACATGCCGTCTCTTCCTTCCGCGTGATATCACGGTGCACACTTGCAGCTTTGGCTGCGATATCGGCAATCCCCGCCGCTCAAGCACTCGAATGAACTGAATCACGCCATCCGATCACAGCATGTTAACCACAAGTGCTTTTGAGGTTTATCGGCTTTTGTAACGTTGTCTCTTTTAGTCACATGCAAGCTAAAATTAAAAATGTTTTCAAGTGTATACATAAACAAAATAGCGCTATCAATAAATCATATGAGTAAAGGTGCTAAAGGCTTTATAATTTGTGAATTTGTATTTATTTCCCTAATTGAATTTTGAAAATGTGTAAATTGCTTGCAATAATATTAAAAACACTCTTTTATTTTTGTTTCATCAATCGATAATATTTATTATTCAATAATATAAATAATACTATTTATCTTCAAAACATCAACATATATTCAAACAGAGAATTGTCCCTCATATTGTACTTTTGTTTTCTGTCAGTTGCCCAGTGTGTTGTCTTGGTCTTTATCTGCTGTTTATGAAGAAACATCGCTGGTTTGACACTTGATCTCTCGTTGCCAAATTTTCGTCCCAAAGAACCTTTGTATCCTCTGTCAGAGGAGTGAATTTATGAGGAAGGTTTAAAAGCAAAAGCCTCTGTGGAATCTCCCCAAGTTATTTTTTTTATTGCACTTTCTGTGGTTAGTATAAATGCATGAAGTATTTGGCTCGAGGAAAATATTGAAAATGTTTTTGTCACATCTTTTGACGTGTGCGTGTCTGTACACAGGATAAAGTGGCCAATGCATGGTGCAGCCTAAACATCCTGATAAAGATCAGATCCATTCTGTCCTCGGACTCTCAGCTCTACCTCAGGTAAGTCTTCTGTCTGTTTCAGTCAAATTTCACTTCATACTCATTTATATACTGTGGATTTCTTTTCTTGTGGCCGAGTCATTATAGCTTTTTTTGTCCACTGCTTCCTGACCCCATTAAAAGAAAATAAAAATTTACCCAGGGGAATAAACACTTTGGGTGGAACTAAGATAATTTTAAGGAAACATCTTGTGAGGGGCATTTTAACATGAAGTCATTGTTGTTTTACAGTTTAATTGCCCAAGGAATACTGAAGAAAATGGATCGTTTCCAGACATAGAAGCAAAATAAATCAATGTGACGGCAACATTTTCTTTTCCAAAATATTAGGCCTACGCATCATGTGCTTCCCTTGTTGATGTGATATTATAATGCGTGTGAAAGAGAGGCACATTTCAGATTGTCCACAGAGAATCTCATGTGTTGAAAGTTAATTCAACCAAAAGCCGAGGTCCCGTACCGTCACAGTTTAAATAACTTGATGCAGCACTCGTGTCATGGTGGAGCCCGCTTAAATAACTCACCGAGCTAAATTTAGGAGTCCTGTGTTCGCGGCGCGGACACGTTTCTGCCAGACTGCTAAGTCCAAGGATCAACCAGGACTTCTTTTACTCTCGTGCATTTCAAACAAATGAAAAACACTCTTGTCTTTCTGGCACAGAGAGCGGATTGCTAAATGATCTGCTGTGTGTGTGTACTGTGTACATAAAATGAATCAGCTGTGAAAAGTGATCCTCGTCCTTCCGGACCGCAAACCCCTGCCCGACACATGACACATGCTCACCACACTGGTGTTCATAGCACCTGAATGTCTCATTTTTATTTAGTCTTTTTTCTAACACTGGCTGTCTTGTTGTCCTTTGATTGAGCTTAATCTATTTATCCAGGCTCACTTTTCTCAAATTGTTTTTATTCCATCTCTTTATTTTTGATTGTTTTTTGTTTTTTTTTAACTGCAGCTCCATAGTTGCCCTCCAGCTGACACGCTGCACCACCTCTCACCACACTTGTAGACAGCCACTCTGCCACCTAGTCAATCTTTTCCGGTGCCTCTACCCCCCAGCAGGTGACAATTGAGAGGTTAAACTAATGCCTGGTAACCAATAGCAGGGGCCATTATTTGGTCAGTTCCCACAGAGCACAAGTCTTTAGAGCAGGATCCGTTTTAAACAAGAGTCTGCTGTATACTTTTTTGGATTATATGGCTGTTTACATTTCAGATCAGGGCTGACTGAAAAAAAAACAACAATATACATTTTCAAAATCTAATATTTGACTTTGTGTCTTTGTATCATTTTTGACACACCTGTCTTTGCTGAATACATCAAGCATCTGGATATAGTATTCGTATCGATAACAGCTATGACTTTACTTGTTATGAGCTCAAATGAAAAAAAATTTATAAATCAAATTTGTATCCCTAAATAGCAAATGTGGTTTAAATACAGTCCTTTGCGGCAAAACAGTTTTTTTTTTTTTTTTTTTAAATCTTTGACTATTGAAGTTATTCCTGAATTAACTTTTTCTTTAATTTCCATCACTTTTTCAGTTTTGCCTGCACTCTCCTGACAACGCTACCTTCCTCAGTCAAACTGCTGATGAAGCCGACTTTCTGGCACTTTAAATTGGCTTTGGTGAGTGTTTTTTTTTTTTTTTGTTTCCTTCCATATGATGACATAATATGGACATATATGCACTTGCACTTAGTTTTGGAAATATAAGGTGAAAATGATGTCAGTGACACGTGGGTCAAATATATCAATTTTACCTGATACATTAAAAGAAATTCTGCATTTTGTTGAACGATAACAGTGCATACTTTTATAATGATATATTGGTTGTTGTCATGCATTTTCTTTTCTTTATCTAAAAGTGTGCATCTCAATGTCAACTTTAGGCCATTTCATCTCTGGCATTTTTCCTGTTCTCCTATCAAGTCCACGAGAAGTCCATCCTGTTGGCAGCCTTGTAAGTACAGAGAAGATAACTCTTAACTTCTCAAGGCTTGTCTCTGTCGGTGACGAAAGTAAAATGTGATTTCTCTCTCTTCTAGTAATATGTGAAATATTAATGAGAATAGATTTACTTTCTACTCACAAAGAAGCCATTTTTTCTGGTCCCTACTGTCTAAGGTTAGGTCGTGAGGATGGGAAATGATTTGAATGCAAGTGCACATTTGTAAAAAAAAAAAAATAATAAGACAGTGATGTCATTGTCTTGTTACACTCTCAGAGCTACAAATCAGCACCTCTATTTAAGTACAGACTTGCTAACAGAAAGGTTATTGACCTCTGTCATCGCAGTCAGTGTCACACAGGTGCAAACCAGCCTCCATTGTCACGATGCAGTGTGTCCGGGTTGGACGATATCTAACAGGGTAAATCCTGCACTTGCAAATGCCTGCATACGTGTGCGTTTCATCATCGTCCATCTTCGTATGTATAAACTGGTTGGTTGGGAGAGAAGCCCGGGGCGGATTTCATAGCGAGGGATATGGTTCCTACACGCAGGCTCATCTATTAATCTAGATTAGGGTAGATTGTTGCTTTATTAACTATTGAGTTATATCTCCCACCTGTCCCTCTGAATCAATCAGTAATACATGTCCAGGGCTTAGGAAAGAATGGCAGGCGGCAGCTCAGGGTGTTGTTTGCGCAGGATCAATTATTGGGGCTGTAACAGGATCGCCGCAGAGCACTGACTGTAATTATGGGCTCAGGGACCGATGGAAAGTGCCCCCCCTGGAGCAGAGTGAAGTGCAGGCAAACACGTTCAATTAACAACAAGTTTTTACGCAGACATACATGTGGAGTCTTCACTCAAACAGGTATCAAAGTAACATTCACAGGTATTGAAATATGCTGCTTCGCAACTGTTGTCTTCACCTCGCGACAAGTGTTACCGTGTCGTCAACACTCCTCGTCAAGGATTGATAAGGTTTTCCAATGAAATGGTCGTATTGTGCAATTTACTGTAATTTGTAATTGATTTTGGCCACAAGTTACTTTACTGGCTCCACTAAATATACAGTAGCCTTTGACCATAGTCAACTGGGATTGACTCCATTCACTTAGTGAAGTTGTTTATGATAGATAAATGGGGAGGGAGTTTAGACAGTAACTCTTTCGCCACTTTAAAGCATCTCCCTTGGTTCTGTTAACACTGTGTTAGTCACAGTAATGACTGATTAGACACTAGATTACACTCATCGATCATTTGGTAGAAGATGGTCTATGATCTTGATGAAACAGTTTTATAAAGTTGTGACAATAAGAATAAGCAGGTACAAAGCTGCTGAGATGAACCGCCATCATGCAAACAGCAGCAGTCAGGTTTTATTAAGGTACGCTAACGGTTGGTCTTCTTAAGTCTGCTACTGCATGACCCGTACTGTGGATACAGGCTAGTGTTATTGTTTCCTCCACTCCGACATCTCTCATGTTAGGAGATCTTTTCATGGATGATCACAATGCTAATTATCAGCTAATAGAGCCAACAAGTAGGACAGGAGGAGACGGCAGCTCTGCAATCGTTTTTATGTACAACTGAACTCTCCCGTCATTACTTGTAACTGTGTAAAAATGTAAGCACCAAATCAAGTTCTCGATTTAAAACGCATTATTCACAGCACCGTACCCCAGTGACGTTAATATTTTACACATAATATCAGTTTTCTGTTTAGCGCAGATCTTAAATGTTTGTAATTTCTCCTCAATAATGTAAAGTAACACTTTTTCTTCTGCATGATGATAACCTGTGTTGTTTCCTAGGCCTGTCTGCTTCCAGCTAAATGAAATACCCTTGGTGTCCATTTGGTTCCTGCAGGCCACCACGTTCAGGTAAAAAGAGACATTTCCAGAGTCGAACCAACTCATCACAGAAGTGGATGAATAAAATCTTCATGTCTGGCTGACTGATGTTGTCCACGGTTGATCTCAACAGCGTCATAGTGCAGAATCAGATTGTTTTAGTGTGTGTGGAGTCCATTCTCGTAAAAAAAACAGCAAACAAAATCACATTCATAGCCTTGACCTTTAATTAAAAGGCATAAGAGGTAGTGATTTTAGGCGTAACCACTGCATTTCTATCTTTGCCATGAATGATCGGAGCGGATCCTGTCAAGAAAATTATTTTGCCTTTGCTTCGATGAGGTCAAAGCAAGCGGAACATGTTTGAAACTTCAAACGTTTAAGCAAAAACATTTCAACTGTGTAGACAAGAAATTCCATGTTTGTTAGACAAATTTAAAACGAAATTATTCTCAAACTCAATCTGTCATTTCAATACTCTCAATGGATTTAATACTGCTGCCTCACCCAGTGTTTCATGACCATTCATTATTGGTTATCAGTGTTTAATTAAGTCCGATATGCTTGTATAGCTGAAGATATCAAAATCCTTTTATGCTCCCATTGGTTTGGTCATGTCATCGCTAAAGTTACGAGGTCTTGCTTTAAGAAAATCTGTGTGTTGTCCCGGCGGCCAAGCTGGCACAGAGATGGCATCCCCTCGTCACATGTCGTCTCTATTTATTTCTCCCATTGTTTTCTGTCAGTCGCTACTGTCAACAATCAAACCAGAAACACCAACCGAATAATCCCGCAAAGCTAAACTGTGTGCATTGAGCTGAGCGCCATGAATGGAAAAGACAAGTAGTGCTGCAAATGCCCCATCTAACTTTCACCAGCTGTTGTTAAATTCTTCCGGCAGCACTAATTGTTGTGCGTGTGGTTTAGTATAAGGATATCTGGGGATTACGCTGCATAGTCTGCATGCCTGCTGTCTAAGTGTGTGTTGTGTAGGGACAGGAGGTCATTCTGGAGCTGCTTCCCAGTACAGTCTGACTTGGACTTTCACATTATGTGCATCCTCTACAGACTCACTCATTTATTTAAAAAAAAAAAAAAAATACATCTTTTGTTTGCATAATTGGCTAAATGACTGCTGACGCTTGTCCATTTTAACAGGACTGAATGCAGCCAGTGTGTTTAAACTGAGGAAGTATGTATTTCTAAAATGTTAGACATTCATCTCCTGAATGGATCTTTTTTGTTTGAGTAGAAAAAGCTGAATAACCAGTTTGTTGTGGGTGGATAGGTTTATATAAGCTGGGGAGATGTGCGATTTACTATGAGTCAACTGTTGTTCTTCCCCGTGCTCCTCTGCTAAACTCTGATAAGCTCTGCATGGATGTCACAAACATTGCTGTACGGGAGAACAGACTGCTCTTACAGGACAGATGCTTTGTGGTTTGCTATCAATCTTTTCTCAACAAACATGACATAAACCTGAAAGATCTACTTTCTTAGCTATTATCAGTCGTGTGCTTTTCAAAGGTGTGCAAATTCTGCAACATGTTAATGTGATTGTTTTGGGGGTTTTGAGGTGTTGTATATAAGTTCTGCAGTAAGTTATCAGAAACATTCTTGTTCTTGTCACTTTCTCCCCTGTGCAGCATGCTGCCTTTGCTTCTGAAGGATGGGTTGCTCCTACCCTATGTTGTGACCTCCTTGGCCTTCCTTTACTTCAGCATCTATCTGCTGTCTGCGCTGGATCGCTGCTCGGAGGATGAGCTTCGATTGGGAGCCTACCACAAGCTGCTTTTCTTTCTGCCCAAAATGAACCTGGCTTGTATAACCAAGTGGAAGGTCAGTGTGCCCCGAGCACTTTTTAAAATCTAAAAATGGACTTTCCAGCAGACGGTAATTTGGTGGTTTAGTGAATCTCTTTCAAAAATGTTTTCATGGCACATTCTCATCCATCTTCTATACCGGTTATCCTGTTCAGGGTCACCAGGTGCTGACTATGGGCGAGGGCAGGGTACACCCTGGACAGGTCACCAGTCTGTCACAGAGACATACAATCACACACACACACACACACACACACATTTACACCTAGGTGCAGTTGTGTTTCACCAATTAGTCTCAAATGCATGTTTTTGGAATGTGGGAGGAAACTGGAGTACCTGGAGGAAACCCGGGCGCACACAGGGAGAACATGCAAACTCCACAGAGAAAGAGCCCAGCTGGTGTTTGAACCCACGACCTTCTCTCTGTGAGGCCCGAGTGCTTCAGCAGTCATGTTGACGGGTTTAGGATGTTGACAGAAAAACAAAATGCACTTCTATAATCTTGTAAAGCTGAGGTCTCATCCATCACTTCATGTTCCTGCTCTTGCTGCTTCAGCCCAGTTCGGGTTGTGGGAAGCTCAAAATACTGGACACGTCATCAGTTCATCACAAGACAAATGCAGAGCGAGATCTGTAGTACAACTCTCACTCACACACACTATAAGCAAACCCAGTCACTTACAATGTCAACATGCAAACCCAAACGCCAATAAAAGGCTCCAAGCCAAGAATCAAGCTAAATGGTGTTTTCAATGTCAATCAACAGATCCAGGCTAGGCCCCGCTGTACAGAACCAAGGAAAAACCTCAATCTTATATAAGGTTGTGTTAGTCTAAAAATACATTTTCCCACAGTCGTATGACTTCGACGTCTCTGCAACCAAGTTTTCAGCCTCTAATTTTATATAGCATGCTCACCCTCACCCCACAAATGTCTTTTGCTTGATGAGATATCAAAATGCTGTAATCTGCTAATCCATTAAAAAAACTGGGAAGCACATACAGA
This sequence comes from Blennius ocellaris, assembly GCF_963422515.1. Lineage (NCBI taxonomy): Eukaryota > Metazoa > Chordata > Actinopteri > Blenniiformes > Blenniidae > Blennius > Blennius ocellaris. Next base: position 9,884,954 of record NC_137661.1, on the reverse strand, counting down.
TCTTTTCAGAATAAAACATAATATATTGAAAGTAAACACCAACAATTTTAGCTATATACGAAAAAAAAAAAAACATCTACAAAGCCCTTTGACTTCAGGATAAATCAAAAATAACATTTGAGTTCTCAGGAGTCATTCCTGCAGCACTTTAGATTTAATGTAGATGTTTAAAAGATCCAGGTATGATGTAGCCAAATGGTAGAGAGAACTAACAAGGTACAGAACTCTTTCCAAACAAGGTGAAGGTTCACCTTTACTAACTTTTACTCGGGTATTTCCATGGCTTGATACTTTCTACTTGTCTGCATTATACGACTCGGTGGCAGGAGTCACTGCGGTCTCAGTGGCACTTTGGTGCTGAGTTACTTTAAAGCAGAGGTGGGCCAGTCTGGTCCTGCATGTTTTCAACACGTCTCCGGTGAAACACACCCGAAAGTGCCAATTCACTTGTTTCAATCATGTTTAAACATCTGACCTAATGAAACCACCAGGACTCTAGTTTATACACAAATAAACTATATGAAACAGACTGCTCAGTATTTGTGATCGACACTTTAAAGAAAGCAGAGACTTTGCTGCTGGGTAAACTTCAGCTCACGTCTGCTTCTGTAAATGGTGTCGGGGAGTGAACGGCTGATGCACCCGTACTAAGAAGGGCGCTGGCTTCAGGATCCCAGGTGGCCTGTATTTTGAAAGTGGCACTAGACCTAAATTGCGAGCGTGTGAGAAGATACACCCAACTGTATAAATAAATATCATGTGCTGCTGTAAGCTGTGTAAGCTGGTCAGGGATGAACGCCGCTGCCAGCCAAAGAATTATTTATCACTTATTTAAGTTTCCACAGTGTCTGAAGAGGCTTCACTGCCAGCCCTTTAGCGACAGGGGCACCGGTAGGGTGTCAGAGATTAAGAGAAGGCATCTTTTTATAGCGCGTGTCATTAACACAGGTTTGCGTAGATATATTTATTTACACAAGCAGCATAAATAGCGAGCCCCGATGATGGCGATAAGGTTTCATGGGTTTGGGTGGTGGGGCGGGTGTGTGCCTGAGGTGTTTCCTCCGTCTTACTCACCGACTTATCTCCGGGTCTTAAAGCTCAAACAGACACGAGTGATTTCCCCCCACAACAACATCTGTTTGGACTGTGTAACAAGATTAGAAAGTGGTTATACACAGGCCAAAATAAAATGGTTGTGGATGTTTTCCAGGCCTCAAACAATTCTTTATAACACCTTTCACATGACTGATTTGCTTCATGATTCAGTGAAAGTCAATGTGATCTGGGAATTACCCTAAATGCAATCATCGATTAGTCCCATCTTCAGGAGCAATTAAAATGAAGGAGGAAGCCACAGTTTTGTCATAGCTTTAAATTGTCATCAGATATAACGTGTAAATGTAAATGACACATATAATGTCAGGTAATATGAAGACATCCAGCTGTATAGGATTTTTCACACCAAAGCAAGAGAAAGTGGCATAAGTGGGCATCTCGTGATTCTCTGGCAGGACAGTTTCTAAAAATAGTGGTCAGTTCAGAGATTTCAAATTGTAATGATTCATTCGCTTTGAAACAAGTAGCCCTTTATTTTACTTTATTTTTATTGCACTCAGTTTTAAACTGATTCCCCCTCCACTACACTGTTTTCAGCACTATATATATATATATATGTATATAATCTGTATATTATTTGGAAATCTCTATTTTAACTTAAGTTTGGCAAAAATCCTTAATATTCATGTTGGGATGATTATTCTCCCGTATACATTTAGTTCTGCTCAGAATCACAGAAATTCCAGTGCACTTCACGAATAAATGCTAAAAGAACCCTTTTTGGTGGAATTACATGTTATGTTATTGAATAACGATAACGAGTTGTCATTTGTGACAAAAAGTTGTTGTTATTTAAGCATGTTTTAGTACATTCCCATTAGCTTTCAAACAAGCTAACTATTGTATTTCTTTTTGACAAACTAAACTTATTAACCTAAATTTTCTAATCCCATTCCAACTAAACCTCATACTGGTTGAGCCATTACTGGTATTGCGTGTGTGTGAAATATTGATGGATTTGTCATACAGAAAAACCAAGCTTTTTCACTAATTAATATTGCATATGTGAGATAAATTGTGTTTTTACAACCTTAAAAAAGCTCCACACATTATGACACCCCATCATACAGGTAATACCGCAATTTATTTTACCCAGAAAGCAACTTGAGACAATAGTGGAGGTTAATTTGTAAATATTCCTGAGTGAAAATGTATGTTTTGTACATTAAATCCTGATGTTTTTACCAACCATGGTAATAGCCGAGCTACTGCACATTAGCTTAATCAGTGTTGTAAGGTAACATTGTTCTACATACATTTTTGCTTTAAGGGCAACAATGCCAGAGGGCAACAGTCTTCTCAAGCTCCTCCCAAATTCCCCCGCTTGCTGTAGTTTATTTTATGACGACAGCTTGTAGAAGTAATTCCTGCCAGTTTGTGAAGTACCAGTCCTATTAAAACTTTAGGAAATGTCTCCTGGGATAGAAAACAAGATATGTTTACAAAAAAAAGTAATGTAGAGAGGTTAAATATAGACCTTTAAGCATTTGATGTCTGGTGAATCAATATTTTTGTATCGCTCTGAAAATCCGAGTCATACATCTTTGCTACTACTACTATATTTATTATAAAGAAAGAATATCAAATTATTATTGAGTAAAGTACACACGTCTTTCATTACCTTGAAATAGCAGATTATTTGGTAATCGGGGATCCAAACACTGCACACATTCCGAATCAACACAGCAGATGGACACTTAATTCACCCTGAGCATTCATGCAAGAGACAATCTCCACCATGTTATGTGTCTAATGGCCAAACTGTCTTTCTCTGTTGCAGTTTTACGTCAGCATGGCAGCAATGGCAGGACTGAGCATCGCAAGTGTTGCTCTGCTTCCTCCACCGCATCTCCCTGACCTGTTCCCTGTGCTGGTGTCCACAACTTCTTTCCTGCACTTTTTGGGAACATTTCTTTATTTCAACGTTGTTTTGTTCAGCGGTCCGCCCCACAGAAAAAGCCAGAAAAAGACTAACTAAGTCGCATCAAAAATTAAAAAAAATTGTGGTAAGAAGTGCTACTGTGTACTACTAACCACAAAATGGTACAAAGGATTTTTCAAGGCAAGTAGAAAGTGACAACACAACAGATTACCAGCTCAGGGAAGTTGTGACATCAAATGGAAATGGATAATTGCAGTTCGTTTAGAGTTTGGACCAACGAATTTGGAACTCCGTGTTAAATGTTTGTTGTAAATACTGACATCTCTCAGAACTCTCAATCTGGCTTTTCACACATTCCCACATCTCATTCCTACATTTTTATTGGCCAGAGGTGTTTTTAAAGCAGGGGTCGCCATCTTTTTCCCCCATCGGAGCAGACAAAGCCTTTGCCCCTCTGTGATGTCTGAGGCCCACTGAAAGTGATCCCGAAATTATAGTTGGGAACTACTATTTTCAAGAATAGCGTCACATTCAGGTTGTATTTCGCACTGTAGAAAGCTGCATCCATGGCTAAACTACCCAATTCCTGGCTAATCCAATAAATCCATCAGGGGAACTGTGGTTCAACTTCTACAAACTGACTGCACATTGCTTTGTTTCTATACACAAGATAAAGGAGTTGGGTCCGTGATATGATGACTCGTGCTGTATGGACCACGGAGGTGCTGCTTTAACTCTGTTTGTGACTTTGATACAACATATGTTTATATTTCTACCCTCATTGGACGTGAAACTTCATAGACAGGACTCAGGTGTGTTGATCATCATCGCCCCCCACCCCCCCCTTTTTTTTGCAGTTTTCTACTGTACATTTTTTCGTCGTCGTTAAAGTTCTTTTGTACAAACTTAGTTTTTGTGAAAATAAATCAAATTTCTCAATGACCTAATGTGACCATCGGTTTTATTGCCACATTGTTAAATGATCTGATTCAAAGCAGCTTCACATAAACTGTCTGCATTAACTAAGTAGTCTGCTAAATCACCCCTAAAGGTCTGGCAGAGACAGAGCCAATAATTGGACAGAAATTATATCTTTCCAAGCTTTTACTCAACATCATTAAATATTCATTACAAGTCTTTGATACTACAAGGGTCCCGCACTAAGGATCTGCACGTTTAAAACAAAGCCAGTGACGGGAGAGGCTTTAAAAAGAGCGATGATGGAAGGTGACATATCAGAACATAATGCTATAAACTTGAAATACCACAGAAAAAGGTACAAGCAATTTCTTTCTCCAATCTTTCTGCCAGTTAATGACGGGCATAAAAAAAAATCCATTACAACTATAAATGTTATCAGGTCATTGAGGGTTGCCTGTGCATCTGAGGCTCTGAGCCGGCGGCCAACAATGGACTGCAGGGACAAATAGGAGCCCAGAGTCTGAGTTAACTGTTACCACAATGAGGTCTGAACACTGGGGTGTAATTAAAGGTAGTGTGGAGAGGTTTAGCTTGTCCTGTTCCAGGTATTTCAGGGCAGTTGGTAAGATGTAAGGTAAAATTAGAATGTGCCACAAGATCAAGTAGCAAACGACGGTAATCAGATGAGCTCTCTTAAAGCGATGGTTCTGTGTGTAATTTATTCAAATGATATTGTGCTCCAGATTAAGCGAGAAATCTAGAATTACAGCTATCAAATAGTGTATGATGTGATCAACCAATGAAGTGAGCTTGTCAGGACATGGTGTGGTAAACACAAAAATAATCAAACATATTGATTAAAAATCAAATTCATTGAAATCTAGAGTTTTTGAAATGAAAATTATTATAATTTTTTTGCAATTTGTGTCCGTCACACTCACACTTTCATTTTATGTTTTCTTTTTCAATTGGTCGTAGTCGTGTTTGAAATAGCATCGCTCTGACCCTAAAATTGTTCCCGCTTTCAGTGAAGCCACGTGGTGACGTCTGAGAAGAGATCTGCCTTTTACTCTGGAAAAACACTCGTCACAAACAACAACAAATTAAAACTTCAAGCAAATCGAGGTTTTCCTGCTGTGAGAAAAACATTTTTTTTTTCCATTCTTGCATTTTATTATTCATTCCTTTTATTTCTACTGTTCCTTTTCTCAGGTTTTATTTCTTTCTTTCTTTTATTATTATAGTTTTATTTAAAGCTGTGAAAATCTACCCTTGACAGCCTTCGGGCAGGTAAAGCTGTGACCATCCAGGTAACCTCCAGTACCGGCCCGGGGGGGGGGGGGGGACCGCGGACCCCAGGTGGGGAGCCGCTGCCCTATATCATGTTGCTTGTTGCTCCGACTGCACTTGGAAAGCAGATGAAATGCGATAAGTGAATATTGCATGCTTTAAAGAAAAAATGTTATGCTGTTGGGGGGACAAATCTCCTTCAGGCGAGGCAGCGCATAATTTTTCTTGTCAGGAGAAGAGCTCACATTTTCTGGTCGTAGTAAAGACCGGTGGAGGTTGTTGGTGACATGTCTGCGGTGCTGGGCCGGGCGTTCAAGGCACCACGGATCCTTCGATCCAACTCCGAAGGGGACCTGAATCAAAACATTAGTTTTGTTTTATGGGCATGCTGGCTTTGTCCTTCACGTGGCCTCTAAGGGTGATAAAGTGAGAGTTACACGATCCACCTTAGGCAGAAATAGGAAATGTTGCTGTGAACACCAGCTGTTGCTTAGGTCGACTCGGGCAGCGAGAGGCCTCGGCCTTCCCAGGCGCTGCCAAATAAAGAGACTACTGTTATGTGGACGACAGTTTCACCCCCCCACCTCCCTTCCCCCTTACATTTACTTTTCAAAGGTGTTAAACTATGCAGGTGGGGAGAATTGCATACTTTTGGCCATAAAGGGGATGAGGTTTGCCATGTAAAAGAACAGTATTTGCACAGCGTCGCAACTTTGTGGTTAATGTAAAATCAACATTTGTCAGCTGCCAGACAGGAGCTCTGCTAGAGGGATGGGGTGGGGGGTGGGGGGGTGCTGTTAACATTTTAGACACTTCTCCCACAAATGAGTGACGGCTTTTGAGACGTCTCAGCTGCACATCTGACAGCACAGATTCCACATTCATCTCCCGCCTTATCTCGGCGGGATCACACGCACAAGAGGTGAAGAGCAATTCCATTACCTGTCAACAGCCAAGATGCCTCGCTAACAAAAACCTGGGGAATATGGGAGAGGAAAACATGATTGTAACCCCTCTGGCACTGGGTGATATTACACACACTGCAGTCACTGTCAAGACTGAATGTAGTGCTGGAGTAACAGGAGATGGGCTATTTTGTTGTTGTTGTTGTTGTTGTTATTTTGCATGAACTAATGCTGTTGATAAACCAGTATGTAGGTGTGGTGCGGTTCTGTCACTTTTTACATTTCAACTTGCAATGTTTTGAGTTCTGAAATAATGTTTCTTTTGTCTTTTTACAAAAACAGAATCGAAATCAGAATCTTTAGTGGTACTAAAGAAACCCATTGTGTTGGTGGAAAACTGTACACTTGTTGTATATCAAATGAATAGACATCTTTAAATATAATGACAGCATGAAGTGGCAGAAAATCGGGTGAAGGAAAATTGAGGTCAGGTAATCAGAATCTCCATCACGCCGCAAAACTGTTAGATGCTGATCGACACAGCCAGCAGTGGAGTTTGCATGTTCTCCCTGTGAGTGCTAGAATAATTGGGCAAATTGCAAGTAGATGTGAATGCATATGCGAGTAACTGTCTCTATTAGTGGACTCTGTTATGGCGGAGCAACTTGTCCAACGAGCCTCCATTTTAATGATACCCATTGTTTTAATCCAACGTAAGACACTCGTGATGAAAAACATTCTGGATTTTCATTGAACGTTGAAGCATAATTTTGCACACTAAGATAAAACGCCATGACATTTACTAAATCAGAAATCGGAGAGGATAGCACACTCTGCAGTCTGACGTGTCGATCGAAAGGCACCGACTTCACTTGGACCAAAAAACAGTCTAATATACAACTCCCCCCTTTAATTGCAACCATGTGTTCAATCAGAAAGCATAAAACTCCCAGTGGGTGGGTGGCATCTGTCCACGAGCCCTCCTACGATTGATGTGCAACAGTGTGGGAGCGGCTTGGGCCGGCAGCCCACGCGACCCGCGACACAGCCCCATCACTTTTATGACATCTTAAGGAATCTTCTCTTTAATACAGCCCATTACTGCTGACATACAAATCTTCCCCAACGTGGCCCCATCTATGGGCTGATCAATTTTTACACTGCTGAGCCCTCCGCTTTCCCCTCATTTTGTCATCTCAAAATTCACATTATATAGGATTTTCATATGGGAAAAACTGCAATAAAAATATTTTACCTCCCCCGGAGATGTGCACAAGTCAGGACTTGTCTGTTGCTAAAAATCTACGGAGAAAGTAAAATTTGTTTCTGTCGTAAGCAGAACTGTTTAAATGTTATTTATTTTTATGTTCCTAAGAAAATATATTGTGAAGTGCAGCATTGATTTAGAACATAACCATGTCTGGATACGGGTTGGAGCCGCTGAATTTATGAATCCTTTGCACAACTCCTTTAATTGAATTTTCCAAATCTCTCACCACACACAAATAATCAATACCTTCTGCAGAGGGAAACTTGCCTCAGAATTATTAGGGCCTTTCTTTTTCAATTTTGTAGTCATCAGCACATACAGGCGCTGCGGGTATTTGTAATGCAGTGACTATACCCGGAGGATTTATGCTCGCCCCAAGCTTGATTGCTCACTGAAAGTGACTGCTTTAGAATGCTTACTGAAACTTTTGTTAACCTTAAAGGACAGTCGTAAGCGCTGTACTCTCACTTTGAGAAAAGAAGGAGTTTTAACTATCGCAGCATACGGTGGAAAAGGGGACGACAAGGCAAGGAAAGAGAGAGGAAGAATGCTTTATGGTAACATAGACATGAGAGAAAGACATAGGAATGGATAAACCACCTTACTGTAAAAATATACACTGATACTAAAGTTTCTGGAGAAATTGACTCCAGGCACACAGAACAGGACTGAGCTTGAACTTTGACTTAGTTGTTGTGAAGATACCCTCTGTACACCCTAATGAAAGCAAATCAAGCTTTAACAGAAACAATATAGGAGTGTGACATTTTACATATAGACTGGCTCGCTTTATAGTTGCTTTATATACATTGCTAAATTACAATTATCTTCTAAGCATTGAGTTAGGGAGAACATGCAAATTCACACAACAAGACTCAAGCAGGAAAATGAATCTGCTGCTGGCTCAGAGTCTTCAGCACAATACAACCTACATCCAGCCACTAAACCCAAACTTTAAACAAACTCAAAAGAAAAAGCACCAATACCCTCACTTGATTTGCTGTGTTCAACGCCTTATGGCACATTGCTTTGAATAGTGCGAGAAAACATTGGATATTTCTGAATAACAGAGCTACTGTTGTCCTCTCTGCTCATGTCGCTGCTCCCGTGAACTCAAAGAAATGATATAGTCAGTGGCTGTTCCTATTCCCAAACAAAGATTTAGATTTAACTTTCGATGTAACTCTTCAATATCAGTCGCACATGCACCACTGCGTGGCACGTTTGAATGAATTTTCAATGTAAAACTCTTTGTGGGCTGTGTCATAAATTAATAAATGATGACGAACCAAATCCCTTAAAGTCCTTTATGGGGTTTTCCATAAAGCACTCAATGTTCCCCAAAGAGCTTTAAACACATGGATCCAAAGCCAAAAGGCTGTATCACCAAATCTGAACAAACACGCTTCCAGATCGCGTCAACATCATCCATCTGGGTTTCATGCTGCCCGCAGATATAGGCCAGAGCTCCTCAGTATCTTTGATTAACAGTTTTTTGTTTTTGTTTTTGTTTTTTTTACTTACAAAGTGTGTCTTGATGCATAAAGAGGTCCAATTCTCTCCCACAGCTATCTGCCTTGACATTGTGAAGTCTGTTGTTATAAGGAGGTTTATGCAAAGCTGATAAATTTCACGGATCCAGCATGTGACAAAAATGTGACATTCCTGGGGTATGGATCCACAATGTATCATGTATGTTTGGCTTCCTTACTGGAACTAATTAAAATAATTTCTAACAACCTTATCGGAAAACAAGCTCGCTGGCTGACAATACCCCCTATTCATTTTCCACAAGCCCCCATTGTATGATTGAATCACAAGAATTGCTCTGCTGCAGGCACAATATGTGCCTAAAATAATCAAATTAATTCTTTCCCTAGGAAATCCACTCATTGGCTTGTTTGTGTAACCATAACAAAATGTTGTTTTTCTCCAAAGGTCGCTGAGCACACAATTGTCTGAACAACTAAGAGAAGCATTCATTGATGCTGTTGGTCTTAAATAGCAGAGAAGATGCAGGAAAAGAGCAAATCAAACAGTGAAGTTGTGGCAGACGGGGATGTCCATGGGAATCCAAGTGCCTTGTGACTACATCTGTCTTCTCTCTTATCTCAAAGACAGTCAAACAAATGGAGCAAAATGTTTTCATAAAAATCCCATCAAAACAGTATAAATCCACTTATTGGAGGAAAACACTGTGACACCCAAATCCCATTTATTTATGCAAAGAATGAGAAAGTCAGTGTTTTGTAATAAGCCCAATATGTGAGTATCCATCCATCTTCTATATCTGATTCATTGAATTTAGGTTGCCAGATAGCTTGGGCAGATTCCAGCTGACTGGGCAAAAGACAGAATCCACCCTGGAGAGGTTGATAGGGCAAGCACAGAGAAATGCTTCTGAAATTCAATTCAATTCAACTTTATTTATATAGCACCACATGCAACACCGTCATTTCTAGGTGCTTTTAACAGAGAGACACCTAACAAATTCGATCAAGGCATTTCATAATCAGCATGTTATTTGGGTGTATGAGAAAACCAAAGCCTGCACAGGAAGAATGTGCAAACCCAAATTCAAACTGTGATATTCTCACTATGAGGTAAGAATACAAATCACTGAGTAGTTAATAGCAAAGGCATTGAAGGTTCTTGTCAGGTTTCCAAACCCGCAAACTCCCAAATCAGCCATTCAAACAAAAACAGGTGGTGAGTCTGTGTTTATCTTTTTAGGTTTTTTTTCTTTTCACACGATCTTGTAATTTTCAAATGAGCTCCAGTAAACACAAGACATTTTGTGAGATCATAGTCATAAAAGTCCAATAATAATAATAATAATCAGAACAACAACAATAATAATAATAATAATAAAAAAAGTTCAGTCATTGTATTACCTGATGAAATTACCGTGTTTTATGTCTTTTTAAAATGTCTAAGATTTCTAGGTTAAACCAATGTACAGTCCTGACCAAAAGCGTTTCCTAAATGGCCTCCAGGCGGTGAATCTTGACCCAGTTGTCATGAATGCCACTGCCATGTCACTAAAACATGCCAGTAATAGCTCTCACCCAACCCCAGGTTTGATCTGGTACCGTGATGCAAACATACCCAGCAGTGGAAAGTGCCTCAGTTCTCTGCTTCTCTTCAACTCAACTTCCAGAAGGGGGTTCAGATCCAGAGGAGAAACGTCCTTGTTCACTGCTGCCCTCTGCTGACTAATTAAAATACATTTAAACAGCACAAATAGAAAATGTATGAGGGAGGTCACACTGGAAATGAATGAACAAAGGCAAAACCACAAAATCCTGCAAGCAGCTATTTCTGAAAGGAAAAGAAGTGAGTATTCAGTATGTAATAAAACCTTCATCTCTCAATCTTAAGATCTGGTGGAGACGGAGACGTTTCCGCCTATTCTAAAGATTTAAGACCAAAGAAAAAGACTTTCTCACGATTATTTCCTCCAGCCCTTTCCTGGCTCTGATGAATGCATCCACTGATCACTCCGGTTTAGATCTTACATAGTCCTGTGTGGAGAAAAGTAACAAGAGTGACCAAAGAGTTGATAATCAGGATGAAGAAATGTCACACTAACTCCTCATTGTACAGTGTATTGATCAGTGACTGATGGGTGAGGAATAGGTAACTGATTAAATGAGAATAAGCCGAAAGAAAATGCTGTAAACCAAAATAAATGTATGCAATTCACCAGAGAAGGTAAAATCCAATGCTAGAGACATAAAAAAAACAAACTTTGAGAAATAAACAGAACAATTTAAAATGTGTGCTTGTTTAGTGAGACTATTAAACATAGAGCTCAAAGATTCATTATCTGAAAGTACAAATACCTTAATTTTATCCATTTTCATTTTGCTTGTGGTTTATTTACCTTTTATACTTTATTAGTTTAAAAATGAACTTTTCATTCATAAATGTTACATCTAAGTGTGACCCATAATTTAAGGAATCCGACTGCCCCAAACTACCCTGGTATGACATGATCAAGTGAGCATTATGAATGTACTGTAAACGGAGCTCATGGAACACACTACTTACAGCACTATAAAATTAAAAACTAATGCTTGTCTTGATGGATGGGTGAGATACCAAATGTCTGCCTTGGCAAAGGAAATGGTTCTTGTGTTAAGTGACTCTTATACAACTATTTTTAGTGCTATGTAAATCACTGATAATTTGGCCAGTGATGGATCTCCGTCATTCCGTGTCTCCTGTCATTAAATTCTGATATGTCATTATGACCATCAGGAAAGTGTGGCAATTGAAATATAGCAACTCATAAAAGACAGTTCTCTGTAACTCTGTGCTTTATATGGATTACAGCTCTTTATGTGTTGATAGTTAGGAGTGGGCAATGTAAAGTGTGACCTACAATATAACAGATTGGTAATAATAATTCCATAAAATATGGGAAATGCAAAAAATTTAATTTAGGTGCTCAAATTTCCAAGTAAGAGAATCCAAATGCAGTGTCTTCACTTTTGCCTGTCAAGTGTCATTTCAGTAAAAATATGCAGGTTTTTCAATAAAGTTATTTTGGGAAGGCAACTGCAAGTTTTCACCTCATTAAAATATGTTTGTTTGTTTTTTGTCCTCACAGTCACCAAGTATTTGCTCAAGGGGAAAATGTTGGGTTTCTCTCTTTGCTGTCACAAGGACTACACAGGAAATGTATCATGCCAACAGCATTAACTGCAACACTCCAGCCTTGTCTAAATCCCTGGACTCCCAACAGTGTCGTCTGTATCTTTACTAAACCACTATTTAGCTTTGTCCATGGCATTTCTCAATTAAATTTGCACAATCTATCTATCTATCTATCTATCTATCTATCTATCTATCTATCTATCTATCTATCTATCTATCTATCTGTCTATCTGTCTATCTATCTATCTATCTATCTATCTATCTATCTATCTGTCTGTCTATTGGATGAAAAGCAGAACATAATTACATCTTTCATAACAAATCTTTATTTATCATATTAGACATTTGGCATTAAATAAATGCCAAAATGAAATTTATTAATATAATTAAAACTATCTCCCTGTGGCCTTGGACGAAAATATGAGCTGCACAAATGTATTCTTCTCATCACTGAAACACATGAAGAAACGAACTTCTCGGAAACTCAACATGGTAGAAGAATTAAAATTCATGGAGAACCCCTGGCTTCTTTGACATTCATCCAAGGACAGAAGTCTTTTATTTATTTCTCTATTTTATTTTATGTTATCTTTTGCCCCCTCTCATCTTTATTATTATTTCCCTTCACACCTATTCCTGTTTTATTTCACTACGAGTTTCTCTTGCGCAACTGTAGACCTCTACATCTTCCTAGTGTACAAAAGTAATTTAATCAAATTAATAAAAAAAAAAAAAAAAAAAAAAAAACGACGGTGAAACTTAACTTGCTATATAAAAATTCTGGCACCGGAAATAAAATTAAAAAAACACTTGTAAATTCAAAGACCTGTGACTTTTTTTTTTAAATGTATGTTATTAGCTTTAATTATTTAGTCGCCTGTTGTTGCTTACAGTAAGAACGTGATTGACTAGGAACCATTCACATTTGTTTCCACCGGTCTCTATTTTGTGTGCACCCGAGAGTTTTATTAAATTTTTTTTGTTTACCTAGCAACAGGGTCCAAGCGCTTGCAACGGTGTGTAACAAATGTCAGCGGACGTCACTTCTAACGCGTATCGAACCCACGAAAATGCATTTAGCACGTTTTTAAACGGGTGTTCCGACATTCGAGTGAAACTAATCGATTATTTCCGCCCAGTTTCATAGCTGTCAATTTGGCACGACCACGTTTGTTTCTCCCGTTGTTGCCTTGAAGCTCGTGGTGATCAGCTCTTTTGTTTCCCCGCTGCTTGCAGGGGATCGATGTCTTTCCAGGAGTCACCCCGCTCTTCTGACGAGGAGGAGGCTTTCTACACGCTGTGCAGAGCCGCATACGTCTCTGTGTTCAGGTCCAGTTTGACCAACATCTCCTCCAAACAGCAGCTGTGTCGTGGTAAGCTTGTACACCCACCTTCTAACACACTGTGGGGGAACTGGGAGGACGCTGTGGTTTCAATAGGAACTTGTTATTTAAGTGTATAACTCACACGTGGGGTGGAGGGATTTATCCCTCAACGTCGTGCTTTTAATTTGCAGTTAATATAAGTAGTTGAACTCATCTGCTCAAAATGATTTATTCTATAATTTGCATGTAATACAATTATTTATCACAATTTCAATCAAAACGGAGGATGGAGGATTAAAAACTTGCATCGAAAGAAAACTCAAATAGAAGCAGAAGAGGGCTTTGGCCTAATTTTAGTGGGGGTTTATTTTGTTTTCAACTTGTTTAAAAAGAAAGGAATTATAAAAAAAGAGATGGAGAAAAACAAATCTCCCTCCATCCATTCAGCTTCAGTACTGCTTCATCGAGTTCAGACGGATCCCCAGGTGACTATGAGTGAAAGCAGGGTGTCCTGTGGACGAATCACGAGGCTATTGCAGGATAAACACAGAGAAACAGACAAAACCACACATACACTTTGCTGTTTATTCTTGATCATATGTGCATCGACGAAACTGGAAATTATGGTAAATTAAATAAGAAAGAAGAGCCCAAGTCAGAACCCCTTTTCACAATTTATTGAAACCATCTTGTCCTTTGAGGAATCCGGCATGATGCAACAGCTGCCTAGTACTATGTTGCCTTGGTTTTAGGTGTATTTAAAACATTTTATGAAGTGCTTTTTTTTTTTTTTAAGTTCATGGGCCTACTGTTTAGCAAAGCGAGATACACACATTACGATTGGCTTCAACCAGGCCCAGTTTTCACTTTTATTACTTTTGTTGATGTTGCTACATTATCTATATACTTAATAGAATTCCCTTTTTATTTTATTTTTTTAAATCTCGCCCAGTTCTCCAACAGGCTGGTAGAAACCCTTCCCATGCTACCCTCAATAAGTACTGGACAACTCGGACATCGAAGCTGAACTTTGATGATTTCTGTGAGATTCTCAAATGTGAGAAGAAAACGGAGGAACCCGAGTTGATGAGAGCTTTTAAAAAGATGGATATCAATGGTGACGGCTACATCTCACACAATGAACTGGAACTGGCCCTGACCACTGTGAGTTGACCAGCTGCATTTTGTATCCAATTGACTTATGAACTTTGTGGGCAATGTTTGTTTGTTTGTTTGTTTGTTTTTAGCTGTGTTAAATTTCATTATTCAATGCCATTTTTGCAGTGCTCTATGAAAAAGAAAAAAAAAAGATTCTCACTAATTTATAGTTTTACTAATGTAGATTGCTTAAAGATCCAGTCATTAAAAATGTGAAATGGCTCATGCTCAAACAAAGAAGAACATTTTTTTTTAACTGGAGAAAATGTTCAATATTTTAGAGAGGAGAGAAAATGACCAACGAGGAGGTGAACGCCATTTTCTCATTAGCTGACATTAACAAAGATGGCAAGCTGGACTATGCAGAGGTAAGTTTGATTCATTGAAATTAATTTGGACAAATTCTCTCACCGGTTTGGTGCATATTCATTTGATCTCATATGTTGAATTTAATTCCTTCATCCTTTGTTGTGTATAAGTTACTTATTACATATCAGCTGATCAGCAAAGAGGGTCAGTGTTGCACTGCAGTCTACTTTCCCAAGCATTAAAAAGGCCCCACTTTGAGAATCACGTTATAATAAAAAACCATAGCCAGCTTATAGCAGCCATGAAAACAAAACACAACTTGTTGCAATTCAGGTCTTGCGACTGAGTTTGACTTTGATCTGAACTATTTCAAATGCAGCACAGTTTAATCTAAAATGTTTTTTCTGTAGAAATTGTTCGGAACATAAATGAACAGCACAGGATATCAAAAAAATAATTTTCCTGGTTTCTTCCAATACTGTTTTCATCTTCTGTGTATGCATATGCAATCAGAATTTGAACATTTACGATAGGGTTGTTTTTTTTTTTTTATGTTTGTTTGTTTTCTTTGTGCGTGAATCGTTGTCTTACATTCCTGCCTTCCTGTTGCTGTCAGTTCTGCAGATTGTTTGTGTCGACGGCGGAGCAGTGTCAAATGGCTGCCCTGGAGAAGCTTGAGGCTGATGCCAAGCAAAAGAGACAGAACTTTGGCAGTCAGTCGTACAGCCCTCCAAAGAGCTCCGTGTCGTCGGCATCTGCACCAGCAGTACAAGTGACGGCAACTCAGCATCCGGAGTCGGACGCAACGTTCAGGAAAGGTGCAACATGGAGCTTCGTAGAGTTGTCTTTAACTGTCCAGTTCAGATATTTTCTTCATATTTCTTTATATATATAATATATATATATATTTCTTTTTCTTTGCATTTCTTTTAATGGTACTCAGTCTCTCAGTATGATGGTTGCATGGTCCATCCCAGTGGGTGAACTGAGCATCCTGTGTGTGTGTGTGTGTGTGTGTGTGTGTGTGTGTGTGTGTGTGTGTGTGTGTGTGTGTGTGTGTGTGTGTGTGTGTGTGTGTGTGTGTGTGTGTGTGTGTGTGTGTGTGTGTGTGTGTGTGTGTGTGTGTGTGAATGTGATTAAACAGTGTAAAACACTTTGGGGGCTGCTGGAGCAGGAGACAAGTGCTATATAAGTGAAATCCATTTCCCATTTAAAAAAAAAAAGAAAAAAAAAAAAGAAATGAATGAATGAGGTTCCAGAGTTTCAGCCTCTGATGGCGACACAACATGTATACTTCATACTCCCAGATTTGGATGCATACCCATACACGGGGTTTGCGGCTCCAATGCGCCTCACAGAGTAGTTTTGATGAATAAATAATAGCTGTGTTATTGATCGATTTTTTTTTTTTTCACTCCCCCTATGACAAATCACCTCATTAAGACAGTCCATACATCATAATAGCCGCACAATTAAGGCACCTTGATTGTAGGGAGGAGCCTTTAAAGTGTGTTGATCTGAGTAATCATGTCTGCCATTAGGAGATTGACAAAACCTGTGTCTAGTATGAAAACAAAATGGCGTTTCCTCGGATTTCTGTTGAAGCTGCGACATGCATAGACCATGTTTTGTGGACCGGGCATGGAGCATATTTACCTCTCTGGCCATTTGTCTTTTTTGTAGTGGATGCAGAACTTTTTCCACTTAAAAAAAACCCAAAAACCTTAATGTTGTAGAAAGGCCAAGAAGAATGGAGATCCTGAATGAGCGCGGTTGGGATGGGCCCACAGCGAGAAGATAGATGGGGTTGATTTAAGTGGTCAGTCCATGTTCATGTTATTGATTTGGAGAACTCCACCACTTTTCACAGGGGAGATGATGAGGGATTAGAGAGGAGGACCAGTCGACCACCGCTGCAAAAACAAATGAGCTCCCAGATAGTAGTCGGGATTATCACATTATTGTGCCTCTCCCACGTATTGATTTATACCTGTTACATTTTAACAAGGCTCCGACACGAGACGCTACGTGGCCGCACATGTTGAATGGGTTATTCTTGGAGCTCAAAAACAGTTTTGACTGCTCATTTGCTCTTACATTTGTCAGTATGAAGCAGTACTTGCGGGATATAAATTCGAGCCGCATCACACTTGGATACTTGCGTCAAACTTTCGCCAACAATTGATGTGTGTAATTATATATATCCGATGTTTGTGTTGCTTTGTTTTTTTTCCCTGATAATTTCCAACACCAAGAAACCACTAGTGCCGCAACAATATCATTAAATACAAACTCATATTACAGCTCTTTCAAGCCACACATCAATACATCTTTGTCCACATTCACATTCAAGCTACAATTTGCCTCCCCGAGATTAAAATACTGCCATCAATACAAAACAGAGCCATGACAAATACCATGACAGTGGGCCTATTTATATCTATGCTGTGGTAAATTGCTTATAAGCCTATCACATTGCTCTGCATCTTGATTTCCCAGGCTTCGAAACAATCAGAGCCCTCATTAGTGAATTGATATTTTCCAGCTTCAATTAGTGTTTGAGGGAAAAGTTGTGCAAGATAATGGATTTGAAAGGGTGCTGTTTTGCCATTTGTGATTTAAAAAGCTTCCATAATTAATGGAAGAAAGCTTGAACTCGAGATCACGCGTCCAGAGTCCACATGCAAAGTGTGCCGTCTCAACTTCAACTCGCACGAAGACGGATTACAAGTGTCAATTATGTTGTGCACCTCATTTCTCTTTTTACAGCGTGTTTACAGTTTATTGGGAGGGAGGGGCTGTTCTTCACCGGTCAGTCAGTAAATCAAGCTTCTTTAAAAAAAAAACTGTCAGAGCATAAACTCTTTGTTGTTATGTTTCTGACTGGTGTGTTTGTCTCTTAGAGAGCCGATCGTCTTCCCGTCCCTCATCTGCTCGCAGCAGACGGTCGTCTCTCTCAAACTCCGTCACGTTGACGTCCAGCAGCACGAAGGCCGCTCAAATCCCAGAGCCTCTCCGTTTGCAGGTAACTCTTCCTTGAGCTTGACTACCAAGTATTTTATTGTCTTTTTTTCTCTCACAAATGTATATGTTGAAATCAATAGATCTCCTGGTCTTTGTCAGTGGTTTTCTTGTAACGCCAGGTCACAGCAATTTAATTCATGGCAATTTAAGTGCTACCAACTGACTGAATCATTGAATGTCTACAGTCAAAAATGATAAGAACTCACAATTGCATTTGTGGATATGGAAATTCTATAGTGATGAATAAAGATACTGTTTTGAAAACCACCCTACCAATAGTCATCAGAACAAAAACGTCAGTTTGTGTATGTTTTGCCTCATTTTTGATCAAAGGAAATTTGAATATAATGAAGACATTTATGTCACTTGAGTTACAGTACATGCTTTTTTTAAAATCTAAGTTGCAGGGTGAGTGATTAAATGAATCCTAAAGATGAACTCTCACAACACTAAGTCACTCACCCACCTGGAAATGAGAGTATGTGGACTCCAGTGAGGATCCCGTTATCTAAAGGCCAAAGCAGCCACAGAGTTCACCTGGTGTCGCCGTCACACACTTGTTTTGAAAGGAGAATTCAAGCCAGGGTGGTCAGATGGTCACTGTATTGAATTCACTTTATTGATCCCACACTCTTTGTTTTCACTCTTTCTGGCTTAACCTCAGCTGGTTTACTTTACAGCAGGACAAAAAAAAAATGAAAAAAGTTCATAAATAAATAAATAAAAATAACAGTCCCCCTTGCAATCTCAAAGGTCCAGGCACTGAGTTTGAGATTGGAAATGGCCTGATATCGTTGGGGTGAAAGGAAGTGTGCGCGGAGATTACCTCCGAGGGAACTTCTGCTCGCTTTAATGGCTCCTATATCGCCACAGGCTGGTAATTACGAGGTGGTGTGTGTGTGTGTGTGTGTGTGTGTGTGTGTGTGTGTGTGTGTGTGTGTGTGTGTGTGTGTGTGTGTGTGTGTGTGTGTGTGTGTGTGTGTGTGTGTGTGTGTGTGTGTGTGTGTGTGTGTGTGTGTGTGTGTGTGTGTGTGTGTGTGAGACATGTGAACAATTGGTCTGCATGGTTAGAATATACCTGTGTGAAGATTGTTTCTAATTCTCATCCAGATTAGTCTGAATGTACAAGTTACAAACGTAACAAAGTGAAGGGTTACATTATGTGTGTGTGTGTGTGTGTGCGTGTGTGTGTGTGTGTGTGTGTGTTGGCGTGCCTGCGTGTGTGCTCTTTGTCCTACAAGCCTCGGTGTACCAGTAAATCAGACCTGTGGCCGGAGCAGGTGACAGCACCTCTATTAGTCTGCAGGCTGACCCTCTCTCCATGGAGGCATTAATTCTGATGTCTTTAAGCAGTGGATGAATGCCCGTGGCATTTTTCCTCATTTAATATTGTCTGGACAAACCAGTGAAGTGTTATGGTTTGATTTTTTATGTCTCTCACAGCCAGAGATAAATACTTTGAGAAAATGGCTTTTCGCTAAAGGAGTGACACGCTTCGCCTTTTCTTTGTTTTACCCAGTGAGTTATTTGTCCGCCGAAATGATACATAGCCTATTTCAGACTTGTTTGGCCCTCAGTGTTCTCTTACTGTGTGTCCACAGCAACTGTGTTTTCATTTAATGTGTCTCCAATGAGTGGAATGAAAACCTCCTTATGTCGATATTCTTGTTTCAAGTTCAAAATATTACCTGATTTCAGTCGTGCTGCCATACAGCGAACAGCAAGATTTCAAAATGAGAGACATATCGGGGTTTATAGATAAGGCCAATGTAGTTTTTGAACGATCGCTCGCCCAAGAATGAAAGGGTTGTATTTATCAAAGCTAAATGGATTTGCCATATCTGAATCCAGGTGGGAGAGTTTCATTCAGCTTGAATTAGCAACACAGTGAGACACTCCTGCCCTCCTCTGGAGAAGAATGTGTATAACATGTGTTTTCACCCTGTTCCCACAGAGTGAGACTCGGCAATGAATATATCCTCTGGAGATTGGAGTAATTAATTTAATAGTGTTGTTTTTTTCTTCTTTTAATCAACCGTGCTCCCTCAATGTTATTCAAAATACCAACATCAATTTTTTCTGTCACATGATCAGTCCCACTTTGAATAGGAATTACAAAGTAGTTTTGGTTTCTGTTGAACGAATAAATGCATTTTGTTGTCAAACAGCAAAACTATTCATTCCCATGGTGTCGGGCCCTTGTTTGACTTCACACATATGAACAGTATTGTAAAGGTCTTAGAGGACACACCTGAGTTCTCCTTTATCAAGTTGATATTTTCATGGTTTATTGGCACCAGACTTCTGTTTGTCTGAATTTAACAGAGTTGGAATCTTTTCTGTTGTTTCCAGGAGTGGCATCACGGTTCTATGAAGGGATGCTTCTTCTTCGAGGATGACGGGAGCATCAGTTCTCTGCAGTATCAACTCCATCTCCCTCAGAAAAGCACCGTCTACTTAACTATCCAGCCACTCAGCCTCAGCTACAGACCCGGTTTGTACTGGACCATTTATTGTAATTGGAAATGCACAGATTGCAGAAATTACTTTGTTGTAGTATTTCGAGGAATATAGGGAACGAGTCACGCTCGAATTTCTTGCTGGACTATTTTAGATCCTTCTTGACATTTTTTTCCCCCTGAAAGGACGACGACAAAGATTTTCATGCCGATGTTATTAATCATTACAAACTTGTAACATTTCTGATTCTTCCCAAAACCAAGTTTGAATTATAATTGTTTACAATGTGAATTATGGTTGTGTGATTGGGTATGTGTTTTCAAAGAAGTAATTGAAGTGTAAATGGATGAATGTGTTCCTCTAACATTGCTTTTTTTCTTTTAGACAAACCCTCCCCGTGGATGTCGGTGGACACGGCTCTCTTCGTAATGACGGCTGGTGCAACCAAAGACGACTCCACTTTAGTGTGTTTCACCGAGTCAAATGACAAAGACGTATGTTTGCTTGTGTTAACCGGCGTACATCCCATATTGCAATGTTTCTTTTCAATATAATTACTAATGACACTTCAGTTGAGTATTACGTTTGTTGCACTCATGTATTGAGCCTTTGAACGTGATGTTATGTTGAGACTCTTAGCTTGGACTGAAATCCTTTGTTTTAGCTCTTTCTGACTATAAATATGAGAATATTGCTGTATTTCATTTACAAGAAAACCTTTAAGTTCATACTAATTGGCAACATTATGAATGAAGCTGTACATCAAAACTTTCACTCTTTAAATCCACAAAATAAATTTCAAGGACAACAGGAATACACTATCGAGCCATTCCAGGTTTTAACGCAGTGTTACATGTTTACACCGACAGAAGTACGTTTGGAAAGGAGAACTGCATGCTGGGACGTACAACCTGCTTCCCTTCACCAGCGGCTGCAGGTTGAAGAAAAAGAACAAAAAGAGCCCGTCCAATAAACCTGTGGATTTGGTCCATAGGAGTGATAGTGGAGAAATCGACCTCACCAGGGAGCTCAGGTGAGCTTGTTTTAACCTGCTGTCACTATAGTACCCACACTGTGTCAAAAAGTTTAGTCTTTACGTAACCAACATTTACCAAAGATCAACGATGGAACCTTGTTTTTAAAATGTACTGCCCTTCCAGTCTTTAATTGTTAATGACAGCAATGATATTTCTGCCACAGGGAGGTGCTCTCTGACATCTTTGAAGTGATAGACTTGGATTGTAATGGCTTACTCAGCTTGGAGGAGTACAATTTCTTTGAGCTTAGAAGCAGTGGAGAACGCTGTGACAAAGATGCCTGGGCCATCTGCAAAGGTAAGGACGGAGTTAACGTGGCGGCATAATGCATTGGAGAGGGGAAATCCACAGTTAGTCATTCTTTCCACGTGGACAGAAAACTTTGATATGCGGAAGAATCAGCTGACCAAACAGGGGTTCATGGAGCTGAACCTGATGGAGGCGACGGAGAAAGATGGAGACCCAGCAGACCTGTGGGTCACCCTGGAAGCCATGGGCTACAACCGTATGCTGGAGCTCGTGGAGGTGACATTCAGCACATTTTCCTAAAAAAAAAAACCCCACATGAAATAACTCAAATCTCAATCTTGTTGTGACTCGAATATACAGTTGCTATACACGAGAGTGAAATCCCACCAACTCGCTGAGTAAACACTGTTCCCATTCTACCAGGCTTGTCCATTCCAGATTGATGTGCACTGTGAGAGCGCTCAGTTGTCGATCCAGCCTCTCAGTCTTGACTCGGGGCAAAAGCTTTTGAACCAGGCCATCCAGAAGTCCATCACAAGCAGGACGGGTGCCAAAGCACTGAGAGGCAATGACAATGTTTTCATCTACACCTTCAAGGGGGAGCACAGGATCTCTTCACTCATAGCCAACAAGGTAGAAAAATATAAAAAAAAAACATTCTGTGTGAGTGATTATATGTGAGAAATGTGACACAAGGAAATACTTATTGAATTATTGTTCTGAGCTGCATTCGCTGAGCTGTACTGCCAATAAGCGGTGTTTCAGTAGAAACCTTTCTAAGAGCTGTTTCAATACTCTGGAGGCAGAACCCATTCAGTCCGTCTCTAATTGATATGCAGCAGCAGTATCCATTCTGCTCGCCACAAGGGCTGCACTTAAAGAATCACATGTGGAGGCAAAAGTACAATTGAACAAGAGCAGCAATGTACCTGCGTAATATGACAATGTGTTTGTTATTAATTCCTATTACACTATTGGGTTTGTGTATTTTGGGTTTAGATGTTTGTTTTTGAGGAGTAAATCAAAACCAGCAGCCACCTCTAAAATAAAATAAACTAAAGACATACTGTTCAAATTATTAGTCACACGTGATGTACAAAAACCCGGAACGTTCACAATAAACACAAACAAACAGTTGCCAGGGATTTCATTCTAAATAATGTCTTGATATGATTTGATTGAAATGAAATGCGACATAAATTTGCCCTCTGGCGACCCAGCCAATGGGGTGTTGTCCCCGACACAGGGAACCACTCTGTCAACCTCAAGGGCCTTATCTGCTCCTCTATCCACCAGTTTGTTTAGCTGTTGCAATGTCTGCATACACACTGATTGCAGGAGCCAAAAGTCAACCGGAGCTTGTTGTTTTACAGAGCAACCAGAAAGTTACCGTCCATGTAAACAATGAGCAGAGCAGGAACTGCTGCAGCAGCCGAGGCATGACTGTGTTTGCTGTCGAAGTGCCAGCGAGGACTAAGATGGTATGAAGTCTTCCTTGTAATAATTTCCTTATTGTGGGGAAAAAAACAAAAAAAAACACTTGAATGAATTCGGTGTTTCTTCGCTCGTAGAATTTTTTTACACACACACTGTGTGAACGTGTTTTAATTATGATAATTACATGATGTCTTGAATGCTAAAACAAATTTATGTGTCATTTCTCAACAGGTGTGTCAACATGTATTGCCTATTTGTGAAAAGCAGGACTGGACCTACAACTGTGTGGAGAGCATCCTGCCCAGCATATGAAGCTGTACTGTCTGGTGTGGTCTGTTTTTGTTTTTGTTTTTCAGAAACAAATGGATCTTTTTCTTTTTCAGAATGTTTTTCTTTTTATTAGGAAACGCACCATTTAGCTGATTTTGTAAATTCTGCCCTTCAAGGATTTTCTTTGAAGGACAAATTATACTGGTTACACTAAGAATACCCAATATTTATTTTTCAAGTTTAGTCTTTTTTTTAATTGCTGTAATGTGTTAACCCATCATGTTAAGTGCCCTGGGGTGAGCTTTGTCTCACCTGCCATGACCCTCACTGCACAGAGATTTGGTCTGGCTCTTGATAAATAAAACTGAAATGACCTCCGTCTGACATTTTTATGATGCATTTAAGTATGAAATTATGCCATACAGTTATGTGTAATTTTACCCCAATATAGAAAAGGACCATTATGTGGTCATTTCACTCTACTTAACTCATATCTGATCCGGAGTACCTAATTCATATTATGTGTTATAGTGGTCATGAGCTTCATCTACAGAACTGGATAAGCTGGTACAACCACATGAAATTAACAGCGAAGACAACCGTGTTTTCCTGTTGGTCAACATTTTTGTCTTCCCCTTTATTGATGCAGTTTGTTCAAGCTTACTTCTCTCTAATGTGGAAGTTGAATTCAAGAAGAGTAAAATCAGATTCCCATTGGCCTTGCATGTGAAATTTGTGTGTAACTATTAGCTCACATTACTCCTCATACAGTAAGGGTGTGGAGGGATTTTATTTTGGCAATGAAATGCATTCCTTTGTGTTGCGCTCTGGTCTAAACTTTATTTACCCTTGGCCTTTCTAGTCCAGTGCAGTCATGACCTCCTATTTATATCTCTCGGGCCATTATTTACCCTTTGACTTTCTCTGCTGAAACAGTAGAACAGGCTACCTAAATGTCACATGACATGTGAGCTGTATTTAATGCCCTGAGCCCCTGACTGCTCTTCTTTTCCCACCACAGTGGTCCAGTATCCCTCAGCTGCCTGCAGTTGCAGAAGTTTGAGTCTGTTTAAATATTTGCTTAGTAATTCTTAAATTGCACTTTAAGCTAGGAGAAAAAAACACAACTCTTTGCCCTCTATGTTTATTAATTTAGCTTTTAAAACCTTTGAGGGTTGTTAAAATACTACAGTTACAAAGAGTAAATAATTAATTATCATGTCTATATAAATTCTGGTTTACATAATGTTATGAACTGACAAAAAGTGTTACCCCTCCAAGATTATGCATATAAATAGACACTGCTGCTGGAAAAAAACTGCTTTCACAAAAATATATATCCCTCCCTCTCATGGCGGTAAACTTTGTCCAGCTGTGATCAAACACGCTGTGATGCAACGGGCAAACAGCGGTGGTATGAAGTGAACTGTTTCACAACCATCACACTGCAAGATTTGCCTCTTGTCTGAAATAAGATGGCCATAGTACATTGTGTTCCATGAGGGACATTATTGACATAAACTGTTTGTTGTTTTTTTTACCTGATTTTGTATTTTCCTGCTTTGTAGTTCTTAACTGTAAAGTCAGAGACAATATTTAATCCCTGTGCTACTGTATTTATATAGTATAGACTTTAGTCGATTATATATCAGTCAATCAATATATCAACTTTATTTATAAAGCGCTTTTCAGCAGCCACAGCTGAAACAAAGTGCTGTACATTGTAAAAAAAAAAAATTTTAAATCAGGAAATATACCTTTTTTTAACCTGTATTTTAACATGCATATAAAAGGTGTTGGGTATAAAAGTAAATGTCCAATTATCTTGCTTACCTATTTTTGTTTTTAGACTGTAAATTTCCAAATATGGAAAGATATGGAATATTTCAAGAGTATTATAGATTTTTATAGTAGTGGATTTTAAATTTTTTTACATTTTGGTTATTAATATAGAGTTTCAGCCTCAGTATGTTCCCCCGGTTCATGTCCAGGATGGATTTGGAGTCCATTGATGTGGAGTTAACATGTTCTCTGTGTCCATGCATAGGTTTTACTTTGAGCACTGCAATGACTTTCCACAGTCTAAAAACATGTTTTGAGGTTGATTAGTGAACACCATGATAATGAATGAGTGAGCCATCTCTCTATGATGACTTCAAAATGTCTGAATTACTTTATTGAAACACTTCAGTACACAATCACAAGTTCAACTGTTATGACATTTATAGACTATATATGAAGAATTCCCCTATCTAACCAGCACGGGAAGTGCTATCTACCTTTCTTCTCTATACTGCTGTGATCAACTGAGGGTCATAGGGCACTTGAGTAGATTCAAGCTGACCAGCTGACCATGGACGAAGGCAGGCAGTAATCAGGTTATCAGTTCCGTAAGTCACAGGACAAGCACAAAGGCAGAGACTCAAACACACTCAGATACTTACATAAAATTTGGAGTCATCCATTGCAATAATATGCAACTGTTTAGACTATTGGGGGGGCTGTACTGAGCCAAACTGCATTATCCATAGAGACAATATGGCACCAATCTATGGGCACAATGAAAGTTTGCTTTACATAATGTCAAACAAATACAGATTACAGCTTGCATGTGCAACAGTCCGCCAAAATAAGATATTGAAGGCAGACAAGACCCTCCTGCTGACTCTCTGAAACAGTTACAGTAACCTGACACAGTGGAGAAACACCTGAGCTGAAGAACAAGAAGAAAGTACAAAAAAAAAAAATTACATTTACAAAAGAAATTTAATTTATTGATCGTTTACAAAAAATACTTCATTTACACAGACCAGCATATAGACCTGGTTCAGAGCTGCTATGAGCATGCCAAACCTGTAGGGGACAGCAGTGTAACTGGAAGCCATGCTAGGGGACGAAAAAACCAAAACCATCATGTCACTAATGGTGGGGGTTATTTTCTATTCTCTCAGTGAAACAGTTTGTTTGTTTGGACCAATAAACAAGCAGAGCTCCTCTTAAATGTGACATTCGAATATAAAACAAATACAGCACGAGAACAAGCACTGCATCATCACAGCATTCAAAATGTAAACACGGGTCGTACACAGATGACGCCGATGCCCATTGTGGCATGAATCTCTGTCTTCCCCTCTTTTGATGCAAACATAGAAACAACGTTTTATTGTGGCCTAAAATTGTAAGACAAGGAACCCGGGGGCCAGGGTTGGAGACCATGCTGGAGAGGGCACCGGTCCACAACAGAGCAAACACAGAGTCAAAAATACTCCGATTCACTTCTTTGGGAAATTTAGAGTGACCATCCATCCATCTACTATAGTGCTTTATCCTGTGCAGGGCTGCAAGGTGCTGCAGCCAAACTCAGCTAACTATGGGAGGCAGGATTCACCCTGGACAGGTCGTCAGGCCATCACAGGACAAACATTTATTGACAGGGTTAACCACACACACTCACACTCACACCGAGGGGCAATTTAAGTTCACCTATTGTGCTTTCTCTCTGCAAAAAGCACCTCCGAATGACTACGTTATATTGGTGCTATAAATAAAGTCAAATTGAACTAACCCTACATGCACGTTTTTGGTCTGCGGGAATAATCTAAGTGCTGGGAGGAAACCCACACATGCATGGGGAAAACATGTGGAGTTTGCATTTGAAGCCAGACCTCCAAACACTGTTAAAAACAAAAAAGAAACAAATAAAAATAATTGTTGTTAGTTCTGGACTGGCTGAAGTAGACAAAAGTAAGTCGTTTAATTGCAACAAAATGTTTGTGAGGTGTATAATTCAAAGTTATTTGAACTCCTAGGATTGTATACACGTCCCCCGTGTTGCAGTTGAGAAGGAGGAAGTCCTCCGCGCGCCCTTTAAACCGGTGGGCGGGTCCGCGAGGGGGGGGGGAGTCGTCCGTCCGCCGTGTACGTGTGCTTCCCCGGCTGTCACTGCAGTCGCCTCCTCAGCCGACCACAGCGCGGATCACACGGGGTGACCATCGGGGCTCTTCTGTAGGTCAAACATGGTGAAGATCACGACGGTGAAGACCAAGCCGTACGCGGACCAGAAGCCTGGGACGAGCGGGCTGAGGAAGCGCGTGACGGTGTTCCAGCAGAACCAGCACTATGCGGAAAACTTCATCCAGAGCACCATCTCCGTCATCGAGCCAGCCGAGCGCCAGGCGGCCTCCCTGGTGGTGGGAGGAGACGGCAGGTTCTTCATGAAAGACGCCATTCAGCTGATCGTTCAGATCGCGGCTGCCAACGGGGTCAGTAGCAGAAAGGACATGCTGCCCCCCCCCCCCCCCTCCCCCCAGTCTAGAACCTCTCCAGACCCCCCTCCATGAAGTGCATGTCAGCTTCACGTAGAGATTGATTAGCTATATATATATATATATATTATATAATCTGTAATTAATCCTCTGCCGGGCTTTATTTTCTGCACGAGCTCCAGGGCGAAGCTGTCGGGACAGGTCGCTGAAGTCAGGCTCCATTTGGAGGTTTAAGGGGAAAAAATAAGGGAACACTTAAATCACAGGTGTGGGATCAGTCAAAGGCTTCTAGTTAAGTTTCCCCTTAAGCTTTCCCTTTCCCAGCAAACTCGCGGCACCAATGGGAAGCAAACTTTGCTCCATATTAGCCACAGTATACGGCAGGACGAGGTGAAGCACTAACTTCACTGGATGTTCCATATTAAACGTCTCTTCAACCAGATACACCCTCTCACTCGTCTCATGATGGGATGTTGGCTGTAAAGCCAGCTGACCATTGGCTCCGGGGTCCACGGCAGCCTTGTCCGGTGTCAATAACACCAGCCTGTGGCCTTCCTTCTGACCGCAGTGACCTGTTGGCTGAAGTGCACGAAGGAGGCTATTTGCATATCAAGTAACTTTTTTTCTTTTAACCTTTGACATTTACGCACAGACGCAAAAAAAAAAACTTGTCCTCTCGTGGGAATATACAGTAACGTGAAACTGCAGTATCCGAGGGATTATTTCGCGCTGGTGCAAATGGGTATAGATGTGGATTTTTTTTTTTTTTTTTTTTTGTTATCAAAGTGGGACTGAATGTGCAAAGATGCGTCGTTTCATAATGAGAGGCGGTGCGGTGCCACTGGTTGCCTTCGCTGTGATGTGACCTGACACGCTTTCTGGGCGGGGGGGGGCGTGGCCTGCAACGTGCAGCTGCTCACGTCGCCCCACATATGTCTGCAGGATGCACACATGCATGGACTCTGCAGTACATTTTCGAGATGCGATGTTTACTTGGTGACACTTGGTGGCATCTGCAAACATCATTAGGCCTCGCGACAGCATTTGCATGAAATGTGTAGGATTTAATGGGCGTCTTTTCTTTTCACATGGAATAAGTCTCCCAGTTGCAACATTTAGGGCTGCTCAGTGATGCTGACATGTATTTCACGGTACCCAGTTACCAGTTTTGTGCTGCTGGTTGTTGGGAAATTAAGTTGTGAGGAAATGGTAACATTGACTAACGTTATGCTGAGACAGAAGCACTGCGGCTCACGTTTACTCCGAGCAAGCCATTGCAAAGGATATGGCAAATGTAATATGAACATTATTTTGTTTTGGTATGATTTCAAATTAATCGAGAAACATAAAACCATCTGCAACAATGATCACATTCTAGTTATTCAAACTAGTTATTTCTACATTATAGAAAGAGTTTGATATGTAGAAATCATATCTAATTATGACTATTTTGGTCAAACCTTTTTAAGAAAGGTTTGAATGATTTATTACATTTTTATTACATATACCATGTTGATCATGAAGGCAATCAAGTTTGATTTAAGTGCTTTAAGTGATGTGAAAATATCCACAATATAATTTCCTTTGTTGTTCACCGGTGCATAACAACTTTGGAATGGATTAAAGAATTTACATCCCCCTTCCTCACTATCAAATAGTTCTTATTATTGGATTCCTCTTCTTAGGATCGACGTGTTTCACAGCTGTGCTCTTGTGTCTGCAGATTAATCACCTGGTGATCGGTCACAATGGCATCATGTCCACCCCGGCAGTCTCCTGTGTGATCCGCAAGATAAAAGCAGTGGGTGGTATAATCCTCACAGCCAGTCACAATCCTGGTGGTCCCAATGGAGATTTTGGCATCAAGTACAACATTTCCAGCGGAGGTGAGAGCCGTGCACAAACACAAGAGCTGCTCTGATACAAATCATTCAAAGAGATGTTTCAGCTCTACTGTGAGAGTTTCCATGTATCACAGTATGCTCTCTTTGCATAATTCTTCACCGTCCTCTCACTCCACAGGTCCTGCTCCAGAGGGCATCACAAATAAAATATTTGAGATTAGCAAAAACTTGCAGGAGTATCACATCTGCCCTGAGCTCAAAGTGGACCTGTCCAAGATCGGCAAGCAGACCTTTGAAGTGGACACATTCAAGCCCTTCACAGGTACGACTGTGGCGGAAGATTTCTCTCTTCATCGATGTGCTCAATTTATAACGGCAAGCAGAAACCTAATGGGAAAAAAAAAAGTCTTTCGTTTTATAAAATCTCTGTTGGAATTAAACACAATCTGACGTTTTGAAGTATAACTTGTAAAATGTCCCCCTCTTTGTCTTGATTTGTCTCAGTGGAGATCGTGGACTCGGTTGAGGCCTACGCTGAGATGCTTCGGGGGATATTTGACTTTGCTGCTTTGAAGGAGCTCCTCTCTGGAGCCAATCACATCAACGTACGACTGGACGCCATGCATGGAGGTATGAAGTGGAACGCGCAAAACTCAAAACTGCAAATGAAATGCATTGCAATAGTGGAGTACCACAGTATTCAGAGGGAATTCATCACTTTGGCTCCATGTGTCTCTCTCTCCCTCTAGTGGTTGGTCCATATGTGAAGAAGATTGTGTGTGAGGAGCTGGGATCTCCTGCCAACTCTGCAGTCAACTGTGTCCCCAAGGAGGACTTCGGCGGTCACCACCCTGATCCCAACTTGACCTACGCTGCCGACTTGGTCAACACCATGAAGGGCGGCGAGTACGACTTCGGAGCTGCCTTCGACGGCGATGGCGTAAGTGCTGCACTCTTTTCAAGAAGCTGTGAGCTTGGCAAGAGCAGGGATGTGAAGCTGGATGTGAATAGATTGATAAAGTCAGCTTGCATTAAATGAATCCAAACTGGTCTAATGGCTTTTTAATGTTAATTCTGCCTTATTAAATTAGACTTAATGATAAAACTGACAGGCCTGAATCTCCCAGACACACAGCACTGAGCTCATTTTATATCCGGTAAAAAGAATTGAGGACAGTGGATTTATATTATTGAATATGTTTCTTTCTGTTAATCTCCTCTGATAAATCACCTAATATGTCTTGACATGATCCAAGTGAAAATACACGGCATCGTCAGTAATGTGACAGAATAGAACACATTCTTTAACGCCAGAGATGCGAGTGTCATTTGCACGAGTGTGTGCCAAGTGTGATGTGCACTGGTTGTGATCTTTGACCCTGTGTGCTGCTTGTGTGTCTCCCCTCTTCAGGATCGTAACATGGTGCTGGGTAAACATGGCTTCTTTGTGAACCCCTCAGACTCGGTGGCTGTTATTGCTGCCAACATTACGGGCATCCCTTACTTTCAGAAGACTGGTGTTAAAGGACTGGCCCGCAGTATGCCCACAAGTGGAGCCCTGGACAAGTAAAAAAAACCACACACGCATACATCAGTCTTTTTTTTTCTTCCTCTGAACACGCACTTATCACCTATTATTCTGTGTGTTGACCCGTTCCAGTGTGGCGAAAGCTCTGAAAATGCAGCTGTACGAGACTCCAACCGGCTGGAAGTTCTTTGGGAACCTGATGGACGCCGGCAAACTGTCACTGTGTGGAGAGGAGAGCTTCGGCACGGGTGAGGTGCACCTCAACGGATTTATGCAGTGAGGACCGGAGAAAGAGATCTCCCTCCCTCTCGCTCAGTCGCTCACCTCGTCTCCCGTCTCTGCTCAACAAACAGGCTCAGATCATATCCGTGAGAAGGATGGCCTCTGGGCGGTGCTTGCCTGGCTTTCGATCTTGGCCACCAGGAAACAGAGCGTGGAGGAGATCATGAAGGATCACTGGCAGAAGTTTGGCAGGAACTTTTTCACCAGGTCAGAGCCAATTGCATATCGAGTGCTTTGTCAATGTGAGATTGACATCTAAAAGAGGATAATTTCATATTTTCAGAGGTTATGCTTTGGTTTTTAACTCTGTATTGAAGTGTCTCCACTGCTTAGTATGACTTCTAAACTAAACTGAATGGTAAAATTATTAACATATTCCCAGATTACATGATTAAATAGTTAACAACACTGAAGTAGTTGTGTTGTTTTTTTTTAGATGTCATGATGACGCAGCATTTAACTGCCCCTTAGTTTTGTCAAAGCAGCGTCTGTCTTCAGTTAAGCACCAGTGCAAATGATTTATACACCTAACTTGGAAATAATATCTGGAAAAATGGTTTTGGTTATGAAAATGAGTGACTTATGAAAGACTTATTATTATGGTCACACATTTAAAACTCTTTTCCTGGAAAGTGTTGTTCTGGCACCTACCAGTGGCAAATATGAGAACTGCAGCAAAGAAGAGCTGACGCATCCCCTGTAGAAAGACTCTCGTCTAATTTGATTCATGCTCAAGGTCCATAACTGAGTGAAAGTATCACACAAGAAGTGAATGTCTACCTTGGAAAGAGCTGCTCATATTTCCCTTGTGAGGTCTCACTTCATATATTACTTTGAGCTTATGACATTTTGGATGGAGATCAAGGATAACCGAAGAGGAAAATACTTAAATATACTGCTTTTTTTTTTTTTTTGTAACCACCACCTGCCGTTATTTATACATCAGATTATAATTGCGCATCAACAAGTGTCTAACTTCGCCGCCAGGTACGACTATGAGGAGGTTGACTCGGACGCTGCCAACAAGATGATCAAGGATCTGGAGACGACGATGTTTGACCCCTCTTTTGTTGGCAAGAAGCTCTCATCGGGTGATAAGACCTATGAGGTGGCCATCGCTGACAACTTTGCCTACACAGACCCTGTGGATGGAAGTGTGTCCAAAAACCAGGTAATGTGTCTGCAGAAGCATTTAAAATGTCATTCTGCCTCAGACAAGCCTGCCCACCGATGGACTGATGAACACACCTGGATCAGAGATGAAACCTTTTTTTTTTAAATTTATGACTTGGATCCATTTGACCTGATTCAATTGCTTTATGATTCTTTTTTTATGTTATCAGATGTAGATAATGTTTAGCATGATTGTGCTGCAGCACTCATATCAAAGGATTTGTATTTTATTTAGTTGTTTTTGTTGGTGGTCTGTTTTCACTTATGTCTCAATAAGGGTCTGGCTTCAGTTTGATGTTGGAAGCGTGCCTCGATTACAATCAAACCTCAGTATTTGAAGTTGTCCCACCTCGTTCTCCAAGATGTATATTTTTAGCAGTGACGCAATTCAGAAATAGACTCGATGGTTTATGGAGTCCTATCGTCCTCGTTCAGTATGCAACTCTGGGATTTATTAGCCCTCGTATATCATAGTTCCACATGTTTTCTACTCGCTGTACATGTTCATTTATCATCACATCCTTTGTCTTTCCACCACTCTTTCTCTTTCCTTCAGGGACTGCGGATCATCTTCTCTGATGGCTCGAGGATTATTTTCCGCCTCAGCGGTACAGGCAGTGCTGGAGCCACCATCAGGCTCTACATAGACAGCTATGAGAAGGACCCTCAAAAAATCTACCAGGATCCACAGGTCAGAGAAAGGAGGATTGCTCAATCAAATTATAAATATTGTTACACATTGAAATCTTCAATTTGGAAGAAAAATGAACATCAGGTCAAGATTTCTACAAAGTTCTTATTGTTGCATGAATAATCAGTTTGATAACAAATCGCTCGAGAGGGAGTTTTGTAAACCTATCAATGGCCAACGTTACAGCAGTCATAGGTTTGCTCCCACCGGCTCCAGATGCCTTCAGGCAGGCTGGAATGATCTGTTATGTGTTGGACGGCCAGATTGCACTGGGTGGAGCGCTGAAAAAACAAGTTCCAGAGATTTTATTCAGCATGGGAGATGAAGGAGACGTTCAGCCAAGTTCTGAGTTATGGCAGCTTATCAGAGCCGGTATGAAAAGAAAGGAAACGAGGGGGGGGGGGGATAAAGAGTGTGAGTTCCAAAGAGACACTTCATAAAGCTGTTTTTGACTGGTGTGGACAGGGAAGTGATGTAGTACAAGAATGAGAGAAGTGAATAAAAGTTCTGCTCTCGCCTTTTATCCTCGACTTTGCTTAGGCAGCATGAATGAACAGTTAAGTAGAAACATATTGTTTTCAGATTTCTAAATTTGACAGATAAATGGCCGGTAGGTTAATGGTTCAGTTGGCTGACTTTGGGTACATTTGATTTACACACTCAGAAGTTTGCCTCTTAATATGAGCAGCTTTCTGACGGGCGGATGTGATTCATAAAAAAAGAAAGAAAGAAAAAAAACCCACACACTTTTCTGAGTCTGTTGTCTTACCTTTTTTTTTTTTTAATCATATGGTTCTGTTTAAAATTCCTTTTTTTTCACAGACTTTGTTCATGCCTCTGGTTTTGTAGTCCTTTCAAACACACTGGCAACTTCCACACAGGATCAGACATGTGATGGAAAAATTATAAAAGGAGTTAAAACAGCTTAAAAACTTCTTGCCTCACACACTGTATATACCGGTAATTGCATATGTGTGAATTTGTTTACTATGGAGCAGAGCCAGAGATGGTTACTTTTTTCCTGTTGCCTTCATGTGAAACTACACGAGTTTAGACATGTAAAAAGATGAATTGATAGTTTAAGTTTCAAAGTGGAGTTTGCATCTTCCAGGTTCAACTGACACGTCGGTATACGTCGTGTTGAATGCGAGAAATGTGGTCGCTACCTCGACTGGCTTTATGTGACGGCGAACCTTAAGAAGGCACAATGTGAACAGCCCAACCTGCAGAGAAAATCTAATGTATTCTGTTATCCGATTGTCCAGGTGATGCTGGCTCCGCTGGTCGACATTGCCCTCAAGGTGTCTCAGCTCCAGGAGAAGACTGGGCGCACTGGACCCACTGTGATCACATGATTCTCCCGCCGCGCTGCCTCCATTCTTGTTCAGCAACAGGATACCTCCACTCTCTGGAGGTGAAGCTGCCCCAAAATGCTGTCAGCTCCTGACCTTCCTAAAACAGTAGTCGGATAATACATTTGGACACAACATGCAGTTTCATCTTTAAAAAAGAAAAAGGGAATCGTATTTTATTTTTGGTTTTGGACATCAAGATATTGTCAAACCTTAAGATAAATTTGTCAGTTTTGTCAAAACAAAATGCAAACAGAAAGTCAAAAGTAGTCTTAATGACATTGGTTGTGTGTGCCTCAAGGAATTTCTTGTTCTACTGTTGATGTCCAACTGTTTCTGCACTGCAACCTGAAATGTTAGAACCTGCTAAACGGACAATACATTAGCAATTTGGGGACAACCTCTCACGTTTCTTCCACTTTTCCCATTATTGACCTGGTGCCTTTCCTTTCCTCTGTTCTCCAAAAACTGCCCAAACAGCCTTTCAATGTGAACCACAGTTAGTCCTGACAAATAACACACGATATCCATTAATAGAAATAAAAAAATCTCACAAAAGGACTGTTTGCTTGTTGATTATTTCTTGTTAATTTCCAACTTTCTGTGCTTTTCATTATGTATGAAGATATCTGCCAAGAAATCTGTAACAAGAGTGTGGGTAAGTAATGATCAGTCAATCAATCAACTTTATTTATATAGCACTTTTTATACACAATGATGGCTTTTACTCAGTCAGTACGATAAATGCAGAGAATCCTGTCCTGAGAGCCTCCAGGAGAATGAACTGATGCACACGCATACAACAGTCCATGCTAAACCGCACACTCCGAGATGTGTAGTTTAATGAAATCCTGTTCAAAATGATGGGAAAGTGGATGTTTTTACTGTACTACTTGGAAGAAATGTTGATCCCTTGATTATCTATCGCAGGGGTGGCCAACCCTAGTCCTGCACGTTTTAGATGTCTCCTCACATCAATACAGCTGACAGCAATTAGTGGCTCCTTGTCAAGCTTTCTGCAGAGCCTCATCATGACAACAGGTGTGTTTGAGCAGGGAAACATCTAAAACATGCAGGACTGCGGCTCTCGAGGACCAGGGTTGGCCACCCCTGATCTATCGAGTCACATTCGGTGTGTTTCCTCCCATTGTCAGAATAGATCGTGTCGTTCAACCACAGCCACACTGGACGCGCCTAAAAACAAATCTTGTAACTCGACTGAAAATGGTTCAGTAGATCATCAGAATAACAGCTTTATTCTGTTTTGCAATATTTTAATGAGCAATTTCAAATTCAATTTCGAGAAAATGACTTCCTTCCAGTTCCACAGTCTAATCTCTGAATTTGTCCATATTGTCAAGTCTTTGGCACAGACTGACTGATGATCAAGTGTAACAGTTCAGTGGACGAGTCAGGCAGTGACGTACTGAATCAATATCAGATCCCTGAGTGAAGCTGGACTGATTGGGTCAGTGTTGATTGGATGTAGTTCTGGCGCCCTCTGCTGATGAATGCAGTTTCTGGACACAAACGATGAATTATCAAATCTGTTCAGTGAGGTGAGATGAGGTTCAAGTTATACTGACTCCCCTGAAGTCACATTTACAATGGTAAGAACTGAAAAGAGCATCTTACTTCACTCTTCGTCCAACAGCATCAACTGGTGATGCTTCATATCCCATCAGCATTCCTCTTTCAATTACCGTACACCAATACAAACATAAACACTGGAAAGTATTTGTCCTGCAAACTTTTATAGAAATGGATACAGTACCATTCTTGTTTTCAAGCAATTCCTATTTACTGTAAACAAATTAAAGTGTAGAGATGTGTGCAGCACAAATTCAATTTTGACCTTCAGTAAAAATTTCTGTTATTTTTCAAACCTTAAATTCTGGTGCTTTAATTAATTTTAATAAAGGTTTTCTGTCAATGTTAAAAAGAAAAATATTATTTTAGGCCAAAAGTTTAGTTATCACATACTTGAATTTTTTTTAATAATTAATCCTATCATATTTAACAAAACAAAAAAAAAACTCAATTGAGATAAGGCCAAAGTTCAGTTCACGTACGCCCCCTTGAGGTGAAGCAGGGGACCTGCCTGCCTCACTGGCTTGACTTTTCTCTGCGCTTTATTGTACGATCAGCGAGAACAATTCTCTCACACATACATTAAATACATGACACAGGCTGGAGAGAGTCACGCTGTATAACAAATATCTCTGCAAAGTTCATATTGGCGATATGCTGAGGAGCAGAAACATTTGACCCAGTTTGTATTGGATCACAGTCAGACATGAGGCACAACACAGACACTTGGGTGTCAATGGGAACAGTTTAGTGGGTTGGTATGAGGGTTGAGAATCAGGTGCACCCATGCGCCACGCAGGGGGAGTGCTCCCCATGTCCCCTCTGAATTTGAAATGGAAAATTGGCCCCAATCACAGATATCATATTTTACACTAATTGCCATCATGTGTGCCAGTGTCATTCAATCTCACCGACACAATCAGCCCAACCTGTTTTTGCTCTAATCCCACCAAAAGCACAAAGCTCACAGTCGGAGTTCCTGAGCTGCAACTAATTGGTCAATCCAGCTGAATTTTCAGGATAAATATCCAATGAGTTTGATGTCTGTATTAGGTTGTGCTGACGATTACTGCTAATTCATATTTCCTGTGATTATACTGAAGCAATCTTTGAGACACACAATTCACATGGCCTTGTTGACTACTAAGAGCTCTCGATGTGGATAAATGTTCCCAAGCTTTTTTCTTGTTTATGTAAAGATTACAGATATGGCTGTTCAGGCTGACTGCTGGCCTTCAAAGGTGCAATTTGTGGCATGTGGGATGTAAAACTGCCCTAAACAGTTCCTCTCTACTCCCTCAGGAGTCACAAGAACAGGGTGGAAACAGTTTCATGCTGCGTTGTTCAGACCCTGTCAGGCTGACATAGTGCAACGCATAATGTGTTCCTCTTGTTTGGCTCATAATAGCTTGCAGGCTGTATTTGGATTGGCTGTCATTACATCAGGTAATCACAAAAAAAAAAAAAAAAAAGGCTTACATTAAGCTGGCCTGGTCCACAGCTATTAGATGTCCAAATGGCTTTTTGTGGAGCTGGCACAGAGCCGCGTGTTTTTAGAGTGGTCTGTTCATTGCTCTCCCGCTACAAGAGGGCAGTGCAGTGGACAAAGACATCTTTCTGTACGTCCTCAAAGAAGGACTGAGAAAAGGAGTGAGGTTGTGCTCCTCAGGGTCTCAGGATTATATTTGGGTTAAACTTCCATTTGGCTTAGTCACAAGTCTATTTAAGTTTATTTCAAAGTCAAAATTGATTTTTAAAATCCCATCTAATTACTCTTTTTGTTATCATTGTCACCATATAAATAATGTTTTAAACTTATTTTGGTGTTGCCAATGAAGACTTTGAAGAAAGGCTATGTATATGTATATATTTGTATAAAAACTGACACAATGAAACTCCGAAAGCAACAAGCTGTCATCCAAGAACACACACTTTAAGATTAAACCATAAAAATGTAAAATGTAAAAACCCACACTCAACAACAAGATATTTCCCTATTAATTTAATTTAACTTTGTATATATGTTTTTGTAAGTGCAATTTAACTTGATCATTTTATTTGTGAATGTTCTATATGTTGTAATCTTCTTTTTTATATAAACACAAATTCATTAAATCCACTTAATCCAATTAGATAATGATGAAGCATGTTTCAATGCATTTAAATATGTGTTAAACGTGGTAGAATAATGGCTTTTGATATGCTTTATTCATTAAAATGATCTAATCTGGGAAAAGGGAGTTTGAGATTTACGTAATACCTGACGTGCAACAGACCTTCAAACTTAATTTATACATTCAAAGGGATTTCTACTTTTCCTAATCACCTTTCCAGTACAATGGGGAATTCCTGATTTATGTCAATCCAACCTTAAGTCAAAAGAGAAACCTGAGCTTGTGTGTTTTGTAAAAGCACCATATCGCCTCCCGTTTATCAACGAGATGTGTACCAGCGGCAACAGGCTGTGTGAGGCTGACGAAGTTTCAGACGACACCCCCCCAAACACAGCATTAATAGATCTAAAGGCATCGCATGAGTCATCGCCATCTTTACAATCTCAATTTTCTGGGTCTGGAGCCGACGTGTACGGGATGATGTGTGAGGCCATAAAAAGTAGTCGGCAATGAGATGAAATGAGTTGGAACACTTCTGACCACACAGTTCAACAAGGCTGTGTGAGAGAGGGGTGGATAGTTTCCAGTATGCTCTCTGATTCACTGCGTGGCTCTCGCTCAATAACAAATACTCCAGGAGACACAACGCTTCTGCAGTCCAGTGTCCTGCCAAGTCTCATTGAGAGATACGAAATGGCTGAAATCAATGATTCTTATCGAAGAAAATGTGACCATTAAGGCTTTGAATTTGCACAATAAATAGACCAGTGTTTTTCAACCTTTTTGAAACCAAGGCACAGTTTTTTCTTTGGAAAAATCTCGAGGCACACCACCACCTGAAAATGGCAACATTTTAAACTGTGTATAAATGTGTATAAATGTGAATAATGAAGCAGAGGGAAGCTGAAAATACCTCCCAAAGGCATCAAATTACAGATGAGACATTCCCATGATGTCAAACAGAATTGGGTTTTATTTACATGTTTAATTCACAGAAAACAAACAACAGGCTCCCAGAAAATGGCGTCTCTGGTTCACCATTGCGAAGCTCTTCTCTTCTTCTGTTGTTTTGCTTTCTTTGCTTGTCTTCTGCTCACAAACTTCTTTCCTTGTCCCAAATCTGAAAAACAAAATGTGTTTTGTGTTAAACAATGCTGGTTAAACAGCCTATCAACCAAGGTTAGTGCAGCTCTCTAATTCACTAGATATAAAATAAAGCCCATTCAACCGATCCAGTCATTTTTCAATGATGAATAACAGCTTGTCTTGTCATTGAGGTGCTTACTTGGATTATTGTTGGGCTGGTTCTTTTCCGTCGGGTTGGAGGAGCAGTCAGGAGTCTTGACCTTTGTCTCCTCTTTATTAGGTTGTGGTGAGCTTTAATAAGTAAGAAGGAAAATTGTTAGTTTCAGTTCAGTTAGTCTTTTTTCTTTAAATACTAAAACTCCTCAGAGCGGTAGAGTTTGGACAAATACCTGTTGACAGAGGCTGAAGGTTGTTGTGAGACTTGTTGTGCCGGGGCCTGGTCCTTCTTGTTCACGTCAGACGGACTGTATTTGGACCAATATTTGCATCCGGGCCAGGTGATGCTGGCAAATAGTGGCTCAATATAGTCATATTCATACGAACTGCAACTGTCGCACTCCTCCATGGGTTTGCTGTAAGATTTCACATTGGAATATTAACAATCATTACACTGAACAGCTTGCAAAACCACAATGATGTTGAATATTTGTAACACTTAGCAGCTATTGTATTGGTCTGTTTGTTTAAAAAGACTCAAAATCATCAGAGATAAAGTTTGGACAAAATACCTGTTGACAGTGTCTGCATGGTCCAACTCCTCCAGGTGGTTTTCATTGGTTGAAGTCTTTTCTTCACTGAAGGTGATGCTGGAGAAAAGAGGCTGAACATACTCATATTCGTAAGAGCTGCAATTGTCACACTCCACCACATGGTTGCTGTTGGACCTGGTGATGCTGGCAAGAAGTGGCTCAATAGATTCTTCTTCCTCAGAGCTGCAATCATCAGATAGACAAACATTACAGGTCATTACACTCAACAGCTTGCAAAAGCACAATGATGTTTAATATGTGTAACACTTAGCATCCAACTCATCATTGGGCCTGTTTTAAAAGACCAAATCATCAGAAAAAGGAAGTTGTGACAAATACCTGTTGACAGTCTCTGCAATGGCCAACTCCTCCAGGGGCTTTTTGTCATTTGAAGTTTTTTCCTCATTGAAGGTGATGCTGGCGAAAAGAGGCTGAATATATTCCTCTTCCTCAGAGCTGCAGTCATCACACTCCACCACATGGTTGCTGCAAGAGTTCACAGTGGAAGACAAACAATCATTACACAGCTTGCAAAAGCACAATTATGTTAAATACGTGTAACATTGAGCAGTTATTTCATTTGGTGGTGTGTTTAAAAAGACTCAAAATCATCAGAGATAAAGTTTGGACAAAATACCTGTTGACAGTGTCTGCATGGTCCAACTCCTCCAGGTGCTTTCCATTGGTTGAAGTGTTTTCTTCACTGATGGTGATGCTGGAGAAAAGAGGCTGCACATACTCATATTCGTAAGAGCTGCAATTGTCGCACTCCACCACATGGTTGCTGTTGGACCTGGTGATGCTGGCAAGAAGTGGCTCAATATATTCTTCTTCCTCAGGGCTGCAATCATCAGATAGATAAACATTACAGGTCATTACACTCAACAGTTTGCAAAAGCACAATGATGTTGAATATTTGTAACACTTAGCAGCTACTGTATTGGTCTGTTTGTTTTAAAAGACCAAATCATCAGAGAAAGGAAGTTTTGACAAATACCTGTTGACAGACTCTGCAAGGTCCAACTCCTCCAGGTGCTTTTTGTCATTTGAAGACTTTTCTTCAGTGAAGGTGATGCTGGAAAAAAGTGGTTGAATATATTCCTCTTCCTCAGAGCTGCAATCATCACACTCCACCACGTGTTGGCTGCAGGAGTTCACAATGGAAGATAAACAATCATTACACTCAACAGCTTGCA
Organism: Blennius ocellaris; assembly: GCF_963422515.1. NCBI lineage: Eukaryota > Metazoa > Chordata > Actinopteri > Blenniiformes > Blenniidae > Blennius > Blennius ocellaris. The sequence goes on along the minus strand of NC_137661.1, from coordinate 9,843,769 downwards.
AAAGTACAATTATGTTAAATATGTTTAACATTGAGCAGCTATTTCATTGGTTTGTTTGTTTGTTTGTTTAAAAGACTCAAAATCATTAGAGAGAGAAAGTTTTGAAAAATACCTGTTGACAGTCTCTGAATGGTCCAACTCCTCCAAGTGGTTTTCATTGTTGAAACTCTTTTCGTCACTGAAGGTGATGCTGGCGAAAAGAGGCTGAATATATTCCTCTTCATCAGAGCTGCAGTCATCACACTCCACCACGTGTTGGCTGCAAGAGTTCACATTGGAACATAAACAATCATTACACAGCTTGCAAAACCACAATGATGTTGAATATTCATAACACTGAACATTTATGTCATTGGTTTGTTTGTTTGTTTAAAAGACACAAAATCATCAGAGAGAGAAATTTGTGACAAATACCTGCTGACAGTCTCTGAATGGTCCAACTCCTCCAGGTGGTTTTCTTCAGGTGAATCCTTCACTTCTGAAAATAAATCTTTTTGCACCGAGGGAAACCCATGGCTTGCTCTTTCCTTGCCATTTTCCACCTCTTCATGCAGGTCCTTCAGCTCTTTTTCCATAGCACGGATTTTCTCCTGGCGTTCATTCCAATTTTTGAAGAACATCGCTGTAACTCCCATCACCTCTTCCGCAAGGGACTGTCTGTTAATTGTGGGAGCGCCACAAATGTACTGTAAAACACAAGCAAAGACCATCATTAGACCTGCTCAATTTAATTTTTGCCTCAGTTACCTTAGAAAATGTTATTGTGGTCTTCAATCTTCCTCTCATTTCATTTACATCCAAAAATTACGTGGTTCTACTAGAAATACTTGTATTTAACAACAACTTACATTCAAAATCTGGACCACTCCGTGAAGCACATTCCCCTCTCCGGTCTCCATCTCTGGAAGCTGTGCTGGTACCGTCAAGTTGCTCATCGTGTTGTCACGACAATCTGCAGCAAGTATTTGGAATAATATATTGTAAACTTTCACAGAAAATTGACTATTGGTAAGGTCACCAAATGTACTTTTTTGCATTCAACTCACAGTTTTGACGGAAATAGAGAATGTTGTTGGCAATCAAATCCTTGAGAAGAATCTCGCAGTGGATGAAGTCTCGCAGTGGATGAAGTCTCTCAGAGAATCACTGTCGCGTGTGTCACAATCGCTGGAGGGTGAAGAACTGGAAATGGAACTGGAACCTGGAGAGAAACTAGTGACTGCCAACGCTGAACGAAGCTGATCCGGACTGAAAGGAAAAGGCCAAATGCTGTCTGTCTATATGCTGTCTGTCCTTTGATGTGTCATAAATGGATCTTTAAAACACTGGAGAAGATCAAAAGGATAAAAGGTCCTTTGATATCCTCCACGAGGCTCCTCCCCCTAGAGGCCCCGCCCCTCGAGGGCAATCAAAGGACACATCAAAGGACAGACAGCATATAGACAGACAGCATTTGGCCTTTTCCTTTCAGTCCGGATCAGCTTCGTTCAGCGTTGGCAGTCACTAGTTTCTCTCCAGGTTCCAGTTCCATTTCCAGTTCTTCACCCTCCAGCGATTGTGACACACGCGACAGCGATTCTCTGAGAGACTTCATCCACTGCGAGACTTCATCCACTGCGAGATTCTTCTCAAGGATTTGATTGCCAACAACATTCTCTATTTCCGTCAAAACTGTGAGTTGAATGCAAAAAAGTACATTTGGTGACCTTACCAATAGTCAATTTTCTGTGAAAGTTTACAATATATTATTCCAAATACTTGCTGCAGATTGTCGTGACAACACGATGAGCAACTTGACGGTACCAGCACAGCTTCCAGAGATGGAGACCGGAGAGGGGAATGTGCTTCACGGAGTGGTCCAGATTTTGAATGTAAGTTGTTGTTAAATACAAGTATTTCTAGTAGAACCACGTAATTTTTGGATGTAAATGAAATGAGAGGAAGATTGAAGACCACAATAACGTTTTCTAAGGTAACTGAGGCAAAAATTAAATTGAGCAGGTCTAATGATGGTCTTTGCTTGTGTTTTACAGTACATTTGTGGCGCTCCCACAATTAACAGACAGTCCCTCGCGGAAGAGGTGATGGGAGTTACAGCGATGTTCTTCAAAAATCGGAATGAACGCCAGGAGAAAATCCGTGCTATGGAAAAAGAGCTGAAGGACCTGCATGAAGAGGTGGAAAATGGCAAGGAAAGAGCAAGCCATGGGTTTCCCTCGGTGCAAAAAGATTTATTTTCAGAAGTGAAGGATTCACCTGAAGAAAACCACCTGGAGGAGTTGGACCATTCAGAGACTGTCAGCAGGTATTTGTCACAAATTTCTCTCTCTGATGATTTTGTGTCTTTTAAACAAACAAACAAACCAATGACATAAATGTTCAGTGTTATGAATATTCAACATCATTGTGGTTTTGCAAGCTGTGTAATGATTGTTTATGTTCCAATGTGAACTCTTGCAGCCAACACGTGGTGGAGTGTGATGACTGCAGCTCTGATGAAGAGGAATATATTCAGCCTCTTTTCGCCAGCATCACCTTCAGTGACGAAAAGAGTTTCAACAATGAAAACCACTTGGAGGAGTTGGACCATTCAGAGACTGTCAACAGGTATTTTTCAAAACTTTCTCTCTCTAATGATTTTGAGTCTTTTAAACAAACAAACAGACAAACCAATGAAATAGCTGCTCAATGTTAAACATATTTAACATAATTGTACTTTTGCAAGCTGTTGAGTGTAATGATTGTTTATCTTCCATTGTTAACTCCTGCAGCCAACACGTGGTGGAGTGTGATGATTGCAGCTCTGAGGAAGAGGAATATATTCAACCACTTTTTTCCAGCATCACATTAACTGAAGAAAAGTCTTCAAATGACGAAAAGCACCTGGAGGAGTTGGACCTTGCAGAGTCTGTCAACAGGTATTTGTCAAAACTTCCTTTCTCTGATGATTTGGTCTTTTAAAACAAACAGACCAATACAGTAGCTGCTAAGTGTTACAAATATTCAACATCATTGTGCTTTTGCAAACTGTTGAGTGTAATGACCTGTAATGTTTATCTATCTGATGATTGCAGCTCTGAGGAAGAAGAATATATTGAGCCACTTCTTGCCAGCATCACCAGGTCCAACAGCAACCATGTGGTGGAGTGCGACAATTGCAGCTCTTACGAATATGAGTATGTTCAGCCTCTTTTCTCCAGCATCACCATCAGTGAAGAAAACACTTCAACCAATGGAAAGCACCTGGAGGAGTTGGACCATGCAGACACTGTCAACAGGTATTTTGTCCAAACTTTATCTCTGATGATTTTGAGTCTTTTTAAACACACCACCAAATGAAATAACTGCTCAATGTTACACGTATTTAACATAATTGTGCTTTTGCAAGCTGTGTAACGATTGTTTGTCTTCCACTGTGAACACTTGCAGCAACCATGTGGTGGAGTGTGATGACTGCAGCTCTGAGGAAGAGGAATATATTCAGCCTCTTTTCGCCAGCATCACCTTCAATGAGGAAAACACTTCAAATGACGAAAAGCCCCTGGAGGAGTTGGCCATTGCAGAGACTGTCAACAGGTATTTGTCACAACTTCCTTTTTCTGATGATTTGGTCTTTTAAAACAGGCCCAATGATGAGTTGGATGCTAAGTGTTACACATATTTAACATCATTGTGCTTTTGCAAGCTGTTGAGTGTAATGACCTGTAATGTTTGTCTATCTGATGATTGCAGCTCTGAGGAAGAAGAATCTATTGAGCCACTTCTTGCCAGCATCACCAGGTCCAACAGCAACCATGTGGTGGAGTGTGACAATTGCAGCTCTTACGAATATGAGTATGTTCAGCCTCTTTTCTCCAGCATCACCTTCAGTGAAGAAAACACTTCAACCAATGGAAACCACCTGGAGGAGTTGGACCATGCAGAGACTGTCAACAGGTATTTTGTCCAAACTTTATCTCTGATGATTTTGAGTCTTTTTAAACAAACAGACCAATACAATAGCTGCTAAGTGTTACAAATATTCAACATCATTGTGGTTTTGCAAGCTGTTCAGTGTCATGATTGTTAATATTCCAATGTGAAATCTTACAGCAAACCCATGGAGGAGTGCGACAGTTGCAGTTCGTATGAATATGACTATATTGAGCCACTATTTGCCAGCATCACCTGGCCCGGATGCAAATATTGGTCCAAATACAGTCCGTCTGACGTGAACAAGAAGGACCAGGCCCCGGCACAACAAGTCTCACAACAACCTTCAGCCTCTGTCAACAGGTATTTGTCCAAACTCTACCGCTCTGAGGAGTTTTAGTATTTTAAGAAAAAAGACTAACTGAACTGAAACTAACAATTTTCCTTCTTACTTATTAAAGCTCACCACAACCTAATAAAGAGGAGACAAAGGTCAAGACTCCTGACTGCTCCTCCAACCCGACGGAAAAGAACCAGTCCAACAATAATCCAAGTAAGCACCTCAATGACAAGACAAGCTGTTATTTATCATTGAAAAATGACTGGATCGGTTGGATGGGCTTTATTTCATATCTAGTGAATTAGAGAGCTGCACTAACCTTGGTTGATAGGCTGTTTAATCAGCATTGTTTAACACAAAACACCTTTTGTTTTTCAGATTTGGGACAAGGAAAGAAGTTTGTGAGCAGAAGACAAGCAAAGAAAGCAAAACAACAGAAGAAGAGAAGAGCTTCGCAATGGTGAACCAGAGACGCCATTTTCTGGGAGCCTGTTGTTTGTTTTCTGTGAATTAAACATGTAAATAAAACCCAATTTTGTTTGACATCATGGGAATGTCTCATTTGTAATTTGATGCCTTTGGGAGATATTTTCAGCTTCCCTCTGCTTCATTATTCACATTTATACACATTTTGAACCGGGGGGGGGGGGGGTTGAACGTGTTTAACAGCCACACCACAGCAAGAGTCGCATCACACTTGAAACACACAACAGATATAATCCAGTGTAGCTGCTGATAAACAACCTCCAGTGTAAAAAAAACCAAAACTGTTTTCTTAGTTCATAAGTCAGTGTATTTTCAGAGTTCTTTAAATGTTACGGACAAGCAGGTTTGAAGCAGCGTCAATTTCAACTCATCAAGCTGTGAAGATTTTAACGAAAGGAGCATGAATTCCTGGTTGTGGAACCGGTAGCAAAGAGGGACTGTTGGGGGGGGGGGATAAACCCCAGTTAGAGTCCTGGTGTTCACAGGGGCAAGGTCCAGAGCCCCTAGGTGTGTTTCTCTAGGACAGTGTTTTTCAACCTTTTTTGAGCCAAGGCACACTTTTGTCTTTGGAAATATCTCGAGGCACACCACCACCCGAAAATGTTAAAATTTTAAACTCTGTAGCCTATATTAACAATATAAAGTCATTCTCATCAAAGTTTTATCAACAGGAATCAAATAAATACAGAAAAAAAGTATTTCCCAATTTCTATTTTAAATTTTTCCTCACTCAGTGTGAAACCTGGACCTGATGGATGAACACAGAGCTGAGATCCTGGTTAACATTCTTCCTTTTCAAAAACGTCTCCATCACTGTCACTGACACAGTACTTTGATACAAGATGGGAGCAGCCTCATAGTGATAAACAAGACTGACGTCAGTTAAAGCCCCGTTTCCACCGCACTAAAAGTTTCGATTTCACCGGCAAAATTCTGTGCTGCCATATGTTGGCGAAGAGTATTGTAGCGATCACAGAGTTGGTCGCTGCAGGGCATGATGGGAGTTCAGGTTATGTGTTGCCGGAGGTTATTGAGGGTTATTGTTGGGGTTGTTGTGTGTGTTGATTTGTGCTTGTGTAGTGTTTTTGTTACTCTGTTCAGATAGTTAATTATTTCGTCTAGTTTGGTTTGGTTTGTTGGATGTTGGTGTGCAACCATGAGTGAGAAATGTGTTTAGTGGAGTGTCATCCTGTTATGAAGTTCTGGTTGCGTGTGTTCATGGCAAAATAAAAGTCTCTGGTGATCACCTGGCAGAAAATAATCTCGACTCAGCACAATTCTTCCGCGGCGCTCGCCACAGTATTAATACATGATTACTCTGCACACTGCTCTCACAGCTGACAGTGGCTGTTAGAGCAAATGTTTTTTAGAAAAAAAGTGACATTAGATAATTTCCCACGGCACACCTGACTATATCTCGCGGAACACCAGTGTGCCACAGCACAGTGGTTGAAAAACACTGAAATAGACAATGTTGTTCTTGATTGCTATTTGTTTGCATCATTTTTCCCTCACCTTAAATGAACTGTTCTGTGGACACAAGCAGAATGCCTAAAATGTTGTAAATTCCATGAATATGTTACATTCAGCTGCGAGCTATTATCTTTCTGCTCTCTGAAACGTCATATAATTTAAGACCCTGTGCAGGATGTAAAACACAAAGTGCCTCTTGGCACCAAAGGAACTTAAAAGACGTGTTGGAAATGAGTGAGAGTGTTTGTTTCTTTGTTTTGTAGCTATAGCACTTGGGTGTTGCCTGCTCTCTGTGAATATCTACTTTCGTTATAATGTGGGCAGATTGGCCCTGGAAAAGATCCGTGCAGCTCTGCATTGGTTGTATATTAAAGCTGAGCTCTGGGTCTGACACAAATGAGGGCTTGAACAGGATTGGGTGTGAGGATAGAGAGGACGCAGTGAGGCCAGTATTGTCCTTCAGCCATTTGGGAACATCTAAAGTGTCCTGATTTATCGGCTTATTGAGGAATGGACAAAGTGCTATCACATTTTCAAAGGGAGACAAAGATGATTGGATAAAAGCACAAATGATTTACTGATGTCATTGGGTTGTCAAGAAAAGAAAGAAAGTACATATTGAGGACGTAAAAGTTTTTCTTTATAGGCCATCGTCCCTCCCATCTTTTCCTTTACCTTTATTGATAGAGACGTCATTGCCAGTTTTTAACAAAGAGACCCCCTGTCCATGTGCTGTGGCTGCAGCAAAAAGCCTCAGGGATCTGCTCTTCAAAGAGATGTCAGAGCCCTAATCCGCTCCAACATGAAAGTTAAATGACTTTCACCATGCATGGTTGCAATTTTAATAATCTTATCCTACTTTAGGCTAAATGGAATCAATAGACATCAAGGAGAAATAATTGGCCAATGTCAGAAATAATCTCACAACTCAATCGGCAAAAGTTGTGAGGTCACACCCTTCTAAGTCTCCTTCCTCTCCTCTGAAGATCCGTTTTTGGTTTTTTTTCAGAGAAAACTACCTAACACACAGCTTAGGTTGAATTCATCTGGCTGCACGCACTAAAACCCTAAGAGGCTGCTTCAGAGTGAAACACTTCCTGATGAGGTACATCACCTCGCGTGATTCTCCACACTGTAATCAGTCATGCCCAATTACCACTGGTTTGACAGTTATTTAGAGTTATTTTGTTTGAATTTGCTCTCCGTGTGATATCGCTGGAGCACAAAAGCTCTCTGTCTCTGTCTCGCTAATTGAAATGTTATGTGAGATTGTGCACATGTGAAGCCGCACGTTTTGGTTTGCCACGAGAATGAGGAACTTAAACCACAGACCTTGAAAAAGTGAAGAAATCACAGTCTTATGCACACACACACACACACACACACACACACACACACACACACACACACACACACACACACACACACACACACACACACACACACACACACACACACCCGCGCTGGACTCTCGGGATTCGACGTTCATGCTTGACACCCCTAGAAATGTTTATAATACACACTACAGTAACAGAGGAATTCAATGCAGAAGACCACTTCGCTAAATGCCTACACCTTATAAGGATCACTAAAAGCTGAGGCAGTGCGATCTCCAGTGCAGCATCTCTCCGGGGATCACGGTGGAGGAAAGGAAGTGGAGGAAACACCGGGAGTGTATTCACAGACCATGTCCTGAACTCCCAAGTGTGACAAAGACCAGGGATACTGTGGGGTAGAATTCAGGGACGTTCTTGAAGGTACGAGCATCCAGCTTTATCCTCTCATGGGCCCATGGCTGAATATAATCCAGTCTCCAGCATTATTTAACACACGCTTTCCCTTGCCTCTATAATGGTTACATCAAAACATACTTCAGAAGGGGTAGATATTTCCCTCTAATGACCATAAGTAGGTCAGAATATGGGAGAACCGGAGAAAGCTAAATTGCTACCATTCTTTTCCCACCCGCCCCCAAAAAGGCTCGTGTTGGTCTTTTCGAAGTGTAGAAGCATATGGAGAAACAAAGTATGTGTGAAAAACCCACAAGTGAGTCAAGTAAACGGAAAACGAGGTAGAGCTGCAGAGGAGAATCTCAGGAGCTTGCTAATACTATATACCGCTCAAATTATTAAACATATGTGAAGCTATGTATCGGTCCACACATCAACCGACAAGATTGTTCAGGGCTCAAGAGAAAAACAAAGAAACACATGCATATTACCGGTAATAGAAATTTTAATCACATGCAGCAGCAAATTCATTGTTTTAAACAATTATATATGGATGGTGACTCTAAACTGCCCATTAAAGTGAATCAGCGTTTTTGACTCCGTGCTGGTTCTGCTCTCTCCAATGTAACGTAGGAAAATGTATATAATCCGAATTGATTGGCTGCACCTGAGCTGCTTTAATGGAAACGGTCTTTTCTAATGGATGACAAAGAGTGTGTGTGTTTGACATTGACGGTTCAAATGAGCACGTTTATTAAGAAATCAGAAAAGGGTAGGGGTCTCATGGCGGCGCAGTGGATAAGAAGAGTAGAAGATGGATAGAAGCGAATAGCGATTTAAACCTTATCTTTCATTGACGTTTCAAATGCAAATTTCTATTATTACATAGGCTACTTCCGTAAGTGCAGGGTTGACAAAACATTTGTAACTTTTAAAAAGAGGCTGACGCAGCTCTTCAAGTGCTTCATGCATAGTTTTGATATAAGGACAGAACACGTGTGTTGTGTCAAACTGCCTGTGAGCTGCTTCTGCCTCCCTCTCCACCGTTAATGAGGAACGGGTGAAGCGAATGAACTGGCTGTTCAGCACTCTGAGAGGCCGGGTGGAAGAGCCTGGCAGGTGTGGAGGAACTCAATGGCAGCAAAGACATGTTCCTCTCTTGATCGTGACAGTACTGTGGTGTGCGATCTTGTCAAAAAACCTGGATGCAGCCAAATTGGTGCATTCAAGAATGTTGACCTTGGTTTAAAAAAAAAAATTAAGAAAAAATGCAAATAATATGGAATGCTTTCTTTAATTTCCTTGTTGGATACTTGGTTTAGTTAAAGTTAAAATGATTCAAGTAATTGAAGCAATCCATTTTCAAAATGTTTTGTAATTAAACAAATGGTTACTAATGTTATTTTCTTTCATTGTGGTTTTATTATCTCAAAGACTTTACCTGCTGTTTCAATAAAGAAACAAGGAAATTGAGGGTCTGGTTCTTGGAGTAAAGTCCAGTTCAAAACGTCCTCTGAAGAGAAAGCTCTTTTTCAAGTCCAGAGCAGCACAGAAACTAAAGGGACTTGTGTCTTATGTTGCATTTATCAAATTCTAATTAGAGTTTAGGATGATAAATATTTTATTACATTTCCAGCTGTTGTACTTGATTTTAGAGGTTTCATAATTCATTATCAACAATTTTTATAGACAATTTAGATTTTAAATGTTGACATTTATGCTGTTTTAACCATTGTGGCTATTGTTTAAGCAGCCCACATTTTTAAGTTTTTTTTTTTTATTTGATAAAAATTTTTTTTGGCATAGCCGATTCCTTTATTTCTTGTGAAACTTTCCCCGTTTTTCTTCTTGGGCATTTTAGGGTTGCCTTTTGTTAAAAGCCCTTTTTACCCATGGGATAAAAATATATTTTTTTATTACATTGTGTCCATAAATAAAACAAAAACAAGATCCAATGTGTAGATGTAATTCAGTGAACGGTTCAGGGAGCCAATCACACTACACTTGTTACAGTACAGCTAAATATTGATAAAGTAATGTTAAGTGTCCAATTATTGAGAGGGGGTTTCTGTCCATCACTCAACATGACAGTCGGTCCAACAAATATGACCTAATAATTAATATATCTATAGCTATAATTGATAAATTAATATTGTTAATATGTACAAACTCTGGAAAATTCTTAACTTTAAAATTGGTTACATTTTTGACGAACATTAAAATGCCAGAAATATAAATAATTCAAAGTACTTTTTAGTTTAAAAATATCACAATCATTTGTTTGAGGCCTACAAATCCCATCAAGGTCGGACTACTAACTGCTAAAGCTGACCTGTGATGAGCAGGAGGTCGTCTCTATGACAACACACACCTGTAGTTTCACTTCTACTTTCTCACTATTACCGGTCCTTTGACACTTTTACACTGTTATTACACATTTATATAGAACATCTGAGACACACATACAAACGATTAAAGAGAAATTGCTATTTTAACTGACTCAGTAGTGTCTGTATGGAGGGAATACTCGTCAGTACCGAGCGGCAGCCACACTCAAAATTAATTCAGTAATTTTCAAATTATACTTGATCTCCTTTATCTGTTTAAACACTCGCTACATCTGTCTGTGAAAGGTGGAGTACAACTGAACATTTTTCAAAGGTTTTGGGCTGCTGTCTGGCAGAGTGTGACCACTTTTCCAAAAATTGAAATCAGAAGTGATCAGGGTGGAGCTGTTGACGTGTTTTTGGGCCTGTGAGCAGGTTGAACTCTCATAAGGTGTTTGAAGTTTTAGCCTAAACACAAGATTCGAAGTGAAAACAGAGAGCGGAGCCGTCACTAATCAGAGGAAGTTTATACACACAAGGAGCCTTACGCAGTTTTCTTTTTTCTCTTTACTTGTCTGATCAACTCTTGTCAGTTTAAATCATGCTGTATGCTGTAAATTACACTCAGATTGAATCCAGTTTACATTTCTGCTGAGTTTTGATAGTTTAACATAATAACAATACTTAAGCTTCAAATATAATCTAGTTTTAACCGGCAGTGTGAGAAAAGTAACATTTCACACTGTTTTCACTCGGAAGTGTTTGATAGAGTTCAATTCTCAGAAATAAATCTGGAAATATGAAATAAAAAAAAAATCTCTTTTAATTGCGCAACAAAATATGCTTTTGAAAAATACATTTGATCTAAATTACATTGATTTTAATACAAGGGATTATTTAACCCTTTAACCAGTCAACAAAAACAAACATTTCCTCCTGCAATGAACTTTTAAATACCACCTCACTACAAGTGTGTGCTGCCTCATGATCAGTCAAAGTGATCTGGTGTCTCCTGGTGTTGATCTTAAGTCTCAACTTGTGGAACTTGTGCATTTCACACTTTTCTTTTGTCTACAGTGCGTTGTCCGTCCACCCTGCTGCTCCTCCTGTCACCTGCAGTTCAAGGTGAGTTCCACTGTCCACTTCCTGCTCTACATACACTTCTGGCTGTTTGTACCTACATGAACATCATGACATTCAGTTTATTTACCAGAGCTTTACTTCAAACTCTGAGTCACTGCACAGCTAAAAAAAACAAAAACCCGTTTATTTAGTCTGTCAGGCCTGAGTGTGTATCACATGTTTGGGTGTAACACCATACATCTTATTACACGTCGATTTATGTTTGAAGTCTTCCTGAATGCTTGCTCTGAACATTTTCTTTCTTTGGTACCCGCAGAAAATGAAAGCGTACCAAGCAGCAGGAGCAGAGGCCCATCGTAGCAGCTGAGCTCGGCATCAACAGCAGCCATGAACTTCCACAAATAAATAAAAATGAGAAAAAAAATTCACTATCGTTTGTTATTGTTACCATATGAGTAGCACCATTTCATATTCATTACTTTAACCTGATTGTTGATGCTTCGTAGCACAAATAAACTCATAAGTGCACAACAGTGGATACAATTTATTTTCTGGTTTTGCTTCTCGTTTATGTGTTTCTGCTAAGTGTTGTTGCTTCAGGGAAGATGTTTTCTCGTCTGCTTTCCTATTTCAATTTGAATGCAGCATCATTTTGCCTTGGTAAACGACCTTCATACATATGGGATAAACCTTGGCCCAGGTTTATCGTGGTTCCAATTAATATTTGTATCGGAGGAGTTTATGCCAGGTAACGAATACAAAGCGCATTGCTGTCACAAAAGCCATTTCTTCACATCAGTGTTTGACTAGTTTGGCTACAGGGTCCCAGATGTGTGGCACAAAAAATTGAATCGTAAAACTGAATTTGAATGGAAAGAAGTGCATCAGAAAAGTGAATGAATTGGGGAGCTCTTTTTAATTTAATGTAATACAGTTTCAGTTGTATTCATGCCTTCACCTGTGTTCAAAATGTTGCCTCCTGCACCATGTTTATACATATTTAACCTTTGACGTTCATTCTTTTTTATATCTGACTCGTGCTTTTATTATAAGATTTTTACTATTACTGGTATTTATTTACCCAGAGATGTAGTTGTAGTCTCTTGTTGCATTTATTTATTTGCACTGCCTGCTCTATGTCACTTGATTTGCCCCCCTCCCAGACAAACTCTTTCAAAGAGGGGGCTTATTGCAATGTTAAGGTTTATTGATGACATGGTTAGGTCCAATTCTTAGAGCAGGTTGGCCTGTGATTGGCTGAGAATGGGGGGGGGGGGGGGGGGGGGGTCAGGTGAGGGTGCCGTTGCCTGCATGCACCTCCCTGTGTCTGGTTCCGTTGGAGTGGCTGGCTCTGTTTAATAATAAAGCGCCTCTGCAGACACTCGCTGTGTATACATTATTCTTATTTATATCCAACGTTTATATAAATATTTATATTTTGTAAGCATATAGGGATATAGACACATGATAAAGATACATATAAAAGACAGGTAATTGTAATTCTTCTCAGTTGAGGCTGTGCATACAGAGAAAGGCCAAAGAGCCACATGACCTTTTGACCTGTACTATAGTATAATAAAGCCACTGCCGAATCCTGGTAGTTCCTGTAGTCACCACGTGGTGGCGACACGTGGCTAATCAGAGCCATGTGGCTCCTGTGGGCAACAGGTCCTGCCCTGAAGTCTGCTGGAAGAGTTTCGCTTGGTTGGAGAGAGAGAGAGAGAGAGCGAGAGAGAGCGAGAGAGAGAGAGAGAGAGGGGGGCAAAGTGAGCGGAGCTCAAACGAGGAGGAAAGAGGCAGAAAGCAACGGAGACAAAATATCTTGAAGACTGTCACCTTTTACCGGGAAAGTTTCGTTGCAGCTAAAAAAACAAAACAAAACAAAAAAAAAACCCTCAGACCAAAAACAACAAAAGCGCACAAATAATCAGGATACCCGAGTTGACTCTTTCAGTTCACTCGAAATTAAACGTTTGTGCGCGTTGGATGTTGAGAGGCGGACAGAGGATTTGACACAGAGCCGGAGGAATGTATCCAACTCGGGCAGCAGCGAGCCAGCGTCCGCCGGGATGTCCAGCACGCGCTCCGTGGGTCAGCCTGCTGCTCGTGAGCGTCCTCAACCTGAGCGCAACCGGTGAGTCTCCACACGCCCGGATCCTCGCCTCCACAACATGCGCTTTGTGTGTGTGTGTGTGTGTGTGTGTGTGTGTGTGTGTGTGTGTGTGTGTGTGTGTGTGTGTGTGTGTGTGTGTGTGTGTGTGTGTGTGTGTGTGTGTGTGCGTGCCATTTTCCGTGGCTGAATTAAAGTTCAGATTTTTTATTTTTTTTATTTTTTTTATTTAAAGGACTGTGTTTCCTCGCAGCATTATTTCCCTTTGTGTTGAGTTACTGAGCTCCCCATCAGGGCATCATCACGAGGACTAGACTTTTTAATGCCACTCATCACATTTGGTCCTGAATGAACTCGTGAGTGACTTTTGAATTGTTGTGCCACCGGTGCGCCGCCGACCCACGTCGAGTCTCCTTCTCTCATGCAAATGATGGTTAGTTTTTAGATTATCGTCCCAATTGTCATGCTGCAGCCGCGACCCGGGGAGAGACTTGACTCTGTTGGCAGACAATGGGGGGGCTCTCAGCAAGTCAGCCGGCCTGCCATTGTGTCCCCAAGCGCTACCTTAAATATTTAGATCAACCCACAGATAAGATGTGAGTTAAGGCTTGTTTAAAAAACAAACAACACTTGTATTTAATTAGAGTGCACGGTTAACTCCGGGTGAACGTATGCAGCCCGTGGTATCCCGAATCAACATATTCAAATGAGTAGAAAATATTAAAAGGATCATTTAATTAGCTTTACTTTATTTGCTGATCCAAACTCCTATTCCCACTGGCCTTTACTGCTTTCCTTGTGTGAGTTCGCGGTCTTGACGATAACACGATCCTATGGGGTATGTAAACGGCCTTTTAGTTGGCCAATCTAAGTATGATTGAACTCTGTTTGAAGTAAAATTGAGTTGTTTATGAAGCCATTCTTGGAAGGCAAGAATGGCTTCATACTTCACAAGGTTATTTCATGGTGTGTTTGGATTATCTCTCCTTCTCAAATGCTTTACAACATAAAAAAGGTGTACAGCCAGTGTATGCTGGAGCTGGTGTAAAGGATTCGTTTCCTATGGCTTTTCTTTTCCCATCACTTGCTCCTCTATATCTTTGAGTTTCTCTTCTTACTCCGAGGTCGGAGGAATGTTAATCCACATTACTTAACTGAAAGAGTTAGCTATGACTTCTTCAAATGGAGCTTAATGGCTGAATTTGAAGTGGAAGGCAGCCAAGCCCCAGCTTCTGCAGCTACTTCATATCTGAAAATAGTGGAAATGACTGAGTCTTTTTTTCCATGTTAGCTAAACAGTTTGGAGATAAAATGTACCCTGCAAATTAAATTTCTTATGCTAAAACTGTTATTCATGAAGCAAAACTGATTCGTTTTGCATTCTCTCTCACTAGTGGAAACTGGAAAACTACTTAATGAGAGTCTTCCATATCCTTATTGATGATCTACAGCTGCTCCGAGTAATTATTTTGATACAGAGTTTCTTTGTTCGTCCAAATAAATGCAGCGTTACTGTTAAATGAATCATTCGGGCAAAAAAACAGACACAGTACTCATAAAAATACCCCCCCCCCCCTCCCAACCCCAATTATGTTTACAAACTTGACCTCTTATTCATGTCTTTTGGAACGGTTCCTGACGAGACGTATAACATTTGGGCGTCTTTTCTCTTCTGTTGTTTGCGCTGGTGTCAGAAAGAAACAACAAAGTGATTTGACTCGACTCAAAAGCAAAGAGCACAAACCTTGTGTCTGTAGTGCGGCGGGATTGTGGAAGCAACTGTGCAAGTGTGACGGAGACAAAACTTAAAAGCAATGGGGGTCTGTCTCTATTTATTGCCCGTCTGGTTTGATGGTCGGTCTATGAGCTTTCAGTTAGGGGTCAGAGGTCACTGGTCTGTCACTGTAGTTCAAATGCCAGTGCTTCCCAAGAGGAATCCCGCTTCCACCCCCCCCCCCCCCCCCCCCCTCTCTCTCGGCCACACTGAGGGAATCACCGCAAGATGTCACAACTGAAAAAAAGAACAACCCAAACCAAATCACCCATTTATTTATTGGAGACCCTCATAAATGATTAAAACCGACTGCAATGTTTTTTTTTGTAACGTTTAAAATGTGTAAGAAAAACAGTGTTGTCTATATGTTGGGATCATGACATGAAGTACTGGACGTCGTCTGAAAGCTACTTTAACATCTGACTTTATATGTTTTTGTCAGTTGCTAGACGCAACCCTGTCATCATCAGGTGCCAATGTAAACAAGAAGTCAGAATTGTGTGGATTGTGGGATTTAATTCTTAAAACTTTGCTTCACTTGCTGGTTTTACTTTTGAAATGGCTCCAAAACCCACAGCAACTCTGAAGTGGAGTTTCATATTTTCTGCCCAACATGTTTTATTCAGAATCACTTATCCAAACATAAAACCCAATGTTTTTTTTTCGTTTTTTTTTTCTTTCATCTATCTTCGATACCACTTTTTGAAATTCATGGTCGCATGGCGCTGAAGCCACTCTGGAGTCTATGGTGTGAAGGCAGGGTACCGCTTGACAGGTCGTCAGTCCAACACAGACACAGACAATCACAACTGTGCACAGTTTAGAGTCAAAGATAAGCTTAACACGTGTTTATTTACTTCACGCTGAAAGGCCCCCAACTGGACTCAAACAAGGGGTCTTATCACTACCCCACCTTGCAGCACCTGCATGTTCTGTCGCATTACATTTTGACTTTTAACTAACTGTCAGGATTACATAAAGTTACTTTCCATATTGTTACACCCCATGTTTTTTGTCTGTCTAAAAAAAAAAAGAGAGAGAGAAAAAGGTGAAGATCATTTCTGGAGGAGATAAGACTCGCACAGACAGATGCACATGTTATTTTTAATACATTTTTTTCGATTTTAGAAGAGCTTGCATTTCACTTTTAAAGTGTCAAACGTTTTGTAAATAACGTTTTGAGTTATGAAATGTATAGTGGTTAGGGATACAGATTTTCATTATAGATGACCGGGCTGTATTCTTGTACCTTAAATGTCCCCTCTTTCTTTAAACACAAGATAGGAGCAGATCTTTAAAAAGAAAAAAAGGCTACAACTCATCATTTCATCTATCAGGCAGTGCGATTTAGTTTAGTCATAACCTTACACGCATTGATAAAAATAAAATGACGGCAGTGTTTTATATAAACCCAGTAAAGGTCTATGAACGTGGGACATTCACCTCTGAACATAAAAGGTCCTCTGCAGGGCAGTAACTATGGGAAATCTGTTTAGAGTTGCAGTTAGCCTTTTAATAACACTCAGGAAGGCTATAAATCATGTTGAGGGGAACTGCCTCGGCACCGTTTTCACCAGGACACAGTGTTGACAATAAAGGCACTTCACCAGGAAAAAAGAAGAAAAAAAAAAAGCCATGGTCTGACCGGCTGAGTGTGTAGCAGCTTGTCCTGCTCTCCCTGCTACTGAGATCTCTATCTGGTATTTGCCAGCTTTGTCTAAGCGGTCGACTTTTCCTCACGCTACCTTGGTCAATTTTGTGAAGATATTTTAGTGCTTTTCATCATTGCAATTGTTCTTCTTTCTACGAGTAGTTCTTTTCACATCGTCAATATATTAAGTAGGTGTTCTGGTGGGGTTTTGAGCCCCGTGATAGGCTGAGCCGTACTTTACTTTGAGACAGACCACTACTTCATTTCATACTCAGTTCCCACCCTGCACAGGGCTCACTATACTAACTCAAGCATCAAGTGCTGTGCATCCTTCAAAATCTTTTGGCAGATGCAGAAAAATGTGGCAGGGACTGTATGTGTGAAACAGATGTACTGTGTCTTTTTGGGAAGAGAGTGTGCCTATTTTTCTTTTTCTTTTTTTAAGCCATTCGCCTCTATTTTCAGTGTGTGAAACAGGAGGAAAACATATACCATATATCATACACCTTAATTTAATCAGCACATAGTCATAAATCATATGCTCAGACTCTTGTTTTATGTCACTGATTTAAAACATTGGCGTGTAAAGTATGCTGTGCACTGGGCAATTACCAACTTCCCATTTGTTATTAAGCACACGTGTTGCCTAAGCTGTGCGTGCCTCAGTGTTGCCACGGGGCAAAAGGTTTGGAGAATATTGTGTGCTAATTGTTTAAGTGACGTACAGCCAGCATGCAATTTGTTTTAAATGATATTCAAAGAAACGAAGATATGGAATAGCAGTTAATTTTTCTGACTTACGTAATTTGTTCATTACTCTTTCGGCTGCAGAACTTACAGTATAAGGAATAAGTTGCTCTGATTTAATTGCTTACTGGAATGTCCTGATAATATTTCGTCAATATTTGGTTGACGGAGGAATTTTGGAAAGGAGAGCCTGATTCAAGTTTTCCTCCTTTGTAGATCTGCTCCCTGCCAAGCGAGGGAAAATACTTTTCTGTGAATGTTAAAAAAAAAGAGAGAGAGAGAGAGAGAGAGAGAGAGAGAGAGAGAGAGAGAGAGAGAGAGAGAGAGAGAGAGAGAGAAAAAAAAAGCACCCTTCCTGCATTTACGTAATATTGGCAGAAAAATGCTCGTATTCCCACAAAATCTGATTCTGTGGCACATGCTTGGTTTCCAGTGGTCAGAGTCCTTTGGAGAGGCAGCGTTTAATCAAAGGCTAAACACAGTTCACTCACATCCTTGCTGGAGATGTTTGATAAAGTTTCTGCCACTGCAGACTGTGGCCAAGCGTGAAAAACCTTTTTCCTGCAATTTAGCATCTGCACAGGAGGGTCAGACTGGTTGAAAAAGAGAAAAGCCCTCAACAGGGTTCGGGGAAATGCAGCACAGGATTAAGAAAGCGAATAAAAATCACTGGTTGGGCTTTCAAGTGCTGCGGTTTAGTGTATCATCTCGACTGAGGAGAGAAATAAGCCAAAGCAAGGTTGTGTTGTTTTTCCTCTGGAGCTTTCCAGCTACAAATAGGACAGACTTCTTCTGCTGATTAACCTGCACTGTATATGTCCACCTTCTATAACTCCTATTCAATACTTTCTGTGTCGATGTCTTTCAACTGCTGCCTGGAAGACAAATTACGCCTGCCACATAAAAAAAAATGGTCTCTGCTGTACTTTATACACACAACACAATGAGTCCTTTGCTGCAGTTGTAAGGCAAGCTGTGAGTGCGAGAGCGTGCTGATGACAAAGTGACACTTTAATGAGTCTAATGGAATAAGCCACACATACTGCATATCAATTCCCCATATGGACTTGGCACGCTTTAAATGTGGAAGACTGCAGGGAATAGCAGGGGCTTAAATAGCTCTAAATTTCATTGAGACCTCTCTTCATTGGTGTTTTATCAAATTACTGCTTTGCGAGCGTCCTCCACGGCTCACCTTGCCCCGGCTTAATATGTGGAGATCATGCTACATTTCATTTAATAGGGGCTGGGATGAAACATGGCTTTTTAAATTCCCCTATATGTGTCAGAGTAAATCTTTTTAAAACCCTGTTTGCGTAGCATTAAGGACTTCAGAAACTCCCACTGCAAGCAGACGGGCAGATTGCTGCTCACCTACAATTAGCTCTTTGTACGACACCACATTCCCTCTAAGGTATTAAATACCCCGGGCTTTAGAGACTTCTCTGCCAGAAAATATTAGTATTTATTTTCCCTCCCAAAAAAACACATTTTCTCTTCGTCGGTTTTATTACTTGAAAGATGTGCCACCTTCAGATTTACGTACATATGAAAATGGGGTCATGATAAGGGCTGCATTGTTGAATATAGTCTGTCAATCTCTTATTGTTTTTCTTGATTCAGCATTTAATCGGGCTATAACATACACGAATCAGTCAACACCCAGTCAAATGCAAATCTCCCTTTTAAAATGTTTTGTTATATCCGACTGACAGACCCAAACCCAAACATATGAAGATATTGCGCATATAAACCATTACACCTGCATAAATATAAGTTGAAGACTGAATTATTAAATTCATTAGCCCTTAGATGGCATCAAATGGCCAAAAATCCCAGCTTGGATTGCAACACAGTTTTCTGCTGAGGATCAGTGTCTCCTTATGGAAAGAAATGGAAAGCAAATATTTTTGAGTTTGTCTCATTGTTTCTGTTTCTTGGGTTGCTCTTGACCTCTCTGTGTTGTGTTACCATAACACTAAATATCACTTAATAGTTTTTTTTTTTCATTTGGTTTGACATTTTGGGAATTACTACTTTATTAACCAACAGCGGAAATAAAACGCTGGTCAATGCTATCATGGCTAAACTTTGCAGTCAATCTGTGGTTCACATGCATGCCGAACTGGGCGGTGGTTTGGGAAACCAAAAATGACTGAATTCTTCTTTCTTATATAAATTGACCTTTTACCTTTTTTTTTTTTTTAAATGTACTTTTCTTTTTTTAAGTTGTGCATATAAAGGCACATTTTCAATTGGTGAACCCCTCAGTCACCCCACCGTCATCGGCATGACACCTACCCTCTTTGGCACTCTTCTTATCTGGCTGGCACACAAACACCGAGACAAATACTGGCACTCTGTTCCAGATTTCTTCTTTCACCCCCCTTTTTTCTCACTCTGCTGGCTGATTCTCTATCCCTCACACACTCGCGTCTCTTTCCCTCTGTCTCCCTGCAGTCGTCTTGGCTGGCGAGTGGCTCCTCCACTTGGCCCTTCTTGCCTGGCTGACTGACATGCTGTTCTTGGCTCAGCTCTACGTGTTTACTCAACAATATCTGGTCCCGGGGAGGCTCCCTCCCCAACATCTCCTGTGCTCGTCAGGATCACAG
Source organism: Blennius ocellaris (assembly GCF_963422515.1). Lineage (NCBI taxonomy): Eukaryota > Metazoa > Chordata > Actinopteri > Blenniiformes > Blenniidae > Blennius > Blennius ocellaris. The sequence goes on along the minus strand of NC_137661.1, from coordinate 9,823,524 downwards.
AGATCACGGCACGTACTGGCTTTTTCGTGGACGTCGGTCTGTATTTAGCATCTTCAGGTTGAGTGGGAGGCATCTCGTGCTGTCAGCCGATGCAAAAGCACTTGCTTATCAACTCAAGGGATGATTATGAGAAAGGTCACCGGCCAGGTTTTCATATGTATCTCTGAGGCTGCTCTTTAGCACATGCGGCGCTGTGGTTATGCTGCTAAAGCACTGGACCATCAGCTGCACAGACATTTGTATAAACGTATCACTCTCCAGTTATTAATAGAATATTGTCTATTTTTTCACAGTTGTACGTGTTTAAAATAATTCTTGGCACATCCACCTTTCAATTCTTTATTCTTATTAGTCTCTGTCTTTTTCTCCTTTACTACGTTTGTGTTTGTGTATTGAAGCCTGTTTTCTAAAGGCTTCAATACACAAACACAAACGTAGTACTGTGTAATGTGGAAAGTGCTGAGCATACAAACGTCTCCCCTCATGTGGAATTGGTTAAACAAGGGACATTTGGACTCCAGGAAATTAAATTTTACGGAGCATCTTATGATTTGTGTTCATTCCTGCTTCCTTTTTTTATATCTGAATATATGTTTTGGTATTATTTGCTTGTCAGCGCTCATGACTGTTTTCCTACTATTGTTTCATTTGTTGTGTTTGTGTAACCGCCGAGAGCAACATGTTTACTTGATCATGGTGTTTTATTACTTTGCAATTACCATTAATGGCTACAGAAACTATTGCGTAATCCCTGTTGTAGCTCCAAATTGAGGAGTTTTGCCTTAGAAGGATTAGTTCCTTTAAATAGGTTTTAGTTTAAAGCTGCCAGTTTAACACATCTTACCCACTGAGTAGTTTAGGGGATTTATTCAGATAATGCTCAGGGTGTAAATGTTTGAATCATTTTACCTTCTACTGTTTGTTGTGGCTGAATTATTTCTTTTTCTTTCTGCTTTTTTTTTGGTGGGGGCTACACTAAGCTGAATGGCAGAACACCATTTAGTCAATCACTCCATGTGATTGCTTATGGATTCTTTGGCGATTGTGATTACTAATTTGTGTCTTATGTACTAGGATTGAATTTGTGTATTGTCAGAGCACATAAAGCATTTGTAAAGTAAGCTGCTCTAAAAGTGACATAACAGATCCTCAATTTAATACTCCCATCATAGAAAAGTTACATCTCACCTACTTGGCCTATTGTGCTCGTCCTTTCAGAGGAGTTGGTTTGCTGTGGGCAGTGACTATATATTGTGCAATGTTTTTATTTTTTCCAGCTCTTTTCAAAAGGTTTGGCAACATTAAATGTGAGCTTCAGCTGTGAGGCGTTGCCAATAGCTGTTGAAATAATCTCTTCAACACACAAAATCCCCCAGTGTCAATGTGGTCAGGTTGAAATGTGTGCTTATTATGTATGCATTATTGGGATCTCAAAGAGGTGATCATAGCTTTATTAAAATACACTATTAAGGGATTTACCACTAACTTTAAATTAAACTGCCTTTCCAGCGCCACTAAACTGCAACCACAATCTAATGCAAATGCAACACTGTTTGAATACAGACCAATGACAGCAACCATCGTATAGCAATGTTAAAATAAACCATATTGGGACAGCAAACAACTTGTTATTCTGTGACACACTTCCTGCTAAAAGACCTGACTTTTACTTAAGGATTATACTTATATTTGCTCAAAGAAATCAACAAACCAGGAAGCCTTTCGACACTCAAAAAAAGGAACAGTCATACAGTAATGTCACCTTAACATCCAGAATTACTTTATTATGATTATGTGAACCTGTACCGGTTCACATGTAGTGTATTGTAGGATACACAATTCAAATGGTGTCTGTTCATCACAGGTTTGTGTAGGACTTTACTGACCCAGCTCTGCAGCAGAGTATCTGATGCAAGACCACGTGTCATATCCAAAAGTTCAGTGGCCAATTTTAGGGTGAATACTGTACATGTTTCAAAGCTACTGATTGAGTGAAGACTTGTTCTGAAACACTGCCTTTAACTTCGCACTGACATGACTTTAGTGCTTGTTCAATCAAAGCTTTAACCACATTGTTCTCCCACCAAGCACTCTAATAAGCAGGAGTTAGTATTTACCCAGCCACTTGAGTCACACAAAAGGCTTAAGGAGGGCCGCCGTGAATGACTGGTGGTGATCCCGTCTTGTCCTGGGACCTCAAACAACTTCCCCATCAGATTGCCAAGTGCTGCCTCTAATCCTCCTGAAGGAACTAGACAGTGCAGAAACAGCACTGCTCCAGGTTTTGCTGCTGAAAACAAGATCCCAAATGAATGTACAGCATGCTTGTAAAATGTCACAATAATGTCCAGGGACAAAAATTGTCGGAACATGCACCCATGAATTAAACTGTGACTTAGCATGAATAGAAGAAAGCATAAAAAGACCCTAAGAATCGTGACTTAAATGGAAATTCCCTTTCTATCCATTCTAATCCTGTGTTGACCACACTGACCGAGGAATCTGGAGTTAAAGGTCTCACTGGATGTAATTCTGAAGTACTTTTAGTTAAATGCCCATCTAGCAAACCACTGCTGGCTCAGACATCTGTCTAATTCATCACCAAGCGGGAAATCACTGCCCCTGTGTGGCAATAAACATGGTCCAACTTTCTTTCATCAATCAGTTACACAGAAGAAGAAAGGAATAACCCTAACCCTAACCCTCTTGAAATAATAGGATCTGACTTCCTCTGACTTGTCCTTTCTTAACTTTTCTAGTCTTCAACTTAAATATTAAGGTATTTTCTTAAATAAGCTACAGTTGGTAATGTGAGTCTTTGCAGATTAAGATGTGCTCAATATTTTTTAGGTTTTTGGCAAACCTTTAAAGCTTTCTTCCTAGACTTGAGCAAAATCTATTACCATACTCACACAGCCGCCCCCAGATCCATTTAAGCTTGATGACATCACCATACGGCAGCTTTCTTAAAGGCAAAGTTATTAATTTCTTTGTGGCCTAAAATACCCAGACTGTGGACCTATTACACACTGAAACAAGTGAGTGAAAAGAATAGCGGGTCAAGGGATGGAGTCGTTTTATGCTACTGCCTGTCCAGATTTGTTAACCAGAGGCTTGTAGAATCCGTGAAGGGGTCCCCTGTGTTTGCTCGTCTGTGCTGCCGTGGGTTTTTGTGGTGAAACCTGGAGGAATAGTAATGGAAGGGTATGGAAAAGTCATACAAGAGGAATCTGTCTTTGTACTACTGTCAACATTTCTTTCTTTTTTTTTCTTTATTACTATCCCCTATCCCCAAACAGAAAGCCACCATCCTTGAATCTATTCCACGAAAGGTTTCTTTTTCTTAAATTGGAGTTTTTTTTACTTTTTTGCCATGTGTGCCCCAATTGGGATTGTTGAGTTGTTGTTTTTTGTATATCTTATTTATGCTTTGGGGTGACTCTCCAAATAAATAAATGAATGAATAAAAAAATTGTTGAGAATGTATGATTTTTTTTTTAATCACTTGTCCCTTTAAATTCCATTTCTTCACACCAGGCAACTCTTGTCGGTGGCAGAGTTTTAATCAACTTGAACGCTCTCGACCAGATATTCATACATTGACACATTTATCATTTGAAATATGATGTGCTTGGTCTTGTTCTTTGCAAAATTTGCTCACCTTGAGGAGAATATAAGTCACTTATGAAATATGAAATGTGTTGAGGGGACAATTGAGTTTACCCATTCAAGAAACCGTGCTGTTTTTCATATTTTCTCATTTTAAGAACAAACTAGTTTTCTGCCAGATGCTTATCCAAGCTGACGTTGATTTGGAACTGACCAGAGTCCAGGTTCAGGCACTGGTATTTTTATATCGTGCATACCAACAGTCCTCTCACACCTTACTCTTGTTTCCTCGTCTCTCTCTCTCTCTCTCTCTCTCTCTTTCTCTCTCTCTCTCTCTCTCTCTCTCTCTCTCTCTCTCTCTCTCTCTCTCTCTATATATATATATATATATATATATATATATATATATATATATATATATATATATATATCTGCCTCTGACTTTCCCCGGGACTCCTTCCCACCTTCCTCCCCTCAGAGTCTCCAAAAGCGTTGATTTCACCAGCGCAGGAAATGAAACTTCATTGCCCCACGACTCCCAGCAGGAGAGTGAGGACCTGGGGAGGTGGAAGAGGAAGAGGTTCATAGAGTAGAAAAGAAGTTCAATGCGAGTTTTCTTTCGAGGCGGATGAAAAGATTGATGGTCTGTGGAGGTGAATGGGGATTGGGATGGACCCAGCGACGGTATGCTTGGAGAAAGATGAGACTGATATGGGAGTTATTGAAACGGGAAAGTATGTTCATGAAGGTGTTTGACTGACAGCGCGCCCAAATTAACTCTCAGCCTGTCGCATCAGTGGTAAAAGTAAAAAATGTAACTCATAAAAAAAAAAAAAATTGAATAAATAAACTGAGTCATTCTTTAAAAAGATAGAAAACCAAACACAAACAAATGGCCATGGAGCCATAGTGCAAGAAACGGCTCACACTGATTGTGGTCTGACGGGCCCTTTATCTTTTACAGCTCCTGACCTTCATCCCTCCATCAGAAGTCAATGATATTCTCCTCACAGGGGCCTATAAGAGGCTTAGGTCCGCGTGATCCCGCTGCCTGTTTGCTTAACCTCTGCGTGGCTGCCTCAGGACTGCCCAGCAGAGCTCATTACCTCTGAGCTTTGCGTCGCGGGCTGCATCATCCAGTCATTGGCGCAACTGCAACATGGATTTAGGAACCCGTTGATTATGTAGCTTGGCAAAAATATTTATTGTGAAATATGATTTGCTCTCTGAAAATTGTGTTGAAACTTATTTGAGACTTATTTTTGGGACAATTACAGTTAATGTGGAATTGTTAAACGGTGCATACAGACTCCATTATTTCTTTGAGAGACGGAAACAGAATGACATTATTTTGAGGTCCCATGAATGCAACATAAAACCTGTTATGTAATTATAGCAATAACTGCAGAAAAGGACCAATGGCACTGCTCATACATCTTTCCAGACATTTAGTTACAATCCCATTGCACTCAAATGGAATATTTATTGAGCTTTTCATTGAGATTTACAACTGTTTATACTGTTGCATGCATTGTGTAATGATGTTTTGCACCGAGGCAGCAGCCCATCTCGGTGTGAATGGCCGCTGGAGTGAAACTTTTAGGGGGAAAAAAAATCTTTGTGCATCGTGGCTTATTATTCTTTACATGGTCAGTTGAAGCACTGATTTGAAATGGGCCGATGCTGATCATTCGGAATGAGACAGATGACTGATTTGTCAATGTTTGAGTTTCAAACAATAGTTGACTTGGTCCTAAGTTTCTCCTGCAGCTTTGACTTCTGTCAGGTCACAGGAGAGACTTGTAGTCGAGTTTGGCACAGTAGAACTTGGTCTGAGTTTTTGTACTTCTTTATTTATTCTTTTTGCTTAATTTCTTCTCCTGAAGCATGTTCTGTTCTGGCTCAGTCTTATTGTTGCCTGTGTTCTCATTAGGCCAGCAGTGACCCTCTGTCCCCTACTGCCCCCACTCTGCACTGTTGGCTTTGTTAGTTCATTTACTCTTTAATTTTAACCTGATTTAAATTTGGCCAGCTGGATGGCTTACCCTCTTCTCACTATGTGTGGACATTTTGTTCATGTGTGTGTCTAAGTGCACAGACGTGCCGAACAAAACATAAATAGGTTTGCAACATTAGCATTTGCTCGAGAAGCAGACGGCATCATGAGATTGCTAAAAATAGCTGATCCAAACAATTTACCATCTCCCATTCACCTGGTGGCATGACATGCTCCTGTGATATTGGAGTGACTGTTCACTGTCCAAAACAACGTCATAGGAGATTCACAAAAAAAAAAGCTTTTGGTTAATTACAGCGCTTCGTTCTTTGATTTCTGGGTTTTAGGTATGACTCTTTCTTTATGACACAAAACAAGTATCCACTTTTAACTGGAGCAAAAATAATAATGTATTGCACATAATTTATACAATTCAAATCAATCCTGTTGTTCCTGTTCATGTATTGGAGTAGTTGTGATTAAGAAAACATTCTGATCAAATGGGGTCCATCAGTGAAAAAGTTTTCATTCCAAATGAGAGGGATGCCTCATGCTAAACATTTCTTCTGACCATATGTCAATAGTGGCTCGAACTCCAGACCAAATTAGAAACCACTGGAAAAGCGTCTCTCTCCCATTGTTTATCAATTGTAGGAACAATATGTACTGTTGAGCCACAGGCTCACAAAAACTACTGCTTGAGGAAGACATGAGTCTATTTGAAGGGGAAATGAATGGACGTGAAGAAGGAACATGAGGAGCTGAGGCACACAGATGTTTGTTTACAAGAGGGATGTAACACCCTTTTCTGATTATTTCTGTAAAATTAGACGACTCTGCTGTTGTGAAAACAATTTAACCCGATGAAAAGCTTAGTGAAGGTATATGGACATCATGATCTGATCACTCTATTTAGCTAAGAACCGTTGCTTTTGGTCAATGAAGGTCTTTATTGGATTAAAGGAAATCTACACATGTAAATAAAGCCAGAGAATTACCACCTCACCAACACTTGTGATATCCTTTAACTTTGCAAATGTATTCACTTGGTATAGTGAGGACACACATCTGTTTAACAAATTAACCCTAAAGGCCTTGTAAAACAATGCCAGTCCTACTATATACTAATGCATTTCCAATAAAAAAAACACCGTCTTTTACAAGGATTGACATTTCCAGTGTGCCAGTTAAAGCTATTCTCGGTGCAGATACAGGGATGCTTGTAACTGGAGGGTTCCACTGGTCTGACTTGTGGGCTGGCAAAATATTTTGATGGGCAAAGTGAAAGTTACAAGGTGTCCCCACTCTGATATCTTCCACTATGGGCGCTTGAGCAAGGCCCTAAACTGTGGCTGCACACTGCTCCTTAGATATGGGTTAAAAGCAGAGGAACATTTTTTTCGATTTTAGAAGAGCTTGCATTTCACTTTTAAAGTGTCAAACGTTTTGTAAATAACGTTTTGAGTTATGAAATGTATAGTGGTTAGGGATACAGATTTTCATTATAGATGACCGGGCTGTATTCTTGTACCTTAAATGTCCCCTCTTTCTTTAAACACAAGATAGGAGCAGATCTTTAAAAAGAAAAAAAGGCTACAACTCATCATTCATCTATCAGGCAGTGCGATTTAGTTTAGTCATAACCTTACACGCATTGATAAAAATAAAATGGACGGCAGTGTTTTATATAAACCCAGTAAAGGTCTATGAACGTGGGACATTCACCTCTGAACATAAAAGGTCCTCTGCAGGGCAGTAACTATGGGAAATCTGTTTAGAGTTGCAGTTAGCCTTTTAATAACACTCAGGAAGGCTATAAATCATGTTGAGGGGAACTGCCTCGCACCGTTTTCACCAGGACACAGTGTTGACAATAAAGGCACTTCACCAGGAAAAAAGAAGAAAAAAAAAAAGCCATGGTCCCTTCACTGTAGTCTCACTAAAAACACTAAAAACGCCTCTGTGTTCAATGCAGACCTTGAAGATTATTAAGAGAATGACCAAGTTTCCTCCCCCCTGCCCTTCATGTTTGATAGCACAAATAACCCATTACTAATGAGTGCACTGTGAGCTTGTTTGTATATTTGGGAAGCCCCAGAGCAGTCCTCGATCATCCTTTGCTGAACTAGAAGACAAACTCATTTAGATCTCTGAGAGTATGTGTCCATGATGTTCAGCCAATTCTTTCTGAATGGAACAACAAAAAAGTTGCTGTAGAGATTCTTACACAACAAAACAAGTATTTTTTCTGCTGGGCATGAAGCAGCCTTAGAGTTTGCCCCCTGGCTTGTGCTTACAAAGTAATGTAGCCTGAGTATGATTGGTGGTAGGCAATCGCAAATGTACACCGCCCCATGTCCCAGTGTTGGTGGTCTTGGAAAGCTACCAAGATCACCCGGCTGCTCTGTAATGTGAAAGCAATTAGCAGCCAGCGGTTTTACACAGCGCCGATATGCGAGGAATAACAAAAGGGAAATGTAGGTCAGCAGCAAGCCATAGGTACACGGTGTGGCCATCACATTGCAAAACACCATGTGTGTTTGGTGTTTAATCTGTTCACATTTAAAACTAATTAAGCTTTAATTTAGCTGTTTTATGCATGTAGAAACATGACCTCATTCTGTCTTTTTTTAGCCTGTAAAATTAACTGTAAAATGTAGTGATGTTATGGGTCAATTATCAAAAAAGGGACCATAATGGAACAGACGCACAGCATATGAGCATTTGAACCTATTAAGCTTCCAAAGAAAGTATTGTTTTAGACTCTGGTAAGTGTTCATAATGAAATTTCTGCATTAATCCCGGGTTTTTGGGGGATTATGTTGCTCCATCTCACAATACTTTTTTAATAAACCATTCGATAATGGACCCATTACAATAATCAGTCCCCAACTTGATGTCTGAATGTTGCAAATAGATATAAATATGACGCATGTTTTATTAAGTTTTTAACAAAGCTATTTAGTTCTCTTGCTCTCTCTCTCTCTCTCTCTCTCTCTCTCTCTCTCTCTCTCTCTCTCTCTCTCTCTCTCTCTCTCTCTCTCTCTCTCTCTCTCTCTCTCTCTCTCTCCCTCTGTGTCTCTGTGTTTACAGAGTGTGAGCAGGGTGCGTGCCCTCTGTCACATCTGGCAGCTTGTGGTTTTTTTCATGACCTGCTAAATGAGGGGAAAAATACTCCCAGCTGCCCTCAGGAAAACTCACCTGGTGTTTCTGTCCTTGTTTCCTCTAAAACACTTTCTGTTGTTCAAGTTGTTCCCTGCACACGCACGCACACACGCACACACGCACACGCCATTCTGTTTTTATGTTCTTTAGCTATGGTAAGAAAAATCAAACCTCACAGTTGACTGAGGTCTGAAACACAAGTGTGTTTTTAAGCATAACTTAATTATTTACTTTTTTTACGTCCTTGTATAACCTCAATAGTCAGATTAAAACGAGAGCGTATGGACAGCTTGGTAGCGTAGCATGCGTAGCAGGCGCAACCACAGCATCTCCACATGGTAAAGTAATTTTCACCTTTGCCGCTGTGGGAGAAGAAGGCCGCACTCCCTCTCCCAGCCCTCACCACAAACCCCCAACCGGCATATTTGGGCTATCTGGAGAGAGCCAAGCAGGGAGATATCAGCCCTGAGAGCTGAAAAGCAGCTTTTGTCTCAGGCGACCCTCCAAGACCTCTGTCTGCTGCTCTATCAGCAAATCATAAACTATACAGCAAAACCAGCAACCTAGAGTGCAAATTGAAAGAAAGAAGGGACAAATGACAAGGGCAGGAAAAAAGTGGGAAAACAACGAGATGAAAGACTAAAAATGAAAAGAAAACAACACATAAGTCTTGGCAAACTATACATGAAGCATGAAGATGCATAAGTCTGTGCACTTTTTACATTGTAGATTGACACTGATCTTATCCAATTGGACAACTTATCGGGGGTTTGGCTGCATGTGCAGTTTGTTTGAGTACGAGACAATGAAAGAAAGAGTTTTCCTTTTGTTTTCAGGACATACACATTTATTCCTTCTTGATTTGACTTCTTGACAGGCTTTTCCTCACTTCATTGGGTTACATGTTTATAATTATTGTCTTATCACACCCTTTCCGACCTGCCTTCTTGCTCAGACTTGTAGAAAGCCACCTGAGTCGGGTAATAATTGGAGGCACCGTGTCTATCAGAGCCAGGCTCACAACTGAGATTTAGTCAGCTTAACGCCTTTCACCCTTAAACTGTCTTTTCATTGCCAGGTATTCCAGACAGTTGTTGAATGTTAGATAGTTAGATAAACAAGGAATCGTGGACTACTATAATACAACAACTACTACTGGCTGGAGCCTTTCTGTGTGGAGTTTGCATGTTCTCCCCGTCTGTGTGTTGGTTTCCTCCGGGTACTCTGGGACTTGTTGGTGTGAGTGTGTGTAGTCGTTTGTTTCTTGTTTGTCTGTCTCTGTGTGTTTTCCCTGTGATGGACTGGCAACCTCCCCAGGGTGTCTCCTATTCTCGCCCATATTCAGCTGGAATCAGCTCCAGCGCCCTGCGGCCCTGAACAGAATACGCCGTATAGAAGATGGATGGATGAGTATAATAATAATAATAATAATAATAATAATAATAATGCATTTTATTTGTAATGCCCTTTATATTTGCTAATCTCAAAGTACTAAAGACAAGAATATAAAGCTTAAAACACCTCAAACAACAATAAAAAATGATTAAGCAGTGACTAAACAGTTTTTAGCTCTTTTTTACAGACTCGACAGTCCACGTTGCCTTCAGAGGGATGGCGGAGTTACTGTGGATGCATTAGTAGGTGAGGAGGCAGAACTTTTCATGTATTCTGGCAGAGATGGAGGGATTGCAGGACTGGTGTAATGTGGTCGTAATGCTTGTTTTTCGTGAGTGGTCTGGACATGCTATCCTAGGTATACTGGAGTTTCTGAACAGAAAGAGAGAACAGTTCAAAGAGAAGTGAACTGCAGTAGTCCAACCTGGAGGAGGCAAAGACATGGACAAGCTTTTCAACATCAGGCAGGGTAGGTGATGGACCAAAGTTTGTAATGTTTTTAAGGTAGTGAAATTATGTTTTATATAGATGTTTAATGTGCGAGTTAAAGCAAAGGTGGGAGTCAAACATCGAGGTTAGTGACAGCTGAGAACAGTGGGATATCCTATGGTTATGGCTGGAATAGAAAATTACTGATGACTGAAGCTGACGGAGTGTGACGACTAATATGACCTCTGTTTTGGAGCTGTTCAGTTGTAGGAAATTGTGGTTCATCCATGCCTTTACCTCTTCCAGGCAGAGAGTGATTGTGGAGGTTGATGGTGAGAGCAGGGTTGACGCTGAAGCAGAAGAGGGGCAAATGACCCTTTTTATGCAAAGTTGAGTGTCGTGGGCATAGAAGTGAGAAGATACAGTATTTTGTAGCGGGTGATGAGTTGGCTAAGAAGAAGCATGTTCAGTGTGAAGAGATTCGGGCTAAAGACAGACCCTTGGGGAATGCCACAGGTGACAGTCTGTGTTCTTGATTTGACTTCACAAATGGATATGTATGCCATCCTGTTGGTGAGGTACGACTGGAACCAGTCAAGCAGAGTCACGGAGCCCGATGGTGTGGTCAGTCCTGTCAAACGCTGTGGATAGATCAAGTAGGATAAACAGGGCGGGTGAGCCAGCATCTCCTCCCAGCAGCAGCTCGTTGGTGACAATAATCAGGGCTGAAACCAGATTGAAACTTTTCAAACAGGTGGTAGGTGCTTGTGGTGTTGTGAGGTATGGGAGTTTGTGAGGATTCCTGGGTCCATGGCAGGTTTTTTTCAGAAGACGCTTGATGATGGCCTCTCGATCATTTGGGATGAAACAGAATTGGATCAGTGAGACTGATTGATGTTGATGGTGGTAAGAGGTACAATAGTGGAGATTTTTATCTTGACCAGGCCAGATGGAAAGAGGTTGAGGGCCCAAGTAGTGGTCTTCAGCTTTCTGACGATGTCCAGAATCTCCTGCTGGGAGAAAGGGAGGAAAAGTCCTAAACCGTGTCTCGGTGGTCAGATCAAGGGAAACTGGTGCAGAACACAGGGCAGAGTGGATATTGTGTATTTTAGCGCTGAAAAAAAAGATTTATTGCAGTGGTCATCTGTTGAGTCATAATTTCAGTGTGTGTTTGGTCTGAGGAGATGGTGGACTGTAGAGAAAAGTTGCTCTGGGTTGCCTGGCTGGCTTTAGATGATGTTGGGGGGGGGGGGGGGGGGGAACAGGGATTGTGTTATTTTTTTTTTTTTTTTTTAAGAAACTTATAGTAAGCCATTTTTGTGTTCACAGTAGGCTTGTTTATGGATGGTGAGGCCAGAATCTCGAGTCTTCCACGCGGGAGGATGCCCCGCAGCTTTCAATTTCCGCAGCACACTGGGGGGGGGTAGCTGACAGATCTGGTTCTGTTGGGGACATGGAGGTCCTGTGAGAGCACTCGCCACAACTGGATTGATTCATTGTGTGAAAAAGAATACAGTGAATTTGACAATTGAGTTGATGTTCCATTATCTATGAACATGGTTTCAATAAAAAAAAAAAAAAGGAATATTTGCGAAACTAATAATCAACATGAATGTGGGAGGAAACCTAAGCACACACAGGCAGAACATGCAAACTCCACACAGACTTTGAACCCACAACCTTCTTGCTGTGAGTCAAGACTGCTAACCACTGTGCCGGCCATGTGTTTAAACATCTTGGTTCAGATTGCTTTATTCTTGTTACTGAAATCCTTGTTTAAGTATTTTAATTTTTATGTGATATCAGTGTTTACTATCATCTTGCTGTTTACCTCAGTTGTTTTGTTGTACACTACCACTCCTTTTTGGTTTCAATCTAAGTTTTTCTTCAGTTCTTGTTACTTTTGCATCCTTTCATCCAGTGTTTTGTCATCATGTTGTTCTACCATTTACAGAAAGGCCATAAATCTGCTGTAGCTTGTTGCTCTAAATGATATGTTTTGCCTCATGATGGTTTGTGCAAAGTTTCAGCTGAGGTAGCTTGCAAGTAGCAGAGATCATAAGTCACCAGGGCGGAGGTGCTGGAGTGAGCAGGAAAGCCCCTGTTTTACCACAAGCCTGAGCTCCAGAACCTGTGTTGGTGAACACCCACGTCTTGTAACTGTCTTCAAACAGGACAGTGAATGTCTGCCAGCCCGCGGAGAGCTCTTCATTAACTGACCCCGCACTCTGATGTCCCTGTAGAGAAGGGAAAATGAAAGGAAAATGTCCCTACTGGGATCTATAAAGCAGCCCATGCAAATCGGTACACTTCCTCAAAATCAGACTCGGCCTAGTCCCAAAGTGCCACTGGACCACCAAGAGTACAGTCAGGCCTGCCTCTCGACTCGTGTCTATAAAAAGCAGCAGCACTGACGCTCGCTCCCTCTGGGGTGGAAATCCTGAGATCAGGAATTTTTGAACTGTCCCTCGTGTCCTTTGTGCTTGAAGTAATTAAAAAATGTGCTCCTCAAAGCCCATTGTTTTCTACACATTTGTAGCATTCCTTTGGGAAGATGGACTTTGCTGGTGGTTGTATCCTATATCACCTTTTCATATCCTTTTCGAATATAGTCCATTTAGATAAAACCTTGACCCAGGTTTCTCCTATTTGGGTGAATTCAGTTGAATTGAGTTAACTTGTTACCTTGGTTTGACTAACAAAAAGTTCTGCAGGAGTCAAAAGGGCAAGAAAACAGACAACTATTGTGTAAAGTGACCAGAGACAAATTGTAACAAACTATCGGCTATTATTACTCCTGTCTGTTTAGTTGTCAGGTGACATTCAACTTTTACCGAACCAATAGATTCACTGTATCTGTAGCTAAACGCATCGAGCTTGGCATCTATATTTGTAGCAGTCACGTCGGGTATTTACAGGTCCCTGGCGCCCCCTAACTCTCGTCTACATGGTAGTTATTTTGTGCGTCCTTTGTGGAATTTGCTGAATTAAATGGAGGAAGTGCAACGTTCACAGGACATAAAAAGCTGCTGGACTGTCAGCTGGGCGATGATGCATTTAAGGAGCGAAACAGAGACTCACCTCATCTTTGTGCTTCTGTTTCAAATGTTCTGTTGAATAAAGTACCTTTGGGAGAGACTGACTGTAAAACACACTGTTAGAGGCCAGTGACCCTTCCAGCTTGTGTTATGTCTGCGTTTGCATCCTGCAGAAGCTCATGTAATGTAGTTCGTATAGGACACATTGTCCAGCTGTACAGAAGCTGGGGCTCACTTTCCAGCTTTATATTTAGTTACCATCCATGAATAAATTCAAAGCCAACCGCGGGTACCTGAGTGTGAAATGGGGCACCAAACCAGACAAAACGGAGGGCAAAAAGAAAGCATGGTGAGATGATTATAGGTAATTATTCAAAACATGCATTGTAGCATCTGGTTGTGTTGATACTGCTGATGACTGTAGGTTTAACTGAACACCAGCAGACGTGTGATGGAGGGCCTCAGATGGGTTCGTAATTGAAAGGCTGATGGGAATTGGTGAGAGGAAAAGAACAAGTCAATGAAGGAGGTTGCCTGAGCAAACGGGAGAATGAAAGCGAGAGGCGCAAAGCTTTTATGAGACATGGAAAATGGGGCTGAAAGAAACCGTGAGGGGGAGTTGATCCGTGCGGTTGGTCTAAATAGAGGGATCTCATGTACTCCTTAATGTTGAATGTATAACTCATGACATGGCACAAGCTTTTAATTGGTATAACGAGCAGTTGGGTGAAGTGGTGGGACTATTGTTTGGTAAGGAAGTGAGAAAATATACACAATTGTAAATCCTCGTGACTGTTCTTATCACCAATTTGTTTATATTTTAGCAAATAGATTGTTTCATATTCATCTTTCATGCAATGCCAACCAGGAAGGTATGGAAGATTCATTTGTACTCTTGACAATGATACCCCCAAAATATAGAGGAATTTATTTTTTAACTGTTAGAGTTAGTTGCATATTCCCACCAACTAGGATGTTTTAGAGTCAGTAACTCAACAATAATCTCTTGAAACCAGAAATATTTCTCTATTTTTACTGAGCATCTGATGTAAAAGAGTGGCTTTAAATATGATCAACAAATATTCAACACCTATATGATTTGTAAACTTTTATCATGCGGTGCACATAGCTGAGAATGGAAAAATAAAGTGACCTTTGTCCATTATTAAAATGAATATCTGCTTTGAATTGAAACGTTGGCCTTGACAAACGTCAACGTTGTTGTGTATTTTTTTTACTATGATGACCCATTATAAAGCACAAATTGAGAAAATAGTTACCTGATTATTGAAAAATATATTTTTCATTCCATGCTCATTAGGTTCTTGCTGCACATTATGAATGATGCAAATGGCAAATTCTAAATCCAGCCATAGCAAAGTCTCTCGGGGGCTGAAAATCACGACCACATTTGATTTTGAAACTGTAACATCATATTTTGTAAAGCAATCATTGACCTGCACATCTGTGAAAGCAACCCTTTGAAATCTAATAGTTCCCATGTTTAAAGTGTTTAATCTGTTTATCAGACTTTTTCAGGCAAAAGCAAGTATCCACTCATTTTCTTGGTGATCGATCTGTTTCAGGCACTTTATTTTTATTGTAAAGGTTGAGTAGACACTGTCTGCCTGAGTTGGTGCCGACTGCGAGTGTCACTGGGTCAAAGCTCTACAGACACTTGAACCAAAAACATTGGGACTAAAGGCTGCCATAATAATACCTGGTGATTCTCAGTGGACCTAGTGTGAATATCAACTTTTTCTTGGGACCAGAAATCCTTAGAAGCTCTGTGAATATCAGCGCTTGCCTGCTCGAGGGTTAAGAAATCTGTGCTCTCCAGCTGAATGGGTGGCTTAGGCCGTGGGGCCCTGCTATGTTTGGGAAAAGAAGGAGCCTCAGGCCCAAGAGCCCGTAGGATACCCCGTGCATGAATGACGGGGCAGAAGGGGGTGCTGGGGTAGGTCGAGAGGAGATGGCTGAAAGAGGCAGCTCAAGCAGAAAGAGAGGGAGAGGGGTTAAGTGGAGGCAGGTGTTCCATGACAAACCTTACAACCCCCCACCTCTCTTTTGCTCTCCTTCACTCCTGCAACAGTGCTCCTCTGGGAGTTCAGAAAACCAGCCCAAGAACAGACACTTGTTAGTCACTTCCCTCTTTCTTTTACCTTCTGTTGTTCGCCCTTATCCAACTACCGTATCCCTCTGATCTAATCTATCCCACCAAATTGCACAGTTTTTCTTTCATCCCAGGTTTCTTTCCACGGTCTCCTGTGTGCTTTCCCCATTGCTGCAGGACCACCTGGCTTTGTGGTTTGAAAATCTTATAAAACTCCCGTTGCTTTAAGCAGATGGACAACTTTCCCACTGCTGCACACTGCCTGACCCAGCTGGCAAATTAATTCCGCTTGGACTGACTTAAAACAAAATAGAATAGTACACAAATCCAGTTGTGACTGCTGGAGAAAACAGGACGTGTGAGTGATTGATGTCATTTTGTAATTGTGTTAAATGAAATGAAATTATTTTGTCAGCATATCTTTAGCTCTTTTCAATTCCATGCAGTGGAACTCATTTCTAGTTCATTTTGCTTTTGGCTCATCACTATCACGGCTTCCTGTCCCTACGCTCCTGATTAATGCCCTTTACAGGTTTTAGCCTCATGCCACCTGTCATGTCCAATATCATATTGATAAATGATAAAGATTTTGAAGAAATGTAGTGTGAAATGACTAACAATGCCATCTCACAGGAAGACGTTTTTTTTTTGTTTACCCATTTGCTGCCAGGTATGTTCTGTTTGAAGTTTGCACATTCTCTGTATGTGTGTGCACAGGATGCCTTCTCTGTGGACTGTTGCTTCCCTCCACAATCCAACGGCATGCTGGGTAGTTTATTGCGTGATTGACAACACGTGTCTGTCTCTTTGAGGTGGCTCGATGAAGGAATGGTACTGTGGTCCATAAAGTACTCTTCTTTGTATTGACTTGTTTAGAATAGGCTGCAGTCTCAGGTCTGGGTAAAGCACATGGATGAACTGTAGCGTAATGAACAGCAGAGGCTGTGCAACAATTTCTCGCTGTCTGTGTTTGACCACCAATGTCAATAAAATCATTTTAGAAAAAAAACATCTATTAGAAAATGTTTCTATTTAAATTGAGAAAAGATAATAAAGCTTCAAACCAAAAAAAGCTTGACAAAACAGTTTAACGTACTGATGATGATCAGCCATAACACTTTGAAGGTTCTCCTTCATCGGCCTCATATGCAATGAATTGTGATTCAGTGAGTATGGACACCTCCTACCAGGAGCAGCAACAACTTCTGCTCCCATTTTGCAGCCTTTACGGTACGGCCTTTCTGCATCAGTGAGCCTTGCTCTCTCATGACCTTGTTGCTGGATCACCGCCTTTCCTTCCTTTTTGGAGCAACACGGCTGCAGACTGGGAACACCTCATAAGAATAAGAAGAGCAGTTTTGGAGGTTACTCAGTCACCTCACCGTCACCATTTGGCCCTCGTCAGAGTCACTCATATCAATGTTTTTTTCTGGCTTCTAACCCACTGGATATATTATATCCACGAACAGGTGCCATCATGAGATAATCACTGTTAGTCACTTCACCTCTCAGTTTCCATATTGTTATAGCTGATTGGCGCATTATCACATTATATAATATAACAATAGGCTTTTTTTGGGGTTTAGTGGCTCGCTATTTTGGACTATAGTAAAAATGACCCCGGTTCATATTTGGATTGAACTCTGCGACCATGAGTTGGAAAAATAAGTATAAAAAGTAAGATGGAGAAATGGCTCATAAAACATAAAGTAAAAAGTTTCAGTAATTATTACAACATAAAGTACTAACATATTCCATTGTATCTGACTTTCTCACATTCTGAAATTATACCAATATCATGCCAAAAATGTTGTGATGCAAACATTTTTACTTTATATTAACTGGTAATGATTAAAGCTTTTCACTTGGTTCGTTTTTTCCCCTCCTTTGCGGCAGCAGTATTATTATGTAATACTTAATTGGTTTACTCTTATGCTTTATCGGTCTTTTTAATTAGCACAGTGGTGTCGGTGAATCTGTGCACACAACACTGAGCCCATGCCCTCAGATCGACTTCAACTTGTCAAAATTAAGGATAGTCTTTGCTTTTTCTGTCTGTGGTCAAAAAGCTGGTCAGTGATGGAAAATATTCAGGTAATGTAACCCTCGAATGTGTGTTGTTTTAAAGTCATACCAGTCAGGCTAAGGCGTTGATGAAGGGTTTATTTATGTCAGGTATCATCCTATGCGCGTCTAATTTTAAACATAATGACATCTTTGGACGTTGACACTCAGTTCGGGTCTCTCTGAGTTTAAAACTTGAAACTCTCAGGAGGAGTCTTTTGACATGTAAATGTTTGACTGTTGAATGACTAATAAACATCTGTTACTTCTCAGATTCCTGATTTGCCCACTGTAAAACCTTGATATTGTTTTAAGTGTCTCTGCATAGATGAATCAAGAGGGATTCTTCAGAGCAGACGCCACAGCTTTCATTTGACCTCTCCACTTTAAGTATGACTCACAGAGCCTCCATTGTGCAAATGACATGTGGGCACATTTAGTGTAACTGGAATGTTTGGAAGCTGCTTTGACTGACAAGTGCGTATCTTTTGGCTCGCCAAAGTGTGTGTGTGCATGTGTGTGTGTGAATCTTGCTGCTGTGTCCTTGAGCAACTTCATACTACAGACCTTGATTGTAAAACATCTGGATTAAAACATGCAGCAATATTTGGGTGTGCATTCTTGCACTCTCACTTTTTTTTCACTTTTCCGTCAAAGAGGAATCAAAAAGAGACTCACTACGTTTTTGTCACTTTCAATAAGTCGGTCTGTCTGTTACCTTCACTTATAACCTTCTCATGTTGCAATGTACTGTAAAATGCATTTTTTTTTTAATGTTGTAATCTTCTTTTAATGAAATTATGAGTGAGGGGAGGGCATTACATATTGTGTCATCATATGCCTTCTCAGTGACACAGGGCTGGTCGAGGCTCCACTCCTCACTAAAATGAAGAACTGATACACAGAAATGGATAAGAGGCAACCCAGAATAGTAACAACTGCAACAATTCACTGCAGTCGCACTGATTACAGACAGAAAAAGAATGCAGTTTCCCATTGTCAGTCCACAAGTGCCTTTCACTCTACGTCTGCACTCTTTACTCTTCGAAAGAGTTCCAAAGGAAGAATCCAATTACTGTGTGATTAGTCAATAAGTATAATACACTGTATAACGATAACAACATCAACAATAATAATAATAATAGTTGTGATTTATACAGTTTGATCTCTCAGTTGTTTGTGGTTTGGCATAACATTCACTCTTATATTAAATCTTAAGTTATATGAAATTTTTATGTGACTTATTTAGTTTAGTTACAATAAATCTCTCTCTCTATATATATATCACTCTCTTTCACACACACACACACACACACACACACACACTGATCCACTCACACTCACAACACAAAATGCTTGTGAGCTTAAGAACGTGTCAGACAGTGATAACAGGGTCGCCACTTTGTGACTGGTGCTTTGCCTTCACTGGGGTCCGTCAGTGATAAAGAGCTGGACCTTGTCGATATGTTATCATCTACAGGAAGTGAGGCTGTGTGCCAGACAGCAGCAGCCGTTCAGATTGACAGGGAGGGTGACACACCAGATGTTGAATATTTTCCATCATCGACCCATTTCGTCTTTTTTAGGATGACAGAAAAGAAATGGTCGTTTTAATAAATTAAATTACTGTAGTTTGTCAGGGTTTTTTTTATTTTTATTTTTTTAATTTCGGTATATTTTTAATAATTGTGCTGCATTGTTGATGTTGGGCGGCCTAGAATTCACTCGTGATCACAGTAGAACTTTCCAGGTTAAATTTAAGCTTAAAGGAAGACAACAATAACGTATAGCAAAACCCCTCCTGGTAGAAACTCTTGTATAGTGTTCAGTCATAACTGTTATACTGCCTTAGTCGTCAGTAAGTAAGACCACTGGTGTCCTGAAGTGTCGTTTTAACATGAGGTTGTTTGCCTCATATGACTTTGCTCAGTGTAAATGCGATCATTCTTCTGCAGTTTTGGCTGAACTCTGGATCCCATTTCAGCCCTGGGTTATCTACAAATGTGCGTACGTTTGTAAGTGGAGAGCTAAGTATTCTTGAATTCCACTTGGCTCAAGACTTCCCTATTTGGCCACTCATCAGTCGATGTTGGATTGTATAACCAAAGTAATGTATTCAAAATAAATGATATCATTGCTTCATGAAATTAGGTTGGACGTCATGTGGGGATTTATTTGTTGCCATGTTTTGATTGACCTTGATTGTCGGGTTTTCTGCATTCTTCTACGGAAACACCTTAAAGTGAACGCATCATTTCAAATACAGAAAAAAATTCAAGATTTATGTCATGTATTTGTGGATGATTTAATGATGTATTTTAAAGACAACTGACTGAAAGACATTGTGAGGTTTGTATTAATAGGCAGTGGCAGTGAAGAGAAGAGAAGCAGATGGAGACATAGAGACCAGCAATGACCCTTCACCTCCCAAATATGCATTAGGTCATATTTGCTTTTGTAAGGCTGATCCAAGGGCTTCAAGAAAAATTAAGTGTTTTTAGGTTTGACATTCCTGTCCAAGAGTGGTGTATTTTTAGACACGTATTTGTCACAATGGATATAATGACTGCGCAGCCACAGACAGAGACTATAAACTCTTGCATGTCTGAATGCTTGTGTAAATGCACGTGTTTTATTTCTTTTACATTTGTGTGAATTTAACATCCCCGTCTCCTGGTTTTGTGAGCCAGTAAGTAAGCCGTATAATAATAATGTTACATGAAGCTGGGGACTAAGGGGAGGACGGCTGAGACGGAAAAGTCACAAGGAGACTCGAGAACGAAGACGAGCACCCAGGATGATATGGTGTGATACCGAGTTTAGAGAGAAGCCGAGCAGAAGGGCAGGAGGTTATTGGATTGCTCCGGTCAGCTCCAGAAATGACTTTTCCATGACTCCAGGTATGTGATCCTGGCTGAGCCCAGGGATATCCTCTGTTTATGCTCAGGCAAAGACCCACAGATTTGGCAGCCTGGTATTCACCTGATTAAAATGACCTTCCTGTGTAAACTAAGCTGGCGGCTTGAGAGCAGTGTGCACACACATGGGACCTTTCTGGACCTGGACATTTTATGAACAATTCTGCCTGTGTAATTACACACACACACACGCACACACATGCACACGCACGTGCTAAAGCATTGTGTCTTCACTATGAAAATGAAGAAGTAAAGCCCGATGCCGATGGAGGAATGAGTGGTATTTTATCATCTGTTGAAGTATCCAACAAAGAGCTCACTTCGAGAATACCAGAGCGAGACTTTTTTGTTTGTATGTTTTGTATAGCAGTTGTATGTATACACAGTTGTTGAGGCCAGGTGAAAAGGATTATGCAGTAATAGGTCAAGGCCCATGACAGCATACATTTTTTTTTTTCTTTTTGGGGATCCTCCATCAGTCGTCTGTCTCCTTGTCATCTCTGCTTGTTCTCAGGTTGCCGTTTGTCTTCACCGATATGCAGCGTTCCCCTTTTGGCTACAGTGTGTCTGTTTTTTTTTTTGTTCGTTTTTTTTTTTTTTTCTAACTTTATGCCTCATTGTTTCCAAGCACAGTTTTTGTTTCTTCATTCCCTGCTGTCTTTTTTATGCCTGTTTTATGTGCTCAGGTCAAGAAGTGTGGATACACCAATTTCAGCCTCGATTAAAATATAAAACTGAAGCACAACTCCTCCTTGCCTTCCAGTGCAACATGTGCTTTTCAGGTTTGCGTGTTTGCATGTGGGGCCAAACTGAATTCTGTGGTTGGTTTATCATTGCGAACAGCTGTCATATTGTTATAATGCATTTTCTTGCTTTAGAGCAGCTGGTTGTTATGCCCATTGTCTCTTTTTCCACATGATGTTGTAAATCCTTGCTCCTCTGAACATTAGCATCTGATGGTAGCAAGCAATTGGAGGGATCCTATAACTGCATGCCATATATATTTTACTCCAAAAGAGTGTTATTTATCATTTCAAAGACAATAAATCTTTTGTAGCGTTCCAGTAGTTGTGTGCAGACTAAGACCGCGTGGAAGTGTCAGTAATTAAAACGTATAGCGAGAAAGGTTAACTAATGGGTACAGTAGCTCCATCATGCAAAAATGCTCTGGCAAATATCATCACATTATGCTTGTGGAAAACCAGATGCCCCTGATGAACACTGTACTGGATCCAACTCTGTCTCTGACTTACAAAGACCTAAAATGTTACAAAGTTTGGGTAAATCAGACAGTCTCTTTGCCAATGGGGTAAATGAAAACATTTGGTGATTAGACTGTGGCCAAAATACAAAAAAAAGTCTAGAGGTAATACAAAAATATTCAACAATGACCTCTTTGACTACAGAATATCTTCCAGCTTTCACTGAAATCCCTCATTTTTCACAATTATGCGTTTCTCATGTCACTGAGGATCAGAAAGGGCCAGAAAATACAATTGTTTGTGACATACTGTACTTGTCCTCATACACTGCAGTCCAACCACTTTTAAACGTACAGTAAATTATAGAATATATGAATTGGCCTTTAAATCTTATTTGATGCATTCACTACGACAGTCAGCTCGCTGGTTTGAATTTGCAAATCTGGCTACTCCAAAATGTTGATTTACAAAAATGTAGAAAAGTAACAGGCTGAGAAACCCAGCCAACGTAAAGAAATATGTGAGCAAACTTTGTTAGCAAATATATTTCTGATTAGCTTGTTACTGGTGAAGAATGAGATTGGTTGTTACTGCTGAAAGGAACCGAAACAATAATCTCCCCTTATTCAACATCATCCTGCCCTAACTTATCAAACCCAGTGTAAAATGGTCTCTGCAAAAGTGGAAATGAATAACTGTGTATTAGGTCACCAACTTATTCTACCTTTTTTAACAAATAAGTTACACAATTAATAAAGTTGTGACGGTATTTTAAGATCTACAATCACAAAAGTCCAAAGTAAAAATGTTGCTGCATCGGGTTGTGTTCCTAAGAAAGTTATGACATGTACATAATAAATGTAATTTGGGTACAGTTGAACCGAACATCCAAAGAAGACTTGGCTCACTCGTTGAATCAACGTAAGAAGGAAGTTGTATCTTAGCGATAAAAAGTGTATTGAAACTCACTAAATGATGTAAAATGTCTCCTAAACTTTGGCTTCAAGTTAAATACAAACACAGAAATTGGAGTAATGGGATTAACACATGTCTGCAACAATACGCCGACCTTTCCTGAAGGGGCACGCAGGTACGGAACACAGCAGCTCCCTGTTTCTGACTGTGACGACCCCCACGTACAAAACCTCACCGCAGGTAGTCGGCGGTGCAGAATTGACTCCAGAAACTCCAGATCAAAGTCACACCCCCAACCTCGACACTAAATCGAGTCGGGCTGCTGGAGGCATCACCCAGTCTAAATGTTAGCACTGGACATTTGGCACAGTTGATCAGCCAAACCCTTTGACCTGTCCCGCTCCACTGGTGTAACTCTTGCACGCCATCGGTCTGCCCTTTCATTCTTAGAATAAAGCGGTAGCTGAAATCGGTTACATTTTTTTTGGGGGGGGGGAGGAGGAGTGAGATGAAACCTGTCACCAGTATATTGGACAGTTGGTTTTCTTGGACAGGGCTGCACAGAACACTGGGAGCAGTGAGAATGTCAAGACAAAGACTACCAGTAGAGAAGGAATGCCGGCGTCCTGCTGAGCTAATCCCAGCTTGAAGAAAGGAGAAAATGTGGTGAGCGAGGGAGAAAGGGAGGAGACGAAAAGATGGCAAAGGAAGGTCTCAGCATTTGGGCCGAAATGGAAAGGGCTGCGAAAGAAAGGCCCTCTTCCCATTCACGAGTTCCCCTCAAACTTTCACCTGCTTTCTCTCTTTGGCTCGAGGGTGTTCTCTTTTTCGCTGGTGGTCCAACTGGTTGCTCTTCAGCCATCGAGGCATTTGGAGTTAATGAGACAGCTGTACTGTTTGAGAGGTGAAGTCCTTTAGATCAGCTTTGCTCAGTCTGCATGGCCCAGTACTTACTTGTCTTTTCAAGTCCCAAGGGGAGCGAGTAATGCCACTTTCACCCTCAAGAGACATTTATATTGCATTGAGCATTAACAAATGCTCAACACAGCCTTGCTCGCTTCATGGATGGATGATTTTAAAATAGATTGAGGATCTTTTTTACCCCCAGCAAATTATATCAACACAGGTTGCTTTTACGGATTTCAGCAGTGTGTGCTGAGACTTGTAAATTGCATCCAGGCCCTGAACCATCTGTTACTTGAATAGTTTCTTTTTTTGTTGTTGTCGGGAAATATTTCCTCTGCTTGGCATGCAGGGATGCAAATATTGTATGAATCAGTCTGTGCGCACCCACACTACCGTGCGCAACTTCTCAATGTTTTCAATTCAAGCAGGACAAGCGACACAGTTTGAGCCTTTTGATTCAAAGCAGGACTTTCAGGCATCTGTATGAATACTACAGATAAGAACCAGACCTCTTTGAGCTTAGGGAACATCAATGTAAACTTATGGTGAACAAAAGTACAAATAACATGCAAAAACTGAAAACGTGGTGAATTGGATTTAGAAGTATATGTATAAAACCTGGAGAGGAGTCTAAATCTTTGAAGCAAAGTCAAAATGTGATTACACACAAAATTGCACAAATATGTGAACTACCACACAGATAAATGAAGCTGGTGATGTCATGATGCATCTTCAAGCCGCACTTCTCGGAGAAGCCAGAGTGTTGCCTTAGTAGCTGAATCCAAACCATTTCCTGTCCGGCTTCCTGCGCCAGGCCTCCTGGTTTTGTCCTGTCTGGTCCAAGCTTGAAGCAATTACAAATGGCTCAAGGGAAATCACCTCCCTTCACTATGTGCTCTGGCTCATTTTTCACAACACCGCCAACTCTTTTAAAGTGTTGACAGAGACATTAAACACGAGCGCCTCCATCACTGATGAGTCCGTTTGGAATGAAGCTGAGTTCATATCTTTTGAGCAAATTCAGGAGGGCTTCTTTGACGAAGGAAAAAACAAATGTGTTCTGAGGAAAGTGCCCTGGAGATATTGGCATTTGAGTAGAAAGGATTTGAAGAAATACAGTTTGAACATTTGAACAATGACGTCAATTATGAATATAATTTAGGCTTTTTGCTTTGTCTTTTTGATTTATTTTATTGAGAGACAAATTTTAAATAGCAACCTCCAAAGTTGATGCTCAGGCCCCGTTTACGTGACAAAGGTTTCAAGAGAAAAAGCCAATCTTTTTTGATTTGAAGGATTGGATTTTGAAGTATATTTAACACAATTGGAAGGATTATTAACTTTATCGGACACAAAAACACAAGATATATCAATATATTTGGCACAATAATAAAGTTAAAATGCTGCTCCACAGATAACGGCTTTGAGTGATGCGTTCAGGTGCTCTCTAACATGTAGGAAGCTGCTTTCTGACACGTTAATGAGAAGCGGGGCTCCTACAGTGAGCCACATTGCATGTTTTTTCAGCATTGTTGCATATTTTTGATGGCTTATTAAAGGTTTTTGTCATGTTTTCCTCCTCTGAACTGCCATAAGCTCTATTCCGAGCGCCACCATCTTGGATGTTTTGCGCTCTACTATTGGACCAGCAGCTTACATGTGACTCAAACGCAGTGCACATTATAACAATATCATTACGCTAGTAAAAATAATGCCGTTTTATACTGCTTACTGTAAATACTGTTTTTGCTTTAAAAAAAAAGCAGGATTACAAATGGAGAGCTTTTGACATCTAGCTCAGGACTAATATATCTTTGTAACAGTGTAAAGACATTGTAGTGTCTCGATATCAGAACGGGATGACGCCGCTTCACGCCTGACGCCTTTTGAGTGATCACGTGTGTCATCACGTCGAGTTGTCTGCGGACAAGTTGTCCTAGAATCGTTTTTTCTTACCTAGAACAGATGGTGAGTGGGCCAAAACAATGAAGAGAGACAGTTTAAAGGAGCTTGACTGTTTACAGCATACTGTTCTGTGTGTGCATTAGTCAGTGGTTGTATTTTAGAAAACACAGCTTAACATTGTTTTTAGTGTGTATTTGATTGTTTGAAAGATAAATACATAAATGCCATCTAAATGCAAAACTTTTCTGA
The DNA here is from genome assembly GCF_963422515.1 of Blennius ocellaris. NCBI lineage: Eukaryota > Metazoa > Chordata > Actinopteri > Blenniiformes > Blenniidae > Blennius > Blennius ocellaris. The sequence continues at coordinate 9,797,620 of NC_137661.1, read as the reverse complement.
AGGAAACGCACATTGAAAGTTACATTCTTAGTTAATAGTCGTCACGTACATAGTGGCCACTGGTAAGAATGTAGAGTTTAGGCTATACAAATGTGATAAAAATTTGCATTTGGAATTAGCAGGTTCTTCTGTATTCCAAATATTGGTGGTAAATTAGTACATTTTCTGATTTACTGCAATTGTATTACAAGTGAGCAAGTATATCATTGAAATGTCTTATTGTTTCTGCCTTTTCTGTGCCAGCTTGTCCAAGTATTGCTTCGTCTCGGTGCATAATGGTGGTGCCTCTTTCTTTGCTGCCAACTTTCCCATAATTCAAAAGTCTTGTTAGTGCGCATGAGTAAATGGCGTCATCGCTGTTCCAGCTTCTTTCGTGAGCTGATGTTACAATGTATGCTTTGTTTTGTAGCCAAATTGGAAATGATGTCCTCAATTTTTTCCGGTCCAAATCGAATGGAGTGGGCTACGCTCCCAAGTGATCTTTTATAATGGTATATTAAATAAGGAGGCCATCCAACACTATTTATTAAACTCCTTATCAAGTAATGACTTGACGTTAATGTGAGTTTCTATGTTCACACAGACCTGCTCCATTCTTGCGTGTGAGGAATTTGTCAAAAACATTGTTTTTTATGCTGTTTCTTCATTCGTGAAGCTATGGAAGGCAGAAAGCCGAGACTTCTCAAGCCAAATAGTCATTTGTTTTTGAATTCCCCAAACCGCGGCCATTCTTTTTACAAAAACTATCCATTCTGCACCAGTGTCACTTTTACAAAGTGATCCGAGAATTTGTTGTGGAACAAGGAACTTCCAACGGAAATGTGTCTGAAGTGAGAATATTTACTTGTCCAGGCAAGATTGAATGATTGTGCCTTCCCTCACTAAGGGCTGATTTAGTTTTGCCAACCTCAGACCAGACAAAATTCCCTGCCTCCCTTGTGATCTGTCGTGCCCCCTACATTGGAAATGTGTTATACAGTATATTCCAATGGAACAATCATTTTAAAAGACTGAATAATGATCCCTAGATTTATATCTCCATCAACTGTAAGTTGAGATGTTTAAAGGATAAACTGTGAGGAGACAGAAGAGAAATATGATTCATGGGCAGTTCAGTGTTTGTTGTGGTGACTGGTGACTCCAGACAGATTTCCACAGAGGATGGAAACCGAAGACAGGATTTTTATGATCCCACCACTTTTCACTCCACACAGTCCATCTCACACAACAGGTCAGCCTCTCCCCTTGTCTCTGTTGCTTCTGCTTTTTTTCTTTCCTGTCTTCTCTTACAATTCTCACTCTCGGCTTTCCTGAGCTTGGCTCAGGAAATTTGTCTCGGTTAAATCCAGCAAGCTTGATGATTTAAAGCCCTTTCTTCGCTTAAGGCCAGAACCTTGTTCTGTGTCGTGCTTTAGCTTCGCTGCAATAAGCAGAGAAGGAGATTTTAGGTTGTATTTATAGAATTTGAAATATTATTTATGAGGAGCAAAGTCCTGTGTTATTTGTTCTGTGCAGCAGGGAAACAACGCAGAAACTATACATCAGATTTTTTGAAAACTAAATCTATGACATAAATCAGAGGGAATATTTGAAGAGAAGACTAAAGGGGGGGGGGGGGGCTATCAGATCTTGGGAAAAGCCGGTGAGACATGGATTTCATTAGAGGTCCCCGTGTGAGTGGTCCTCCTCTTGGAAAGAGGGCATTGTTCTGCTTCCTGCCCCCAGCTCAGAGCTCCGGCCATGGGCACGACTTGTTAGAGAGACAACCTCCTGTAGAGGCGGCTGGACAAGGGTTATCAAAGGACAAAGGAGCCTTTTGGTGTGCTGACAGGCGGGCAGGTCAGACACTGTGTGTGCGTGTGTGTGTGTGTAAGTGTGTGTGTGTGGTGGTGGGGGGGTTTGCCACATGAATCTTTGTGTTTCTTGTATTTGCGGTAGCTGGTTCAGTGTGAATTGAAGACTGTTGACTGACGAGCGTCTCACCGGGTCTCAGGAGACGAATGTGCTGCGCGTGTGACACCGTAGAGTTGTGATAAGGGTGACTGTAGGAAATGTTAGATTAGATTATTGTTTGTTGCACCAGACGCTGGAATAACTTCGCAAAACTGCATGTTTTAAAATCCAATCCATTTCGTAGAAATGTTTACTTTCTGGATTTTACGTTGTAAACAGCTGCCTAACTGTTTTCACGTTCAACAGAGAACCGAGGAGCAGCTGTTACCACTGAATGTCTGTATAACGTGAAGTAACACACGATGAATGTGATTAAAACATTTCATTTTTACTGGCTGAAAGCAGGGTTTGCATGTTCTCTTTTGGCCTTCATGTGGGTTTACCAGGCACTCATATTTGCTCCTATAATCCAAAGACATGCCAGATTCGGTGATCGGTAACTGTGACTAACTCACATTTGATGTTTTGGTATTTTCGTGTGCTCCTTCAGTGTTTCCTTATGATTGACTGGTAACCTTGTGTGTGTGTGTGTGTGTGTGTGTGTGTGTGTGTGTGTGTGTGTGTGTGTGTGTGTGTGTGTGTGTGTGTGTGTGTGTGTGTGTGTGTGTGTGTGTGTGTGTGTGTGTGTGTGTGTGTGTGTGTGTGGGCGTGGGCGTGTGCGTGTGGTCATTGATGAGCCACAGATGGATGGATACTGCAAGTGAGGGAATTACTTAACCATTGGAGATGTGAGGTCTATGGATCCAAATCTCAGATCTCAAGGGTTCCCATGTCTCATGAGACATCTGATGAGTGCTGGATGTGGTGTTTCACATTTCTTCCAGTAATAATTGTGAAAAGGTTATTTCATCATTTTAGCAGAAAGAGTTGGCTGACACTGTCTTTCTTAGTGTTCACATTTGTGATTACCAAACTGGACAAGGAGACTTATAGTTCCTGGCGTAGAGAGAAGGAGAGCACCATAGTGTCGTAAACAGAAAACAGCAGGAGTGAGGTGCTTACTGTAAATATCATTGTTGAGATTACAAGAGTTTTATCCCTGGAGGTTGTGCGCCTGATGTAAGACCAGACAATGATGAAACTGTAGTGGGCAATGTACTGCTCTGCTCTGGTAATTGAGTGTTATACAACTCATCACTTCAGTGCAGAAGTAGAAGTAATGAAGTAGTAACACTGTACCCGAGTGAAGAATTAAGCAAATTGAGGTTTTACAATTAAGCCCCACACGTAAAACAAACGTATGCGCTTTTCATTTCAGGGTTATTCAATTTCATTAAGAAATGTTGTCTAAAAGAGCCACATGTTGTTACTGAAAATCAAATCTTTGCCTTTAGCTGCTCTGACTATTTGAAGAAAAAGAAAAAAAAATCAAAGAACATCTTAATGGGATCATGTGTCCATCTATTATCTAAAACAGAGATGGGAAATGTTTTAGTTTGAAGGCTTTGTATGCAGTTGTTTCTGACAGTACATAGCTTCACTCTAAGTTTTGAAAAATCAGCCTTTGCTCGGGGCGATCTTTTCAGGCCTCGTATAAGAACGGCCCTTAGATTGCCATTGGAGTATTCTTTTTTTGCACAACATTGAACCTTACTGACAGCCAGATTTTCCTACTTTAAAAAGTCAAGTTAAATACATTGTCAGAGCACGGAATGAGTAGTGCAATTTCAGGGTGCCTTAGATTATGTTTATGTCTCATTATTAGGACTAAGCCTACAGATTTCACAGCTGATTCTACAGAGAACTCCCCTTGGTTCCCTTTTTGTTTAATCTCAGAAGGAATTCAGGTCCCGGTAGAAACCTTACCAACTGAGGGATCATTGAGGCAGTGCGGGGTAATATCCTTATCATCATCTTTCATCTCGCTGCCATCCACCAGGTGGTTTGAGGCTCTTGGCTCATCATATAAAGGCCTCAGTCTTGTGAGATTAGTTATTAAAACCAACAAGGAGCATTTTGCCTGGACAGCCTTCTCTTTCTGTCTCCTACCAGTCTTAACGCTGAGTCTCCCCCCCCCCCCCCAGACCTTTCCCAGCATTCATTTTCTTGTCATTTCACCAATGCTTATTCTGGGTGATGCGTTGCCCTCGTGCTCATGTTTCTGGCAGAAATGTGGCTCTGTAGACGTACATGAACGCCATGGTCCTAAAAGTAGCTTATGTGTGAATTTCCTTTTCTCCTCTCGTCATCTTCTCTGTCCCACTGCTGTTCAGATCCCAGATCTGCAGATCTGAGCCCCGTGGCCTGACCCCGCTGAGCTCGGCCACATTCCAGGAAGTGAACTGACTTTGACTAATCGCATTTGTTTTTAATTAAGAGAGCAATATTCTTATAATTGATTTGAGGGTTATAAAAACAGAATTTCTTTTAAATGCTTTTTTTGGCATTTTCTTTCTGCACTCTTATAGTTGAATCATATCGTAAGTAACCTCGGGCTTTGATTAATCAAGATATTTTGTTGGGAAAAACCCCCAAAACTAGGCAGGTTTTGTGAAAACCTTTGAAGTTTTCAGATATCTGCTTGTCCTGTTTTGTTATGCCTCTGAACTAATGACTGCCGCAGGATAGAGGCAATATTTTTCAGGTTGTCCATCATGTCATCTTCCAAACAATTTCAGAAATCATCTGTGACTTCATGTGCGTAGTTGTTCACCTGGTACTTTTGAAAACGATTGAAGAAATGCACACCCAAACTATGATGACAAAGTAAAGGATACCAGAGGTTAGGGTCCCTAATCTTAGACACTTTTGTCGATTTTGTGAGTTTGATTCAAGTACTCTGGGTCCTCAGAGCTGCCTCAAAGTGTGACATCAGAATAGAAAGCTGCTTTGAATTACAGGCCCTGAATCGAATGGAAAGCAGCATTACAGCCTCACAAAACATGTTACCTTGTCCTCGCGTATGGAACCACAGGTTAAATGTAATTCAGTCCTTATTCCTTTGTTCTCCACTGCAACAATAGCATATGAAAGAAAACTGAATGTTTTCAATTCAAGACATGGTAATATTATAGTAACAACTAAAACTTTGCAAAAACATAACTATACATTTAATGCCTTTTACAGCTTTCCTCTTCACATATTATGAGTCTGGACAGACATTGTCAACTACAACTTCACTGGATGGCAAACAACCACAATGTGGGAATCCATCACATTTTTTTCTTCTTTTTTTTTATATGCATTTCAGTGTTTTCCATTCATGTGTTTTCCATGTATGTCCTGCTTCACCACTTAGTTTGAATAGTTTTGAATGTTACAGAGTCAAGTTGTTTAGTAAATGAAGTTCTGATAAGAGGCTGTCCCCCGCTAGAGTATTTAAAGACAGATTTTCAGTGTTATTAGAATGACCAAAACAATTTCTAACTCATTTTATACGTTTCTTTTTTCTCAAAGTTCTCCTTTTGGGGAAAAAAAAGAAGCTATTTTCTTCCCACTTTCTGTTGGTGTATGTTTTTTGTCAGGATACCTGGCATTTCCACAAAATGTTTGAATTCTAAGAATAAGTGGCAGTAATGGGATTATGTATGTTAATTGTGGGTCAAACCCACAATGTGTGCGGCACACTATATGTGCTTTATTCCTCAGAGCCTTCATTTGTTCCAGTGCTGTTTTATTAAACCTTCTGCACTTTCGGCGGTGACTGCCGTCAGAGCTGGATGCTGGGGCAAAAATGATGGATCTGGTATGTGATTGGGGGAGACACAGGGTGTTACAAATCCACCCCTCCCGTCGCCGTGTGTGTTTGCATGAGCCCCGTATGTATGCCTATGAAATGCCCATGACTTCTCGCTGCCATATTTCACACTCAGCACTGTGAAATGGAGCCTTATTTTGGGAGTTTGCCTCTAATGATTGGGCTCATTTGAGAAGGCTTGATGCATTTGAAGGTATCATAAATTCTCTATGCTCTCTCACTACTGTTCCTGTTTTTCAACACCCTAGCCATGTTGAAAGTCTTTTCCCTCATGACATTCCCACAGTATCACATGGCATAAGTTGACTATATAATGTTTTCAAGTGCCGCTTTTTCTTGAACCTCCAGGTTGTTCTTTTAGCAATTTGTTATTGTGAAATATATTTTAAATAGTTGGCCGGCTTGAAATGTTTTATAGGAGCACAAAGTCTTACTCAAATTGTGTCTGCTTGGAGGGTCAGAGGGCAAAGTTTTGTGAAGTGATCCATAGTTTTTCAAATGGTAGCTGCACTGCTTACCCATTGGAGTCAAAGACGGCCTCTTGAAATTATCCACGAGATTTTCATTATATTGGCTTAAAATGTATTTTTCCTGTTGATGGAGTCGTCAATAGTTCTGATTTGTCATTTTAAGTTGTGGATGCGCTTCATGTTAGTTCCTTGAAATGTTTTTTTTTTGTTGTTTTTTTTCCCCAGTAGTGTAATAAATAAAGAACATATAATTGGCTATGGATGTATTTGTAGCTTGTGGGCTCCGTTAAGTGAACTACATGTTTGCAGATGTTTAGTTGGGGTGAACATATGATGATGATGATGTTCAATCAACTTTTATTTTTGATGGAAAAGTAACAAACTTCACGTAATAGTGTGATGGGTCTAATATGATCTAATCAGCAGCCACGAAGGCTTATAGAAGACTGCCGAGAGTCGATGAAAGAAAAAGGACCACCCATGGTCTGGACACACATACTTGTATATCTCAGACTCTGACATGGAGTTGCACAAAGGATTTTCCTACCTGGCACGAATACACACGCAAATCAAGCATGGCCTTGATGAAAAGAGTATGCACCTTGATAAGGGAGGCATCTGCACATCTGACATGTGCTTTAAAGAGTATGTCAGGTGCAGATAATTCAACCATTGCTTAAATGACCGGAGCTTGATTCCCCAAACATGGAAAGCGGCTTTGTTTGCGACACACGCACAACGAAGCACACAGATCTTTAGCCTGTCAAATGCATGTGTTTTGAGTATAGTGAGTGATCTACCGATTTCACGTCACCTTGGATGAAAAGCCAACAACTGCATGTTTTTATAATCAGTTTATCGTGGAGATTTCTTCTTGACCTTTCAACTTTAAAATGCCCAGTTATTTTTGTGTTGTGTAAGATTCCTGCTTGTAGGATAAGCAAGGAGAGATGGTCAAAAGTAGTTATGCACGCAAATGACAAGATTTTAGAATGTTGTTTTCATAAGTTTTGCAACTCTCGAAAAAGTAAAGTGTGTAATATTCAGAAATGATTGAAAAGTCCATTTACTTTATGGTGACGTGGTTAAGTCCAACGTAAGAATGAAATGGAAGAGCGAGCTGTATTGAAAGACTGTTTCTCCTGCTCTTACAGTTTTTAGCTCCACATCTGTGAGCTGAAGCTCTTGAAACATCCTCCTCTTCATCTGTCCCTGATGTCCCTTCTTTATCTGATATTTTGCTCGGCTTTGTTCTTGCTGTCTTTTCCTATTTCTGTGCCTTTCAGTTGAGCTGATGGGCAAATCCACTGCAGCAACATTTGGACGACACATATAGTTCTAATATCATTCTTTAAAAAGAATCTAAAGAATGCAGAATGCCCCCCTTCTAGTCTCCTTATCTACCAAATGGCCCTTTTTTCATCCTTTTCCAGTCTTTCAAGGGTGTTTTTTTGACATTTTCTGACATTATTGACATTGAAGCGCTAATCAAATGCAGGCGTATGAGGCTAACATAATCCAGAAGTGGAGAGTAGAAATAGATGTAAATTGGTTTTGTTTGAGGATATTAAAAAAAATTGGTTTTCTACAATGTTTTGAATTACTGAGGCATCATGTTTGTGTTTCTCGGGGAACTGATCATTCATCAGGCTAAACATTTGTGTCGACCCCGAAATAAGAAATGTTAAACTGTCACAATAAGAATGGGAAGTATAATCTGAATATTTAACTACTATTTCAGGAGTACTTGATCCAGAATTCTTTTTCATGAACCCTCATACCCCTTTCATGGAGCCATTGACGGGTTTAATATATGGTAGTACTTAACTATCTTATTAAAATGTTCTTCAAAATGCTGTAGTCCAGGGGTGGGCAACCAGTCAGAGACCGAGAGCCATAAAAATGGTTGTGGTGCTACAAAGAGCCACATCATATGCGTGTGGACTTACAAATTAAAAACTCCCTTTCTCACAAAAACACATAATGACATAAAATGAAAATCCATATATTTTCTAAGACAGACTTGCTTATCGTGCACACAACTTAATACCCATGAATAAGAGATACACACAGCCTCTCCCTGTCTGATACTGAACCCAAAACACACATGGTGGTGATAACCATTCAAGTGAGAACATGCATGTCTTCATACTTACTCACAGACTGAGGTTAGACTTGATGAAATATTTTGAGAGTCAAATTCTGTCTAAAACTCAATTGGTTTTAGACAGAATTTGTGACTTATTGCAAATGTCCAAAAATAAAATGCTTATAAAATCAACAACAGATAACATGGCCATTCAACCTTTAACTGCATTTACTAAAGTTGTTGATCCCTTAACAACTGTTATTCAATATTTTAATATGATGGTGTCTGTTTGGTGTTCTGTCAGTCTCCGAGGGAGTGACGGTCTAATTTTATTTAATATTGGAATAAAACCTACAGAGAGAGAGAGAAATGTTTGCTGAAAGATTGTGGGAACATAATGAGTCATTGATAAAAACTGGAACAGCAGTGAGCATGATGAGAAATCTCCCACCTTCAGATTGAAGTGGAGCCGGCTCAAGAAGACCACAGTGAGAGAGATAATGGTTTTTTGTTGTTGTGTGATACTGCAACTGTGTGAAAGCAGGACAAGTCACGTCCTCTCCCCTGCCCATGCAGCACCTCTGTCTCTCTCCCTGCTTCAATTTCGGTCTGTTTAGGCCTCCTGCAGCAATATTCAGTATTTTAAAATAACCCCAATGCCCTTTATAGAGTCATGAATTTATTGTGCAGTGTGGTATACAAAATAGTAACAAATGGTAGATGTAATGCACAGAGGTAATGTACGCAGGTCATTAACTGTGAGGCCTGGCCATTAGCAGAAAGTGTGTTTCAGGGTGAAAGTCATCTCGAAACAGGTCAACTCGGGTTTGACAGATTTTGCAAGGAGCCATATGGATTGTGTCTCAGTCAACAGGCCTGTTTTCTCGTTTTTACATTTACTGGTAATCTTGTTGAAATGAGGAGAGGAGTAGAATTTAGCTTGCTGTAGTAAAGATTGGGTCATCTCTAACTCTCTTGGTTTCTGTTTTTTTTTTTTTTAATAAACATGGCATTGTGTAATGTGTATCTACATGTCTGCTGTACAGCTTACTGTTCTGGCCTCAAAGTACAACTTAGACTTGCTTTAAAGTATTGCGAGTCAGAGATTGAGACTTGGAACTTGACACTGAAGAAGCACAGTCCTGAGACCTTTTTTTTCCTTTTTTTTTTTTGAAGGTGGAACACGCAGCAAACCGTGGACTCAATCTGAGCTCTCTCTGTTTGGTTTCGCATCGTCTCAGTTTATTGACATTGCTGTGCATGCCTTTCACTGTGCAGTGCGTGCACGCACGCACGCACGCACGCACGCACGCACGCACGCACCCACACACACACACACACACACACACACACACACACACACACACACACACACACACACACACACACACACACACACACACACTGCTGTTTTTGTTGGACTGTGGTGTCTGGGACCTGCAGTGTGTCATTGAGACCATGGGGAGAGAGCCAGAGAGAGACCAGGTGCATTGTGTCCCTGTATTTTTGTGTGGGAGAGGGAGAGATAGGCCTGACATTGATTGTGTACATGTGTGACTTCCCATATTCCCAGTCCTGTCTCAGTCTGAGTGCACACTCGGGTCTCCCATACAGACAGGTCATTCTTTTCTTGGCTGGAGTTGTACAGAATAAGAGCAGCATTAATTTCCCATCAGCTTGCTGTTTTATTTCACTCTCAGCTTAGCGGTGGACACACAGTCACAGTGACCCGTACACTGTGCAGAGAGAGACTTGGTCTGGCGAATAGTAGGTTTTCATCAGTTTGATATAAAGTAGTGAAATGTTTGTAGGAAAGAAAAACATGCATTACAAGATGAATTTCATATCAGGATTAGGTGTTTTAAATCTGACATGTTCATTAACTGTAAATGTCTCATGGTTTCAATGACATATTTAAGTTGAACTTTATTCCTTTGGTTTGCATCTTGACATTACACTGCAAGCACCATTATGAAAAACGTAGGGGAAAGTGGCTTGACTCATGTAAACCACACAACACTACATTAACAAGCTACTTTAAAATGGTTCACATGAGACGTGCTGTATAATACTACTCGTGAATACTTGTTTTTAAACAATTCACTTTCTCCCCCCAAGCTTTGACATTTTAATATTGCAACGTTACAATGAGTAGTTCTTTTAGAAAGCTGCAGGCACAGAAATCCCACATAAAGTACAGCCACAGGCCGTGATTAAAAAATACAACCCTTTAAAAAACAAAAAGCACTTTCTCTTTGTGAGAGAGAGAGAGAGGGAGACAGAGAGAGAGAGAGAGAGAGAGAGAGAGATCGAGAGAGAGAGAGAGAGAGAGACAAATGACAGGGTGGCGGCCCGGGATGACAGCAGGCCGTTTGATAGATGGGATGTTAATGAGAGGAGAGCAGGAAGAAACCTCTAATATCATACTCACAGGAGAGAACAGGACTTGAAGAATCCTCCTCTGCCCTTGGGAACTCCAGCATAGTTCACATTTAGCAAGATCAATTGAGCTCAAGCATGATTGTTCTGAATATCCATATTTCTGAAAGCTTTTAGTGTTTTCATACAGATTTTTCATGAGATAAATGCCAGAAAATTTTTATTTTTTTTTCCTTTGTTAAACAGACTAAATAAAATATAGAAGTTAATTGAAATAATACATTTAAATATACCAATAAACAAAAGCAAGTCCATTTTTAAACTTCATATCTCTTTGGAAAATGTGACTGGACTTTAACTGTGTGTTAAGTGTTTCCATTGCGAACCACATGTTATCCACAACATAAGATGTTTTTCTTGTCGCTGTAAGCATCTGCAGTATTTGTATCTCCCGTGCAAATACATGTTTTTTAATAGGTTTGACAACATTTGGAAATATCAAAAAAGGAAAAACCTCAGCAGTTGGCTCCTCTGTCTTTTGTGAAGACAGTTTTTTTTTTCCTTCCTGGCGCTATAGACAGATGATTGATTGTATCAGATGTTGTTGTTTGAAACTATGGGTTCGGGAGCTGCACTTGGACACAGGCCTACCTGTTTTGGGTCGTTTTAGCTCACATGACATGCACACGCAGTTCTGAATTGGAGGCAAGAGACAAAGTGTCTCCTCTCAGTCTCGCAGTGAGAAAAAAAAGAACCCCCATATTAAAGGATAAAAACTGTGCTTTAAGTCGATGAGAACCTGGCTGAGACTCGGTATTAACCACATTTTGATAGAAGTGCTTATTCTTTCCCTCGAATACTTATGAAAGCTTAGTTTGCAAGTTTGGTATTGAATATATTTCACAAATTTTTTCCAAGGAATCACTCAATTAATTAATTACATTTTTTTTGTTGTTGTAAATTTTGAATCTGGTCACATTGTTATCAGTGTGAGGATTTTACCAATTAAAGGACATACAAAAGTCTCTACTTTACTGATTTACCTGCAGAAATGGTCTCAGTTCTATATGTAACCATGATCCTTATCTGCTTTTGCATTCCTCTAACTTTTCCAGTCCTCTAACAAATAGCATTAAAAAGTGTTTTGGCTGTATTTCCTGGACCAAGTTGTTCTCGCTGTTTTCCCCCAAATATTAAATTGCTGCAACTCATGATTGGTTCCCTATCTTCTTCTTCTTTTTTTATTTATTTATCTTTATTATTTTCATTGGCAGTTGGACAGAGTGGCACCGAACAACACACATGTTGGACGGTGAACATGGAGACATTGTGGGAGGATGGGCAGTCGTCTGTATGTTTTCATGGTGTTGGTGGTGTTCGCGTTGACAGGGATGTCATCTGTCTCCTCCCGCCTCCTCCCTTCTTCGGGGGCCTCCTGGCTATTGGTCACAAACGTGTTCGTTGTACAACAGAAGCCCCATAAAAACAAACGTGCAACCGCTATCTGTCAGCAAGAATGTCCTGAAAGTAAACCCAACTTCTTAAGTCTGCTGCAGAAATATTCCTAAAATACAAGGCAGACTGCTGAAACTATGATTGTTAGTACTACAGAATTTCCAGGAAAAACATACATGAGAAGATAGTGGACAACAAAACAAAACAAGTTTCAACAGTTCATATTTGTTTGATATTGAAATGCTGCCTTATTTGATCAAAACAAGTCACATGAAAAATGACTTGCATTAATAGTGTCATTGTGCGTGCCTTCTGCCACCCCCAATGATGCATTAAACAAGCAGAACAAACTTACATTGACAGACAGCTAAAGTAGCAGGAGTGCAAATGGAGGATATTTGTTTTCTCATTTTGTGGCCTAGACCTTGTATTTGCATGTCATTACTAACCTGTGAACTCTACAAAGTGCTCATTCATGCCCGCTGTCCCTCTACGCACTGCACAGTTACTTCTCCACACCACCGCCTTACTTGAAGCCCCAGGACCAAAAACCACCAGGCCAAGAGGCAATTCATTTTTTTTTTTCTTCTTTTTTTTTTTTAAACTGATCTGCTTGTTTTCCCAAGGTAGTTAAAATGTCCTGATCTAAACCACTGCCCACTCAACACTGAATCATAGCTCTAAAAATCTGCAAGCCAATAGCAAAAAAAACAAAACATTGAATGAAGAGTCAAAAGCCTAAAATCTGTACTGACCAACTCACTTGCACACACACACAGACACACACACATACACTAGTAAACCTATGATAAATGTGTAATAAGTGAATGGAAATTTATATCCATGCAATTACGGTGAGAAAATGATAACTTAGGGAAGCCTCCAGTTTGTGCCTTTCGTTGACACCGAGTCTCTCCGAGTTGATGGTGCACGTAGCAGCTGACATTAATGAGTCTAAATCTAGCAGGGGGTTGGCCCTTCTTTGGAACCGCCTGTTGCCACAGAGAGTAGAGATCAGGGTATCTAGTTAGCCTGTCGGATTTAAAGTGCTGAAAACACGATGGCTTTAGGAACAGACTTTGAAAATGAAACGCAACGCTCTTCACACACGCACGCAAGCGCACGCACGCACACACACACACACACACACACACACACACACACGCACACACACGCACACACACGCACACGCACACACACACACACACACACACACACACACACACACACACACACACACACACACACACACACACACACACACACACACACACACACACACACACACACTGCCTGCATGCATGCTGACTTGCATCATATGTGACCCACATGCCTCAGCAGTTGCCTCATTCTCACGCAGTGCCATTTAGCAGAGTTGGGGTTAGTGCAGATACAGTACTTCAACACTTAATCATTCACACTTGTCGAACCTGCATCTGAAAAACGAGCGCATACGAGTCAATTGAAATGTCAATACTGCTGTCTGTATTTGCTTGATGCCAGTTTGGTTTGAAGGCAAAGGTTGTGTCAAAACATTTTATGCATTTCTATCATGCAGTATATATTATTTATTACCGTGGAGTAAAAGTGATAGTGCATGCATGTCTGCATCCGGTCGGTGGTAAGGAGACAGGTGAGCTGAGGGAAGATAAATGGGAATAAACAACCAACTGGTTGAGCTCGGGTAGCGTGTGGGTGCTGAATGGTGGAAGAGAAAGGAACTGAAATTCACTCTCATCCACACACATCATCGTCACATATTTTTGGCTGGATGGTTAAAAATGCTTAGATAAAATGGATCATCCTGCAAAGTGAAATTATATCAGCAATAACTATCCTGAGATTAAGAGCTGTGGTCTCCGAGGTTGGGGTTTTCAACACTTTATAACTCTATATACATGTAAAATATCTCAAGAGTTCTTTCTTGAGTCTGATGATGTTTATGCTGCTTTTGAACTGTGGACATGACGAGATCAGAGCTGCATTTATGATTGTTTGCAATGTATATGTTCTCATTTTTGAGCTGGACGTAACATGATGATATTCTGCAGATATGCATTTTCTTTGTCATGTGTTTACATCATGCTACATAATAATTATAATAATAGTAATAATAATAATAATAATAATGTGAGACAACCTCATAGTCTCAACCAGAATAAAACACTGCAATATTCAGCAGATTCTTAGAGGACTAAAATGATGCATTGAGTATTTTTTTGTCTTTGTTCTGTCATCGGCGGTTGAAACAGGCAAGCTGATATTGTGTGACCCTGTCGGGTCACGGGCCAGTGTTGCTCAGGGACTAATGAGCTTTCAGTCAGCCGGCCCGGAGTCAGTATAGCAATCAATTAAAGTTCTCAACAAGCCAACCTGAGCTGCTGCTGGACATTGAGGGAGCTGCGTACATTCACAGCTGCACACCAGGAACATTCCTCAAGCAGGTGGCAGGAGCAGAAACTGTGGGCCGAAGACGCCGTGCCTCAGTCAAGGCAAGGAGACGCTGGTGGGAGTTGCAGTGTGAGTGTATCGGGTCTCAGTGTTAAGTGGGAAGTGTACATAAATGAGCTGAGTGTCTCACCTCTTTAGGATCCCCTCCACACTAAAAGAGCATGTTTTAGGCTTTTTTTTACATCCATGTCACAACTGAGGCTTTGACTTCCTTGTAGCAGTTTTTAAGCTTACAAGCAGGTTGAAAACCTGTGTAAACCTTTTTTTTTTTTTACTTTGTCTTTCTGTCATACCAGTATTACTGCTAAATTCATTATAATCCCAAGTTAAAGTTGTAGTTTGTCAGAAAATACAACCCCGTCGTAACACATCGAGCATGGCCCTCTGTTTACCATCCTCCTCCGTTATTGAAACTCTCGAGAAGCCACACTATCACCTCAAGGACCCACGGTTCTTTAAACTGCACATAGCTCTTGATGACATTGGCATGTTTGGGTTTGGTATCCATTGTTGCAGAAAAATATTAAAGCTCAAATCAGTCCTCTCACCTCTTGCTTTTTTCTCTCATCACTGCCACTTTAACTGAAATGTAAATACTTTGTCTTGCTTCTTCAGTTGGCCAAGTGTTGAGCATGTATTCATAATTGGAAGCTTTAAAAAGGCTTATTAAAGTGATTTTTCTTTTTATTTGATAGTGTTTTATAAAGCCATTTAGATCATATGGGAGGTAAACGGAACTGTCTCATGAAAATATCTCATGAAAATATATTAATTTAAGACTTTAACATGTGTACATATTCTGTTTTGGGTTTTACGAATGTCTGCTGCTTTAGCGGCAGGAAGGTGTACAGAATGGGTAAGGGCTGACATTTCAATTGAGCTTTATGCCACGCTACCCTTCTTTTTTTTATTGCGTAGCTGGTATCTTTCCAAAAATAGGCCTGTACTTATTTATTGCTCTGCTGGAAAGTCAATTGTGACTGGTAAAAATGTCCTCATTGAGGGTGCAGCTACACACTTTTTCCAGGTCCGTATCTTTGATGCCTGATCTCCTATAGGCAGTTATAGTGAATCGTAAATGTTTATTAAAGATGTGGGATCCCGCAATATCGGCTTTGTGATGTAATGTCATGAGAAAGTGACGTCGTCAACGCTAAGCCGGACCCGCAGAGGAAATCACAAGATGATTAAGTCCAGGTAGTTTAATAAGTCATGTTGAAAGGAAAGGCTTCTGGAATAATACACTCTCACACAAAATAACAAGAGTCGCAGGAGAGATTAATAAAGTGAAACCTACTAAATCCACACGCATATTTCAGGATATTCAGGACAATCCCGTGATCCAAGAACTATCAGTGACAGCCTGGCGGTCTTGGGTGAGGTTCCCTACACCTCCCCTGAAATACTTTTACCTGCTTATCTCGATGTGATGTCAAGTCACCATTCGTCAACATAAAGTTAAGACAGTGCGAGGCTGAACACGGCCCACTCATCATCTGGAGGGCGGCGGTGGGGGCGGGGGTGGGTGGGTTATGGGTAATCAGTGTGGGCCTGAAGAACGGAGGCCAAGGATGCACGGGAAAGGCATGCATGAGGGAGGGATGAAAAGGAAGAAAGGGAGAAAGGGCTGTCAGGGATAATGGAGGAGCGGCATTTATCAGTCTCTCGATCTACATGTGGGAAGAAGGGATGTAGGAAGGGGGGAGGACAGAGAGATTGATGTAAAGAGAGAGAGAGAGAGGAAGGGCACCTATAATGATGGCTGAGTGAGCAGGGCAGCAGAGAGGTCAGGATTTACTCCAGCAAGCTTTAACAAGTCAAAGAAAATACATGGTGCAGCTTCACTGGACATGTGTGAAACACTGTCATTGTTCCAGCAATCATTTTGTATAGTTAATCAATTGGTGTGTTTGGCTTTGACACAAAATAAGAGTTTTCCAAAATACTGAAAAGCTTTTATCCAGCCAGCAGTCCACAAAACAAAGCGTTTCTGGTTTTCATCGATTGTAAAACAAAGACTAACAGCATCTAATTAAAACCACTGAATGTTTGACTCATCCAGTCAAGACAG
Organism: Blennius ocellaris; assembly: GCF_963422515.1. Lineage (NCBI taxonomy): Eukaryota > Metazoa > Chordata > Actinopteri > Blenniiformes > Blenniidae > Blennius > Blennius ocellaris. The sequence goes on along the minus strand of NC_137661.1, from coordinate 9,781,055 downwards.
CATTTGAATCCGTTTATCAATCCATCATTGAACAACTAATGAAAAACAAAATTGTAATAAAAGCCAGAATTAGTCCATGACAAGAAATCAAACTATGCAAACGATCTAAAGATTCCAGATACAAAGTGTACATTTAGAATTTTAACCATCATCACTGAAATTGGCCTCATGAGCATGTTAGTGGCCAGTTCAAGCAGAAGATATCTGCACTTTGCTTCACACTTATATCCATATTACGTGCCCAAGTTTCCAACTAGAATGTAGTATTTAGCATTGCAGCGTACTGAAGAATGACTTCCCAACACTCTAAAACCAGCTATCATTTTGTTAGCGATATTCCGGAGAGCTGTGTTATAACTGGCAGCAGTAGATCAGAAAACGTCGCACGATTACTGCTCATTGAGTCAACATTTGAAAAAATACGCATGGAAGCATTTAATTTAAACGGCTGTAAAGGAAACAGTAATACGGCCTCTGGCATCGCAGAACAGAAGGAATGAGTGTAAATGAGTACGATGAGAGTTTGGGAAGCGGGGGATGGGATGATGATGGATTTGGTGGTTTGAGAAAGGACTGAGACAGACACGGCGAGCGAGACGGGAGGAATGTGGACGAATGAATGAGCAAGCGGTGAAGAAGGTGAGGGATGATGCTGAGTGTGTTGGGGCGTGTTTTCCCAAGACCGCTCTGCGTCCCCTCGGTTCAACCCCGTTTTATGGCTCTTTTACTGCCTTTGCGTACTGTAGCCGTCCAGAGTGCCCTCTCCAGGGCTCTGCTCTCCTCGTCGTATTCAGCTCCCAGCCTGAGGCAGGGTCAACTGGCCTGCACCTCCTCCTGCACCTCCTCCCTTCACCCTCGCCCCCGTGATCCCCCTGTAATTCAATCCAGATCAAACATGGTTTCCTTCACTTTTACTCCTTTTTTTATTTTAAGTGAGCATCTGAAACAGCCATTCATCATGTCTTGGGACCAGAAGCCAGAGGACTGCTGTTTCTCTTATTTTGTATATTAGTATGTTTATAAGTGAATATATTGTATGGATTAACTTCTTCAATGCAGTTATTTACATAATCGCTATTCCTTGTGCCAGTGAGAAGTGGTTTTCTTTAGTTTGTTTTTGCCACTGCACTTTCAGAACAGCTTACATTTCATTAAAAGTCAAATTAAAATGATTTAAATTTTCTACCCCTGTTTTATTGGATTCATTGGATTGGAAAATAGTTCTGTTTCTACAGCTCTACTCATTTCAGAGGGGCTGTTACTTGACATATATTTCACACTGAGTTGACAGTGCTATCTGCTGTATCATTGTTATATACTGTATGTTTATCTTAATATATCCTTTTAACGAGTCACCTATTGTGAAATTTTATTTACGATATGTTTTCTTGCTGTCTCGTTTGGTCTAGTTTCGTGATGACACTGGAGATTGTTGAGTTGGGTTATTCAGTTTTACACTTGAAATATTAAACTTTTTTTTTTTTTATCTTTCCCTTCTGGTTGAGTTTCTTGAACATTTCCCAGACTCAACTCTGCACTCTCTCACTTACTTAAGATTATATATGAAGTCTTCCCTCGACTCAAACCCCCTCACTTCACAGTTTCAGTGAGCAGAAAGCGATCTGGAACATTTGATGGACGTCGGGTATTCTTTCATTTCTTTCAAATGTCTTAGGATTTGTACATTTATAAACACGGCTGCTCAGATTGCAATGTGATACAACCCAGACGAGTGAAGTATCGAGGCCTGTGTGCATGTGTATGTGAGCCTATGCGTCAGTATACACTCACATTTATCCCCGTCATTTTTCAGACTGAACAGAGAATTCCCTGTGTTGCATTTTATTTTATAGCCTGCTCGTTTTCAGCCTCATGGCGTCTTGTGATGTTCACTGATCCAGTCACACTCACAGGGGAGCATTACTGAGGCACACACTCATTTTAATTCATGCATTCTGGATGGGGCGCTCTGCCTTCATTCTCCAGTAAAACAAGATGGCAGTGGCACATAAACGCAGGGTTGAGGGTCGTGGCCTTTGTTGTGCAAACACCTCGTATCAAACTCTGCTCTGCTCTCATATTTAACAATGTGAAAAGTGGTAGGGAGTAAAACTTTTTTTCCTCTTTCTCAAATTAGCTTCTGAGATATATGGAACGCATACAGTAAGCTTGGTTAACAACCATGCAGTGGTTTAAATTACATAATTAAATCTCTGTTGGAGATAATTTGTTAAAAAAAACACACAAAAAACCCAACAACCAATGAGTGTCGGAGGGCCACGCGTAGAACTCCTTCACTAATCTAAGTGTGTTGACACAATGACTAGTTTAGACATTTTGTGAGGAGGTGGCAGATTAAATCAGACCCTTGTTAATGTCGCACTCCACTGCAGCCAGGCTATATGCGTAATGTCTGGAAATGATATATAAAGTAGGGAGGGAAGTAACTAATGAGTAAATAAGGGAGGGACAGATACACAAGGCTTCAAAAGGATGTGAACCAACAAGGTTTGGATCGACTTATTTCATTAGTGTTGTGTAATTGGACTGCTTAGAAGTCCAAAGCCAGTTTATGCACCTTGACCTGTTACATTACTCGTCTTTCTTCCTATATTGGAGCTTTCTCTTTGCGTCTTTTTCCCACTCTAATCCACTCTGCCTCATGCCCCCCCTCCACTCCTTTATCTCTTGTCCTTTCCCTGGCCTCGGACGGTGAACTGCTGCTGACCTCGCAGCTCCTGTCAGTGATTAATGTCACCCTCCTGTACAACTTCTCATCCCATTCAGAAAAGAAAAAAAACTCTCTCAATGGAGGTCAGGATTGTATTCTGATAGTTTACTTCACGTACTGGGCGAGATGTGTCAGCGATAAATGATTTGGTTTTGGGTTTTTTTGTTGTTTTCTTTATGGCTCTTGCCATTGTAAAGAATTTAAATTTACATCTAAGTTGTAACCATGTAACCCCTGTTTTGAATTGATTCAGCAGTATTGTTGATTTTTTTATTTTCTCGCTAAATGCAAAATAAGTTTTGTTGTTTTTTTCATGTTAATTGTGGACTTTTTTTTTTAAATGAAAAAAGAAAACAATAACATCCTCAGCAGCTTTCCAATACTTTAAATACATTGTTTTAACTGTGTCTAAGTTGCCAGGCAGGATAAGAAACTCTATGTTGTGATAATTAAAGCTCGGTGTATGGTTGGTGAATGTTGATTCACACATGATGAAGTATGTGAAGCCTATGTTTTTCTGTTACTAATTGGTCAAAAGCACCACTATGCACAGCAGTTATCATCTTCCAGAGGAATACTTTGCTTCTGCAGCCTGTCACATCAGGTGAGTTGTGTGTAAACACTGGCCAACCTCACTTGGTCTTTGGTCTTCTTGTTTGCAGAATCTCCATTTGTCCTTTTGTATCATTACGTGAAAGACTGTGCTGGTTTCACAAAGCCTACCATTCAGTCTCTGTTGTCGTCACCCCTGTTGTCAGGGTTATTGTTGATTTACTGCAGGATGGGAGTGTGTCATAAGATATGATCAAAGTCTTGTGATGTATTCACCAGTGCTTTCATTCAAGGTGACTGCCTGCTCAAATTGACCGAACAAATAAGGCTATCACATGCTAAACGTTGATCAGACATGGAGTCCATTGCATGACAGTGCTTTCTTTCAATAAAACGTCACTGTCTTCTCATTTGTTTGGGATTTTCTGCACTGACGTTATGCAAGGCTTCTCTGGAGAGTCGACATGGCATATTTCCCTCTGGTAATCATAATCCTAACACTGGTTCTCCAAAGTTTACGTGCTTCATTTGCCTGTGTTTATTTGACCTGGTGTGTGGCTCCTTGGGGTTTGTAATAACTCAGCCATAAATCTAACCAATACAAGTTTGACCTTTTCACTCTCTATTATGTTTTAGAGTCACAGCTGACCTAACGTTTAATTCATGGTAACATCTCAGACTTTGTTGCATACATGAATGAATTAGGAAGAAAAAGACAAATGTGAATTTCCAAATGTATCCACATGCAAATCACCTGTGGTTGTTACCCAACGTCCTTCAGCCAACTCTACAGGAAAGGTTAGGCAAACCTTTGCATTCTCAAAATGTCATCAGCTCTCACTGAAGTGGTTGAGATGCCTCAGGCTCCCGACAGCAGACACCAAAAGAAGGAAGTCTTTTACATTTTTTCTTTTCTGACCTCAGATAACCTGCGCCGACTGACACTTTTTCAAGATGGTTGCCTCTCCCAGCCCCCTCAGAGTCAGAAGTCCCAGGTGGTTAAATAGAGGCCGTGATAAAAGACTATATGCTTGTGTTAAAGATAACCTGTCTTAAGGATTCTGTGGGATATCAACACTCTGTCAGGTTCGCTAAGATGTTCAAACTAAAAAAAAAAAAACCTTAATCAGCTTTTAGTCACAAGTGATTTAAATGAAGTATTTGTACAGCTGTACAAGTTGAAGGTCACCCAGAAGAGTTTACAATGCAAAATGAGTGTAAATGGGTTTTACAGTGTAATGGGGAGAGAGGGAGAGAAGTCTGATGCTGAACAAGACTGATTTGCTGTCATGGGAGAATAGACATCTTGTCAAATCGCACACACACACACACACGCGCACACACACACACACACACACACACACACACACACACACACACACACACACACACACACACACACACACACACACACACACACACACACACACACACACACACACACACACACACACACACACACACACAGTAAATGTATCGACATACAGTAGAAACACACAGTTGCCACAGGCATGTGGACTCACTCACATACAGCTATACTCTTAACACGTAACCTCCATCCCTCACTCCCTCCATCCCTCACTCCCTCCATCCCTCACTCCCTCCATCCTTCTGTGTCTGTCACCACTAGGGGATTATGCAGCAGGATACCTTACACTGCTTTTGCAAAAAAAAAAAAAAAAAAAAAAGAAGAAGTTGCCTGGAAAAGCTCTGCTCTTAGGGAAACCACAACCATTTATCTCCCTCAGTCTTTCTTTTCCCTCGTTGCTGGTCTCACTCTTCCCTTCGGTAGGGAACGAGAGCTGGAATACCAGGATGTCAACCTGGCCTTCTTGTTTTGTGCTTACCTGCACTGTCTTTATTCAAAATAGAGGAAGTTGTAGGCTGGAAAGAACAGCAACAACTGAAACTTACATGCTTATACACTCGCACACAAAACCTTTTTTCTTTTTTTGACAGTAGACATTTGAAATTATGACGTTTTACTTGTTTTCTTTTGCTTTGCCACAAATTCTCATTACACTTATTTTGTTGTTGCCTGCAAGTTATTCTCTAGACGATTCACTTTCTTTCCTCAGATGTTATGAATCAAAACGTAGAAATCTTGCCTTCTTGTGAAAGGAATCACACATTTTGAGTGACCATTAAAAAAGATCCAACATTTTATTGACTGTCATGAACTTGGTGAAGCTCTGCTTTTCATTAAGATATGGAGTTAACTGATAACTAATGTGACTGTGTCCTGGAGAGCCCAACAGTCTTCATTAGAATAGCTGCAAGTTGTTCCTCGCTCAGTGCATTTCCTTATGTTTGGGTTTGGGTGTTGTGACATTGTCTTCAGCTCTCGCTTGCTGAATTCTTCCTATTCGGAAGCGTTAGGGGGGATTTGGATATTGCCCGTGTAATCTGTGAAATCTGTCTTCGAGCAGTAAACCAAAGGTTTGTGTGTGTGTGTGTGTGTGTGTGTGTGTGTGTGTGTGTGTGTGTGTGTGTGTGTGTGTGTGTGTGTGTGTGTGTGTGTGTGTGTGTGTGTGTGTGTGTGAGATAAATCGTATCCGACCCAGAGGTGCCATTTTAGAGGCATAACAGACAAGTCTGCGCATATCCTTCTCAGCCTTTCACACAAATGTAAACATACACAGTGGTATACTTCCTCATCTTTCCCAACGTTATCATAACTTCACATTTTCACAGTAATTACCAGCAACAGCACCGCAGAAAAGGCCTCAGATAGTTCAAATTGAGTTTTGAAATCTACATTTGTGTTTGTGTTCTATTTTTTTTTTTAACTCTAAAAATCTATATTTTCCGAAGATATTGACTGATACTGAGATATCTTTGTGTATCATTAGTGTGCTTTCCAACTCTCGTCTTCACTTCTAATTTACCCACGTACATGACTGTAGACATTACAAATCACACACACACACACACACACACACACACACACACACACACACACACACACACACACACACACACACACACACACACACACACACACACACACACACACACACACACACACACACACACACACACACACACACACAGAGGAATGTCAGGTATGCTGTGTGCATGCAGGCCAGAGAAGAAGAAGAGCTCTGTGTGTGATTGAAGCTGTCCTGCTGCTCTGGGCTGTGATATGATGAGCAGATAACAGAACAAGCAGATGAAAGCTTTGAAACGTCTTTATCTCCTCTGCTTGTTCTTCGTCTCCAAGTCTTTGTTCCCGGTTTTCACTCGGAGTTGTACGGTGAACATTATTGTGTGTCACTTGACTTTGAAGTCCAAATACTGACAGAAACAAAAAAAATTGAAGAACAAAATGTCTTTTTTTTTTTTTTTTGGTTAGTCATTTTAAAACATGGCGAATTATTTATGGCAAAAATTATTCATTAAAGCATGTTTTTCATAGATCCTACAAGTAAGATTTCTATACATTTTATACAACAAAGGTTTTCTTTTTATGTTGACTTTTAAGAAGCTGTATCATTAGTTTGAAGAACCTCAAGCATCAAATGAAGTACAGATTTTTCCCCCTTTCAAAAAGGTCTCTGTAGGAAACATTCAACGGCTGCATCATAACCCAGACTGAAGCAGTCTTAAAAAGGAGGGAAGGACCGTCACGGCCACGGCTTCTGAAATCCAGCTATACATCATTTAGAAACTCAAGATTACACACAAATGCAAATATTGCCTGAAGCTTATGGAAGCAACCTGTTTTGTGCTCTTGACTTTGTTTTGTTGTTGTTACTTAAATCCCTCTTGGTCAATGTCTCTGTCCCTCTTTGTTGGCTGTTGATTTGCCTGCTTTTCCTCAGTCCTCACAGGCTGGGTGGACAGAAATCCAGTGATGATTAACCTTTAATGAATTGAGCTTAATTTCTGTGCTGAAATGCTCTGAGGGCTTGTATTTTCTTCCTCCTTGCCGCCAGATGCTTGTTGACCATAGCCAGCTGCAGAGAAAAGACCTAATTTCCGCATCAGCTTTTGTCCAATCGAAATGATGCTGTGAGTGGCCCACGCTTGAACCCGTATCACGATTTAATGGGTCCTTACATTATGTGTCAATGCATGCTTTTCTCTGCAAGGTACTTCAAGGTGCCGGCAGCCAGTAATAATTGTGGCAACATGGTGTTTTGGCATTCATCAAGCATGCGGGGTCAGTTACTCTTTGTACAGTTAGAGCGACTCAATAAAAGTTTGTTATTGGATTTCCCACCATGTGTTTTTTGTTCTTTATGAACAGACTGGCTTAGGTCTCACTGACACCACGCTGTAGTCGTGGTGTTTTTGATAATACAACACACACACACACACACACACACACACACACACACACACACACACACACACACACACACACACACACACACACACACACACACACACACACACACACACACACACACACACACACACACACACACACACACGGACGGCACTAGTACTTCAGTAATATGAAAATTGCGTGCAGCCCTGTTTATAACGCTGCTAAAGATCAGTAGTATGTATTGTGGCTAAGCATACCTTATGAACGTAAAGGAGGCCAAAGGATAAATGTGTGATGATGGTGACAGAGCAAGAGGGAGAATACTGTGGAAGGATTATTAAAGTGACTTTGAAGCATATGTTTGGCTCTGTCCTAATGTGGCCTCGTGTTTTTATTGGGAAACCTTGGCCTACGTAGGCGTTCTCTGGCTTCATCCTATAAAAGTAATTCTCTCCAAAATGAGCAACGGTTCCCTGCAGAAAGTAGAGCGCAGTTACAAAGTGTTCTTCCTCTTCTTCTCTCTGTTTTCACTAATTCACTTTCATCATTCTTGTCTTCTTTTCTTTCTATCGACTCATCTCGCACTCCTTCACATCTGCACAGACTTTTTTTTAGTTATATAACTTGTCATAACTCTGGTCACTCAAGCTCAAAGCTTCACAAGAATCAAGACTCGGTTCTCCCCTGCTCCTCCTGACACATCACTCATTGTTGCTTTGGTAAGATAAAGAGTGGCAGTGGGAGGAAATGACAAGAGGAGGGTATCCTGTGGTGCGGTCAGCCAAAGTAAATAACATAGATCATGTGTGTTTGGGTTTGGCCCTTGACCTCTGTTGCACGATGACCTCAGTCCACCTGTTCTGTTATCTCCTCGGTCCTACAGAACAAACTTGGAGCATGCACAAGCCCAAAAACAAAATTGTCTTTTTCTGTTGGTTTACTGGAAGTATTTCCTGTAGTTTTTTTTTCATCATATAATTTCTTCCTTGACACATGCAAAAGAGATTACACGCTGTTTAGTGTAAGAAATGCTCGTCCTCAGGTCGAAGCAGATGAAGCTTTCCGGACTGCCTCTTCAGCAAAATGTGTGATTCTTGGACCTGGACAGCATCACTCCGAATTTTGCAGACAAACTCCAGGAGTAGGATCACTTGAGCATTCATACATCCTAATAGATATATATCCCCTGTCAGAAATTGGCAGAGGGATGCGGATGAGTAAAACACACCCTTTCCAAACATGATATACTGTACATCAGGTTGTGTTTATGCGCGTGTTAACTGATCCCAAATCTGGGCGTAATTTGCCTGAGCTGTAGGTCCAGGAGTAGTCCCCAAAATGATGATAAATACAGCATGGCACAAAAATTACCACGAACCACACACCAACACACAACTGTCTGCCTGTCTGTATGACACAGACCTCGGTATATGATCGCATAGACTTGTGGTGCTTCAAGCATCATTACGGTTGCTTCTTTTCTTTTCATCAAAATAGTCAAATGTGACTGGTGTTTTTAATGGCATTCACACAGCTCTGATTTGACCTTTATCATTTTTCATAGAGTAAAACTGGATGCGGTGAGAGTGGTGTGTTGCCTGTGGAGCAGCGTGGCTCCCTCGTAATTGACTACCAGGCACACTGACACCACCTTCTCTGTCCGTGCCCATCTGTCCGAGATTGACCTATTAGGAGTGACCTTTCGACAGGCTGTATGCATGGATGCAGTTGGCTGTTTTATTAGAAGGTATCAATGTCACAGTCTCATGCAAACAGCCTTGCAAGCAGCTATCGGATGTCCAGCTTCATGAAGACTTTGGAGTGAGCTGTATGCTTCCTCTTTCAGTCTGCTCCAGCTTGCCTTTATTATGAAGGGCTGTTACCACACAGCATTCAATAGGCCCTTTGTCTTGTGTGACTTTCTTGGAGTAAGCATTTGTGTGTTTGGTAGAATGATGCATTATCATTTACACTCTGGTGTTGAAAATGAGTGGATGTCCTCACTGGTTTACCCAGCTCCCAGAATATTTGAAAGCGATTTGACCTAATATTTATTTGTTTGAAAATGAAGATGGTGCAGCATGTGAAATAATATAATACTAAATTTGATATAATACTCATTTACTTTTTGTTCTGACTTGTATGTGCTGCAGCAGTGCTATTTTTTTCATACACATTACAATGTTAAGAAATTTAATTCTACCTTTAAAGGTTTGCGACACACTTTAAGGCTGTAACTAATACCTAATTCATAGAAGAAGAAAAAAATGTTTAAGAGGAGGCCCTATCCGGACACAGAAGAGTTTCAGTCCTGCATATTTTAGACGTCTCGTTAGTATTGGAGTAATATAGTTTATTATTTTCTTCTTTTGTTTTAATCTATTAAAGGGGTCATATTATGCAGCTTTTCAACAATTTGACATGGGTCCCATTGGTCCAAAAACATTGTATTCAAAGTTTATTGCCCCAAATCCAGCTATCCAGCCATGAGAATATTGGATCATACGAGCTGCATTCAGAATCTGCTGCGTCTGTGTGCTCGACTGTCTCCACCCACACATGGCCAACCTAGTCAGAGGAAGAAGTACTTCCTCTCGTGTTGCCATGTGCCAGAGCAGAGCTGCCTAATTGTGGGAGGGTAAAAGAGAGGTCCGACCTTGATTGGGATAGCCTAACCCTCCTGTGACACTATATAGGGTTTGATTTCTGATTGGCTCATTGAGGCACACACTTTGTTTAAAATGAAACAAGCATAATATGACATACATTTAGTCTAATATGACCCCTGTAAAGTATAGTATTGTTTTAAAAGTCTTAATATGCGCCGTTGAATGAAAAACATTATTACCATTGTTATTATAAGCGCAATCTTGTATTAGGTTCTCAAGCTCTCAAAAAATGTTAATGACTAATTATTAGTTCTGAAATTTTAATTCCATTTACTGAAACTGAATTAAGCCATTATTGTGGCATCTTAGTACAGTGAATGCTGTTATCAGGAGCAACGATTACTTAAGTTGCCTGGGGCCTGTACTATGTGGAGGACTGTGGTGCTCAATATGCTCATTCTTTACACACGAGGTAGGAAAAAAATACTCAATCTCTGGGACAACGCATGTCTCTTCCCAATGTGCTTTGGCTGAATTCACTGTGCTGAAATCACTTCACTGTGTCTGAGGTTAGATTTACTGGTTTTGTTTAACTGTTTGTTTGTGGCTTCTTGCTTTTGTTAATACACCAGAAAATCTGACTACTGGTAAAGGAATCATTTGGGACACCAACTTTTATGAGTATAACAAATGGCTGTCTCCCACTTCTTCGGTCAATGAAGACTTGGTCATGCCGCATTTGATAAAAAAAATCTCAGACTGTTGTATTTCCAGTTTGGCTTCATAACACAAATATCTCGATGATTTCTCCACTTGAGTCTAATATTCAGCTATGTTATTGAGCCATGCATGATGGACAGTGACACAGAGTCTAAATAAGTGATTGTCCTGTTGGAGTAAGCCGATAGGCCAGCGTCTTGGAATCTGATGAGCCATTAGCCAGACATTAGCTTAACCCAATTAGATAGAGAGTTTCACAAAAAAATCCATTCAGTGTCAGTCCGATGTCCTGCTCTCCCCAGTCTGTGTGAATGTGCTGGTGAAGAAGGCCTATTGTTTTCTTTCATTACGAAACACACTTGCCCGTCCAGATGTGAAACACCATATTGTTTTTGTATGTTCCTCTTGTGTCTAGAATAAACAGAAAGGCCTGATCAGCAATTAATAACAACATGCTTTGCCAAGAAAAAGTCGGGAGAAAGAAATGGAGTAAGAGAATATATGAGTTTGTGATTGTATTTTTACCTTTGTCTATTGCAGGGTTCTGCATATTACCAGAAACTGGTACTTGAGAACAGTTACTACTTTCTTCTTTCTGAAGTAGTGGAGAAAATCTACTCTAACAAGATAGGTTGATCTGAATAGGAGGGTTTTGAGTGTAGATTTGTGGTTGTATTGTGGCAAAAAGTTCAAGGGGTATGAAAACTTTTGCAAGCCGCTGTTTAGTAAGATGTTACTTTATAATATAGTGATTCCAACACTGGTTGTGTGTCTTTGATTATGTGAGTGTAAATGCAACTAAGGGAGCTTAAGTTTTCATCATGGTGGGAGGTGTTATGACTGTGATGAAGGTTCCCAAAGGGAAATGACATAGGAGGAGGAGGAAGTGAAGGCAGAACACAAGAGTACTACAAATCAATTCAAACCTGAACATTGAACATCATGCACGTCTTGGGGCCACACAACAGATTTTCTCCAGACTACTTCAGAGGTGGCTTTGTGGGTCATTTCATAAGAGAAAATGGCATTTCGAGGATAAACCACTTGTAGCTTTTCTGGACAAGAAGCCAATGTCCAGACCTCAAAAGAGCACTGTTGTTTTTCTCAGTATTTCTGTGGACTAAAGCAAATGACAGGAGGTGTACTGGATGACACAATAATGGTAGAAATTATGCAAAATTGGATTGCCTTGTTTTATTTACACTGATCTACTGTTAAGTAAAGTTGATCTATAATCTAAACTGCTGGTCTCAAAGGAAGAGCTGAAATAAATAGCAGAGTCCAAAGGTGAGGTTTACTATCTCGATTGTAAAATCTATATGTGGACAAAAAAAACCAACCTATGATATAGTGATAGGCTAAAGAAGGAGCAGATGAGACAGTCCTTCACTTCACAACACATTCAAAGCAGCAGCAGAGAGCCGTTTGTAAGAGCCCAACACAGCTGTAAATAGCTGTCTGATTGACCCTTGTCTGACCGGCTCGTTGGTCAACAAAAGGACACTGGAAATGTCTGGATGGTGCTAAATGGGATTTCAAAATAACAGGCAAGATTTGTGAAAAGTTAGCTTGTGTTTGGGTGTATTATACACAATTCAAATAAAACTGCTCGTTTTCTCAGCGTAAAAACAACACATGGACGTAATGAGATCCAAAGTTAGCTCACGTTGAAGACGTAATTATCTTATTAATCATGTCTGACGTGTCCCACTGCTCGCCGACAAAGAAATGTGGATCTACGTGGATCTTGGACGAGAGCCTGGTCACAAAGTACCGTGCTGCCAACTCCATAAAACCTTGGTATGAACCCTACTCCAATTGTTAATATTAAGGAAAAACGTACTTTGAGAGCCCAGGGATCCTTTGCAACGAGGAACTGGGATAACCGAATAAAAATACACATGGAAATGTCTGCACACGAGCAGCACGCTCTCCCTGAAAAGCAGACAGACGGTAGAACTTGGCCAAATTAGCCACATGCCAACCAGAAGAACTGCCTCGGGGGGAGTAGGTTAAGAGAGACAGAACGAGTGAGTGTACCGAGGGCGGAGGTAAAGTGAACTTTCCAGCTGTTACCATGTCAATGTTTGACATCAGTGTCTTGTCTTCCTCCCACCTAAGAGCCCTCAGATTGGCACACACCACCGACAGACACACACACACACAGGTTTATTAGCTTCCAATCGCCTCGAGGCTTCTTTCTTTAATTGTCTCTTGCACATGAAAAGGTGGCTGCACAAATGCAGTCATGCCAAAGAAAAACACTAACAGTGCGAATACCTACCCGACGTCCATTGATATTACTCGGATGTTCATGTCAATTTAGGGCCATGAAACAATGGGTTTGTAGCAAGAGAGAAGTTTGTACTCAGACGTTTTTAGAACCTCTTACCATATAAACATGCAAGAGAACAATCTGGGATGGAGACGCGCACACACACGTGCTAGGAATTTAAATGCTACACATCAAGGAAAGCCGACAAGGACCTCTGAACTCAAAAATCTACCTCCTTCAATACCGCACAGCTTGTCTGCTCCCACACACAAAACATGGTTACCTTTGCACGCCTCCTGCGGCGCACACGCAGCTACAGGCATCAGTCCACTGACCTCACAGATGCCTGCTCACTGCTAAAGCGTGTCCCGTCTGTTGATAACATGAACAGAGGAGTTCAGTTAACACCCGTTTGTGCGATGATGTACTGTCATCAAAAGATTTCCACTTGAGACTCCCACACTTATTATGATTTTTTTTTTACTCTGGGATAAACCTGACCCACCCGTGATCACATCAGTGCAGATGTAGGTGCCTGGGGCACTTTTTACTCACCTCCTTGTAAAAGTCACTGCAAGTGTGAAAATTAAAGAGATACGCGCTGTTTTTATGAGCTTTCTTTAGCTTTTTCATTTCACGTTTCGGGACCCTGTGCCCTCCCCCCTTCAGCCCTTCTCCAGCTCCTGCTGTGATGGTGAAAGTAGTTCACGACACACGCTTTGGTCAGATTAGTCATTACATTCCCCTCTTTTCTTTCCCTTTATTTCCTTCTTGTCTCCCATCCCTTCACTGTCTCCTATGGTCTCACCAGATGTGGCTTACAGTTTAGAGACCTCTCCGTCTCAATCCTCTGATCCCGTTTTCAACGGACCATTAAAGCAAGATGATTCACTCTGCAGTGCTCAACCTGGACTAACACTGACCTTGTGACAAGCTCCTCTGAATGATGTGAAAAGCTCCCATCAAAGAGCTTCACTGAGTTTTCACTTTGCCCCAGAGACAGTGAGTGATACTGACAGCCAATGTGTTGATCAGGTAGAAAATCCTCATTTATAAATACAGTTACACAGTCATCCGTAGATAGCACACACTGTCAGCCACCATTCATAAATCACCACAGGAATGACCAGCCGTCCTCAGTTATTCCTGCTTATTATTTGCAGTTATTCCAAGGCACGGCGTTTCTGAAGGCCTGCCGGGATAATGACAATGTTAGTAACATGCATAAACCCTGCAATCGGATCTGGCTCCGCGCTGCCCGCCGTTGCCAGTCTGTTCGTCTGGGCAGACGGACGGAGAGCGATGCCAAATCTGTTACCCAGTGGCTTGAAAGACAGTTCTTTTCCATGAGTTGGGCCACTCAAACAGACCATTATGCCTTTTGCTTTTTATAGTACGTGGGCTGGAGTGACACATTTTTAATCATTACTACTACTCAACAGAGGCTTAAGTGTAAAGTAGCGCTGAGAGCAGTGGCATCCGAACTAATATGTCTGCCTCCTCGCATGTCTCACAGTTGAACCTCATTGGCTGATGTCGCTTAATGCATACTGATGGAATAACATTGTCAAACACTTCCTGTATAACAATCACCTGCCAAGATATTATTGTTTTAATGAGCTATTTATGCTTTTTTCATCAACAATGAAGCAACTGCATCTGGTGTGTAATATTTAAAGGGGGCTATTGCTATTAAATCACATAGGTTTTATATTTTCACAATCTTCTTTCCCTCAAAACCAGACAAATCAATAACACTTCTCCCATTTCAAATGACAAAATCACATTATATAAAACAATTATATACAATACAAGTTGCCTAAATATTTTTTTTTCTATTTGTTTCTACAAAGTTTGTTTCTACAAAAGGGTCAACCGCTAGCAGCAGGCTACAAGCTCCAGTTTATCTAAGATGCACTTCTTCAGCTCACATGCAGTCCTACTAGCAGTTTTAGAGTTATTGATGATAAACCATAGAAAATCTAAAAACCCCAAACCCAGATTCAAACCATTCATATTTTCGCTGTGATGTGGGAGTGCAAATCACAATTTATTTTATTGTTTTTGTTGATTCAAAAGACAAAACAAAATGAGTGTTGATAAATGATGGAGAATAAAATCCCACACTGGCCCTATGGTCAAGTTCCCACTCACTACAAGTGTTACATAGACATGACGGGGACCTTTTGGGTTGGCAGTGGAAGCCGGGCTGTTGTCAGCCTGTAAAAGTTTAGTAGGCCTCTTTTTATGACACAGCACTAAGACCTGGGACTGTCCTTATTGGAAGCAGCAGTCAGAGCTTGTCACTGTCACACCTCTGTATATCAGGGAAAAAAATGGAAAATAAGAGCTAAACTTTTCCAAAACAGCTTTACAGTGTTTATGCGCGCCTATAGTAAAGAGGCATAGACTGTGCTGAAATAAATGAAAAAGACAAACACTCACAAACCATACAAAAACAAATGTGTATGAATTTTAATATGTCTGCCGGCAACACCAGGAAGTGTCCTGGGCATACTCGGCATGTAGCATGGTTGAAATGTCCTTTGAGCAATGTTAACAGCCCACAGCATGCTCCACAGTCCAAGACTCGCCCAGTGTATGGGCTATTTTTTTATGGTTTAACTACCTGTGTTTGCCTGCCACAAATCTATATTACCTAACATCTTATAGGGACCGAACCATTTTTTAAAGACCTTCTCACATCTGGCACAGGCAAAGATACATAAATAGTGAGATCAGTGCTTCGCCTTCAAATGGTCCAGGTCTTCTAACGTTACTGGAGAGTTATGGGCGGGCAAACAATTGGGTGTAGATTACAGCAGCACCATCATTATGTGTAACTGTGGTTTCTACTGCCCATACTGTCGTGCATACAGAGGTTGTGCTGTATTACTTAAACCCAGTCTGGAATTTCTGTCTGTAGTTTTGTGAGGCTCTTTGGACTGAAAGTAATCTTGGTTTTTGCTCCAACAGAAGAGTTGTTCAGCTACAATAATGTGCAGGTTTTTCATCGTTATTGTATGCGTTCCGTACAGAAAACAATAGATTCTTTAGTGACATGAATCGAAATGTTAACAATGATATTAAAAGTTTAAGATTAATGAAGAAAAAAAACTCCAAGTGGGCGGGTTGGGGACTGACCAGCATGTCCCTATTAAAAGAATAAAACACAACAACAGTTGTAACCATACACTTTAGTTGTTTTTTTTTACTTTATCATCTGGTGGGTGAAGCTGGACCTCATTCTCTGAAAGTCGCTTTCTCTTGCAGATTTTCACAAAACTTTTTTCACACTTGCGTGTAATAACCACAAATGAATTTAAAATGAATACTGACAACATGGTCATTATGCGCATTAGCATACATCTCAAAAGTTATTCAGGTGTCAACTGTCCTCCGTGTATTGCAGTATGAGAGTTTAATTATTCATTTCGCTGTTTCTGGGATTTTTTTATGCATTTATAATTTTTTTTCAAATTGAGGAGATTTTTCAGACAATCGGTAATATGATGCATTGATGCATACTGGTTTGTCAGTTAATTACTGTAAACAGGGTCACTTTAGACTGCCGGAGGTCAGCGGGTCAAAGTTCAAGACGGCATCATTTTGCTCCTGATGGTTATTAAAACTGCAAGTCCAGCATAATAATTTTTATGCCTGGCGTTTCTGTGCTATGACCAGTGGTCTTGTTGTGCCTCTTGGTCTGGATGATGATATTATTCTGTGTTATAGGTTGACATGGTGGTTGATGTTACTAGAACAGTGCGTTTCCAGTGTGGTTGAAAGACAGACGAGTCAAATCAACATAAGGTTGGGCAACACTGGGGAAACATGTGGAACACAATGCCTATGCTGTCTAGAAATCCCCTTATCATATGAAATGGGCACGTCAGATTTACCTTGCATGGTCAATGAGAACAGTGAGCTTTGGATTCCTTGTACTTTTATTGGCACAGAGAGTTCTACTCTCGTTTCAGTCGGCCATTAAAGGCATAGTTAGGCTTAATGCATCTACAGAAATAGAGAAAAACTGTTGTGCAATGGCACTCACACCCGTAATTTGTTATGTCATATAATGGCACTTATTATTCCTCGTTGGTAATAAATTATGTATAACTTGTTATTTGCCGGCATTATGTCATCTTTCAACAGCAGATGATTTAGCAGCAAGGCTTTCACAATTTAAAATATTTCTGTAGGTGTTTAATTGGCGGTGGAAGAAAAAAGCGAGCAACATTTTGTATTACACATGTTTTCCTTCTGTCAGTTTGTTTAAGATTTGAGCTCCAACATTTTGTTTTAAGGATTTGGTTCATTTTAGCTGGAAAATTGTCTCTCAAGTTGCTGGATTAGTGTCGGAATTGTGTTTTGTTCTGCACAGATAAAAATGAACAATAGAGTCCGGGGTTTGGCAGCACAGATAACCACCAAAGATGATGAAAAGCAATAGCATGCATGCGTACATTTGCAGTGGAAAGCCTGTGCTGAATTTTTGAGGTATTTTATGTGTCTGCGTGTGTGCAGGAGATGAAATTCCAGAATGTTCCTGAATAGTGTTTTTTTTCTTCACGTTCCCCTGCAGAATTCATAACCCACAACTCCTGCTTTTATGCTGGATTTCTGTCATAAATTATACTTTCACATCTTAAGAACTTATTTTTTTCTTTTTCTTTCCTTCCTCTTTTATCTTAAGCTGAGGTGATGATTTACACGAGTACCGAGTGAAATTTCCAACATAATAAAGGCATAATAAAAAAATTAAAAAAACAAAAAACAGTGAAAAAAAGCTTTGCAGACGTGCAAATAAAAGAAAAAATTAAAGCGTAAAGGAGTTTGGAGATGTATTTAAGACATTATAGTTGTATTTCATCCTACGAGCACAGCTGCCAACTTTCAACTGCAGTGTTTCAAGCTTATTTTGCACGGCAGCGGTACTTGTTGAAGAATATAGATTACACACGCAGCATTTTCAACACTCTGCGTGGCGAGCAGAAGTTGTTTCCTGTTGTTTGCACACTCGCACATAAAATCCGTCTGATAGTTTGCTTTGGAGAGTTGATTCAGCAGGTTAAACTGTCGTTTTTAAAAACACATCTGAGCTCCTGTGAACACGTCTTCCTTTGAACAGCTGCACGTCAGATTTACTCTGAATGGAACAAGCAAAAGGAAACAAAAAACACACACAAAAAGAACACTGCTTTGTTTTTGACATGCATCAAATTACTCCACGTCATAAACAGCATTACATACATCATCACTGTCATATTGAAGCAAAACAATCAGGAAGAGAAAACTTGGCTGGAGTTGCAAACCTTTAGATAACTTGTTGAAAGATTGTTGAATGGCTTTGAAACTAAATTACTCGCAGGCACAACAAGATAACCTCTTTTTAAATATGTGATGAAATAAACTTAGATTTATCGTGATTTTATCCACAATGTTCCCATTTTGACTTCCTTGGGTTTATTTATTTTATTATATTTCTTTTTAATTTTCCGCAGTGTTATCCTTGGGAGAGATACAAATGGCACAAGTTCAACAAGAATAAAAAGCGAGAGTAATATGTTATGCAAAAGAACAAGGTCTCATGTGGTCTGCTGGATTTATAGGTTGCTGTGTATGAACTGTGCTCGGGAATTATTGTCAGATTTAATATTGACAAAGTAATTATTAGTATTAACTTATGGTGAAATCCAGCTTTACTCTCTTTTGGTTATTTGCTTAAAAGTGGCTGCATTATCCATTTATATTTCTCTATCCATTCGTACATCCTGAGATCCATCAACCAAACCAACAAAGCGAGTGTAATTGAGCACAAGTGCTGTGCAATCGATCAACAAAGGCATTAAAAGCAGTTTAATTAAGCTCTATATACATATATCTACTTACATTCAGCAACTAATTCATACTCCAAAGTAAGAATGAATGTAAAATACTACAGTATTATTGTGAGATACAGTTAAATAATTTATCACTCATAAATTAAATCTTTCTAAAACTAAATGGTGTTACTACTAATATTGAATTATAAGGACAGTGTCAGGGTAAGGGTAGAGGCTTCACGGCTCGTCACATAGATTTAAGCCTCTTACTGAAGACAGATGTATCTATAATCACATGTAATCGCAGCACCTTTTTTGTTTTAATACCTCATCTTTATCCATAACGTCTTTCTACAGAATCCACTCCTTGTTTGGACCTGTTTTTGTTGTGTTTTCTTGCTGCTTTGGTTGTCTCCGTAGTCTTCCCCTTCTGCTGGAAAGCTTCAAAGACTGCGAGGGCATCAAAGGCTTTGGCCCAGAGTGGCCGCCTCCTCTCATCCCAGTGCTTCCCTTCTGCTGTCTTTTTGTCTCTGCTGTTCCAGCTTTGTTGTTCCTCCACTCATGTGCAAGTGATTAGACGACAGGGCCAAAGGAAAACACAAGCCTTGTTTTCCAGGCAGTGGGCACGCTCTGAATTCCAGTGGATTTATGGCAGCAAAGATCCTTCAGATCCTAACTGGTTAAATGTTACTCTGGAGAGCCTTCTTGTAGTCTGTGAGCACTATCCAGTTCGCAACTCCTCCTCTCTTAAACTCTGAATATTTTCTCTTCTCTCCCTAATTTCTTTTCCTCGTCTGTAATTTTCTTCTCCAATTATCAACATAATTCCCCTCTTCTTGTAAACATAAGTTATAACAAAGGTCTATTCAGAGTCTGAGTGACTGTTCAATTTCTCATTTGGGTACAGCCGTCTTGTCCCGCTGTCACTCCACTTCTAATGAAAGGTCAGACGGTCAGAGACGGTACAGTAACTTCTATTGTGCCCCTGTGTCGCCTGCTAAGTCATCTGTTCTGGAAGTGAACTCAGAGTATCAAAGGTCTTCCTACTTAGCAGCTTGTCCTTGTTGTGACTTTGACACACATTGGATTCTCAGTCCAGGTGGGCAGCGTCATGAATTCAGGAACCTTATTTACGCTCACCAACTCAGTGAGGTGTTAAATACTGCTGTTACTCCGTTTTACTGCAGTGACACAAGGGACTTTTTATGCCATTGTAGTGATTCAGGTTTTGTATGTCGACCAATTATTGATACATTTCGATTTATCTCTGAGGATTATATGGCTGATATTTCATTTCAAACTCTAAACAGATAAGATACATTTTTGGTATGCATAGGTGCCTTGTTATGAGAGAGTTTGGGTTACGTGATCTACAAAAATACTCAATCAACAATAGTCACAGTTTCGAAATGTGACATATATTCAAAGAGCAAAGGTTAGTTGATGCAGGCTCAATTGGTGTTGTGTTGTGGTTGTAAAAAAAAACAACTGTAAAAAAACTGATAAGTGGAGAGTAAAATTATGAATACATTTGCCAAAAATACACATTATTATTATTGAATTGTTTGTCAGTGTAAAGGAGATGATATGACGCCATTAAATAAGCGTCAGTGAAAGTGTAATAACATTTTCTATCTAAATTTCAGGGTGTGCTAAATTTAAAATTAAAAGCCTCTAACTTGCAGGGCAAGAGTTTTGTATTTTTACATCTATTTTATTATAAAATGATGCCTTACATTTTTAGAAAATGTAATGACCTGATAACATCTCAAGGAAGTACACAGGCAGGGTAATGAGAAAGTGGCTGACCTTCCCGAACACAAAATTTAGTCGTGTGTGGTAAAAATGCCCTTTTTCGGACATCGTTTGTGAGTGAACACAAACAATTTTCTATTTGTAACTTTAAGATCATTTAGTTAATGGGGGGGAAAAAAGAAAATCAAAAATTCAAAAATAGGTTTTCATCGGGCAGCATTGATATGCTTTGGAAAAGACCACCACATGCACTGAAACCTCCCACTTACTGAGCCTCAGGCGTGCTCCACCAATGGGAGAGTGGCAGCCAGAACAGTAATTTCTACCAAAAACAATCAAAGTAAGTGAAGTGTGGATCATAGAGTCGCTCTGGCATGCTCGTATGTTGACTGGAGAGTAATGAAAGAATGTAAAAGGGCTCAAGCTCAAATCACGTCAAACAAAGAAGAAAACTCTGTGGAGAAAACTCACAGAGCCTGCAAGTGATTTAAATCAGGGGGCTGACAATGCACGTGTGCGTGCGTGCGTGTGTGCATGCGCGCTCTCTAATATACATGTGTTGCTGCTCATAGCTATGTATGTGCATGCTATGAAAGTGGTGGAAGAAAAGATCTGCTATCCAAAGGAAATGTGTGTGACGCAGCCTGCTGTGTTTGTATCTTTGCCAGTGCTTGTTTCACAGTCATTTCACTGCCTTAACGTGGTTTATAGGACCTGTTTTGGGTGGTTATGTGTTTGTGAATGCATTCATGCAAAAATAAATACACAGTCGCACACATGATGCCCTGTAACAACCTGTGGGGAATTTCAGCTGCGATGGACGGCCTGTGACAAGGAAACTGGTTTCAGGTTTCGTTTGACTTCTTTTCAGCTTTATCTGCTCACATGTGGAAACAATACAGTTTATTCCAAACATCCTACTTTGTATGAGGGCTTTAAGCTGTGTAATGTGCAGATGACTGGAAGTTGATCAGTGTCAGGGTTCAGTTCCAATATGTGGCTTGTAGTGCAAGATCACTGTGGGATGTTTTATTTTACAAAATGAAAAGCAGAAATCAGTTTGGTACTCCAGCGCCATGGAGAGTCATCTACAGTGTAGCACAAGCTCATTAAAGCTAATAATGCTATTAACAGTTATTTGTTGTGTATTTAAATGAAATGTTGTTTAAATGTAATTTTTTTTTCATACAAATTAAGGTGCTTCACAGGAAAATTGGCACAGTGATGATGAGACAAAACAAGGATGGAAAAAAGGAAAAACACAGCATTCTAAAAGGTAATCTATAAGCAATTACTGAATTGAGACAACAGGTGGATTGAAACATCTTTAAGACATAAATATATATATAAATTAACCCTTAAATGAATATTGAAATCTACAGGCAACTAAGTTTAAAGCACATTAAACACGAAGCGACAAAATGTTGATTGAACAAAGGAATGTAAGAACAGAATTTTAAACCACATAATGATTAACATAAAGTATACGTATGACGGGTAAAACTGAACGTTTAAAGGCCGTTGCACAGAGTGCAATATATCGAAACCGGCAAAAAAAAAACATATTCATTTTAATTTATTGTGCAATTAATTGATTTATTGATTGTCATCCCGAGCCTGATATGCCAGACCTCAGGACTGGAGCTACAGCCAGTCCAACACACAAGTGGTAATTTCAGATTCTACCAATCAAATTCAGATACATTCACAGGAGGTTTTGACACATTTCTACCTGAATCTTGTCTTGATCAGGTGCTGATTGATTAAGTATGACTTTGTAAAATCCTAAGACATACAATTGATGTGCACAACCAACACATTCAATGCATGACTACTCTTAATGTTTCACAACAGTCAATGTCCTTGACTACCAGGTTATATGTAGCAAACTCCAGAATACCCTTTAAGTACTTTTTTACTTTTGATATACAGAATCTGATGTCGTTTATGCCCTCAGTTGATGCCCTTCAGATATATTGTTAAACTAAACTACACATACTTGGAGCAGTCAGCTGCGAACTTCTAACTGCTCCAACTTCTAGGCCACCATTGACTTTCCCTCAATATGTTTCTGTACATGCAGTATATGTCAATGTTAATTGATACCCTTGAATGAATTTGAACTTAAATATGTCATTGTCTGGCTGGACAAATGTACCATCCAATTATCAGTTCTCTTTTGCCCAAAATGCATTTGCTGGTCAGTGTTCATACAAATGCAGGCAAGGCATATTGTGAATCCAGTGTTTGTATTTCAGCTGATGAGGGAGTTTCCACATCAGCTGACATGCCTTGACCCTGAAAAACCTTGGCCTGGAGATACTGATGTTCATTTCCAACAATGAAGGCTTCAAACGGATATCAAAGAATGTTGTCTAGTCAGACACAACCAAACAATTTATCTTTCATAGTGGAGTCTTTGATGTTTAAAACCGAGTTATACTTTAATTTATAATTTATAATTTAATCACCAATAACATTGGCCATGTAATCTCCCATCATGATTTGTCCAAGGACAAGGTTTAACAGTGAAGCCACAAAGTGCAGCACTTTTCAGCATTTTTCACCTCACCTCTGAATTTCAAGTGCGTTTTGACTTCATATTAACTTTATTTTCTCATTTACTGCCACATGAAGATGATTGACAAGTGAAGGCAAATAGAAGTAGGGATGGGTACCTTTCACATTTGAAACAATATGGTACCGATACTCCTTATCTGGAAATCAATACCAGTACTCAATGGTACCAGTGCTTTTGTGAGTTTATGTGGTAATACAATATGTAATTTTTTTTCAATTTAAGATATTTATTTTCTCAATATGTAAACTTCACCAAATATATCAAAACAACATCCAACTGTTTGTATTTTTACATCGCAGTTGTTTGACAAATTCCTTCAAAATGAAAAGCCTTAATTACAACTTTACTGTATTTTTGGTGAATTAAAACCCAGCTCCCCGTCCTCCTCTTCCTTTCCCCTCTGGGAACATTGTGATAGTAGATCTGAGGTTGTCAAATTGTGTACTCTTCAGCCTTGAGAAAAGTCTTATGCTAAACAGGGAGCTTCAGATTAGGAGTGTTCCCGCTGCTAGCCATGCGTTTTGAAAAGCCGAGCCTCTCGAGCGTTGTCTGAACACGCAGCTACTGACGTCATTACGATCATGTGCGGGCAATACTGTGTTCCAGCTTGGAAAATGGCCTTCCCTTCCACTCCCGCAGTGACAAGGATGTGATTCGATACCAAAACATGGTATCGTTTGATTTTACGTGAAACGGTACTCGGTAGTACTGGCGGAATTCGGTCTGTACCTATAAAATTACCGTATTCTGTACTGCTCCCATAATAGAACCAATAAATGGTTTTCTACATGCTGACAGTTACCACAAACCATCCAGAAGTGCCACTTTCAATTCCCCACCGTGAAAGTTCGCTATGTGCAATGTGATGACCTTACTCATTAAGAAATGATAAAAAAAAAGAAAATAAAAAAAATCAGCAGCTGGAACACATGTGTTTATGATGCAAAATAGGAATACTATAGTGTTGTTGACTATTATATGATTCGATTGTAGGATTACTGTATATCTGTCCGACTGTTCAACCTTGTTTAATATCAAATACATATTTTTGAAAAAATACTCCTGTGCACCTGGCGTGACATTGTATAAGGAAAACAAACCCACTGGACAGTATCTTTAAAACATGAACACACTCATAGAAAAAACTGAATTGAGGTGGTGTGTTGGAGTCTGGTGATTGTCAGAAGTGGTTGCTCAGTTCAAAGGCTTCATGCTACATAACAGTAGGCACAGAGACACAGTGAACAGATCCCATTGACCAGATGTGGAGCATGACACACGCCAGTGTCTCTACTGTCTGTCTGCAGCCTGCAGCTATGAGATGCATACCGACAAGCAGAATACATGCATACTCTATACACACGCAGCTTTGAAGTTACTGATGTAATACTGAATTACTTCAGCTTATCATACAGAGCTTAAAACGTCATTGCTAAATAATTTTGTCTGAATTTTTAAGACACTCTTCTTTGACTCTCCGTGACCATAATGGTTCTATCTGCCAAATACATGCAGCCTTAGTTTATTTTGTCTTTCGCAACGCATCATTTTTTTTATGCCTTCTGTAAAATGACTTTAAAACCTGTGAAATCACACTGACATTGCAGAACTGTGTGCAGAAATTCCGATTGTATCATCAAAGACTTGGACCGAGCTGGGGAAAAGAAAATCCTTTCATCTTTGTCCTAAACTGATGACAAACTGTTTGCACTCTTAAAAAATAACCCTTTACAGTCGCTTTGATCCCAACTATTTTTGTGTCCACATTTGTCACTGCGGATCACAAATGAGTGGTTGTTCAGTAGCCTAGCAGCCCATTCCTCAACCTCGGTTCCCCTCTGTGTCCTCTGAGGCAGAGGGAGGATTGTTTATGTTAGCATGAACCAGACCTTAGCCCATCACAGCTTTATTGCCTTGAAAAGGACCCAGGACACTGCGTGAAGTGCATAGAAAAAGAGACACTGTGTACAGTTTATTATGAGACTCGGAAAATCAAGACTCCTATGAAGTAAAACCGCCTGTATGTGTTGAAAAGTGATGAGTGGAGACAAAGGAAAAAAATGTACCGACAACTGTGCAATACGAGAAGTTTTGATCCACCAAATGAAGCACCGCGATAACATCAAGGCCCACTGATATTGCTGTAAACATGTTCCATATGCTCTCGCTGTCTCCACATTCGTCTCATCTGTCTCCCCTTTCTGCATGTCGCACCTCATCTCTTTCGATTTCCTTCCTTACTCTCTTTCTCAGTCTCTCTCTTGCTCACTTGTTGTTTTATTGAGGAATGCTCCACTGAGGAGAGCATTTGATCTTACTGTTGCTTTGACCTGGAAGGAGGAAGGAAAGGATGGAGTGGGGGGGGGTTAGGCTGCATGTGTCCCCAATTACACCATCGAGATGGCGGCGCAATTCACCGCTTCACCCTGGATGGGAAAGAAACGCCTAATCAAGGCCAGAAAAACCCCAACTTGCTGCCAATTGTGACACATAGACACCACACACACACGCACGCACGCAGGCTTGCATATGACAAGAGCCTTCACTCAGCTCACCACATTTGAGGATTTCTATTGCACGTAATTCCTCACTCAACCTTCCCTCCAAAGAGTATTATAAACATTACTAATAAATAGTCCATTTGACATTGATGCTAACAAACATACCAATATAATGTCAATAATAGAAAATCTTAAGTTTCTCAAAGTAAAAACAATTCAACAATGTGTTTTGGGAAGATGACCACATGTTTGTTTTCAAATAGCTATTAAAATACGGCCATCCTCTCCAGTGTTGTTTGGATTCATGGGCCTATGCAAAGTTCATTGTTATGTTGTGGACTGGCAATTACATGATAAAACATATCAGATTGTGCACTTCTAAACAAATGAAAAATAAGTAGCTTGAATCACTTTCATATTGGAGTGACACAGTAATTCATAGAAGTATGACTTATCTGTTTTTCTGTTAGCAAGGATTGTATATATTTTCTTCAAAAAACTATAACACCTTGCTCATCATTTACTAGTTGAGGGCTGACCTTTTCAATCAACATGTTACCATTGTATTTTAAATCCTACACTACAGAAGTTTGACAAAGGTCTATTTTCCTCGAAAGTCAAAACTCAAAAGTTTTTAAACTCGGCAATCTCCACACATATTCTGACGGTCTTCCGTCAGAAGATGTGGCTGCCAGCTGTGATCTGTTTTTACTATCAGTATCAATGTGTTGTCCTCCTCCTCTGCCACCACAGGAAATGTGCTCATGCATTACACTGCAGCACATCATATATGCCTCCAACATTGTGCATAAAAATATTCTCAAACATTCAACATTTACAAATGATCTCGAAAATTACTTCAAGAAAAGTACGCTCTGGATTTGTAAATAAGGATAGTGAAACCTGCGCAAAACACGTATGGTGTTGGTTTCAAATGTCTGGCGAAATGATGGAAAGTAAGAAGCAGGAGTAAGGTGTGATAACAGGACTGCACTCAAAGGGATTTCATCAGATTTCATGTCTGCAACGTGGAAGATCCGAACAGGAAATGAAGTAATACAATAGACATCTTTGTGCCTGCAGTCCTCCTTTAGCACCTCTTTCCCCTCTACGCCGCCATCTGTCTATCCTTCTTTTCCATCGTCTGGGGTGGAGGCGAATCAGTTAGGAAGTTTGTGTTTGAGAAGACATGGGTTTATGGGAGGTGAGGTGAGGCGCCGTTTGTGGAAGTGAGGGATGCTTTCCGAAGTGCGCTCGGTCAGACTTCACACCCATCATTTCAGTTAAACGGAACGGGAATAACAACAAGCTTCAGAAATATGAGAGTAATTCATCACTCCTTGCACCTAGCCTAGGTTTTTGCCCTTTTAAATAAAATCCAGGTATCTCCTACCCCCCACCCCTGTCTTTACTTGACGTAGTTGCAGCCAGTAGTAAACGACATGACAATTTCAATAAGCATCATTGTATATTCATAAGCCTTGTGTATCATCGTTATCACCCAGATAAACTGCCTTTGCTGCCCTTGGTTCAGATAAGATAAAAAATAAAGGTGTAATCAGTGGAAGTGAACATTGAGATATATATACCGGTATATATATATATATTTTTTTTTTTTCTTCTGGGAACTACAAAATAGATGCATGCATGTTATTTATTTAAATCACATCACATTAATTCGACAGTCTTTATTTGACAAATGTTGATTATCTTTGGAATGTCATTTCTAAGAGGCATTTCAAGTCACTTTATGTTTGTAATGGCGAACCAGGACGGATAAAGTATCTTACATTTCCATACATGGAATTTGATGGTGAAAACTGAAGACTAAAGCAACCTGATTTCTGCAAAGATCTGAGCACAAACAAGCCGAAAGATTCACCTCAAACAATTCACTAATAGTAATGATAATAATAATTGATATGTATTCTCTCCTGCTTGCCTTTTACCCTTTCTATTTACTTACTGAGAGGTTTCACTCATCCACCTACATTATGTACTATTTTCTCTTTAACTCTGCTTGCCTGCTCTTTTTTCCATGATGTTTTTGCCAATGTTCATCCCTCAGCGTTTTCTGTTCTTCTTCACTGATGGGTTCTGACATATAATGGAGAAATCCTTCAGTCTTTTTCCATTACACAAGCAGCAAAATTTCAAGTTTACCTTATATCCTCCCCATAGTTTTCATCACTTGCATCTGCATGACATTTCTACTCTTGTCCTTTGTTCTTTCAAATGTTGTAGCCCTCTTATATATTCTTTCCCCTCAAAGAGCAGATCTGAAGCAGGTGTGTTCCCATTGCCCAACCCCCCCCCCCCCCCAACATCAGAGATGGACTGAGGGGGAACCAGACGTCCAAATAGTCTGACTCAAATGCAAACATGCTGAATTGTATACATATGTAAACACATACTCCTAGTACATCTGGTTTCTGGCTCAATTGTGCAGAAGGGCACATTTCATCAAAATCAAACACTTTTGGCACTCATAAAATTACCTTATTAGACTCTGGTTCGTCCAAATGTTCCAGGAAATTCTATCTTCTCATATTGTATGTATTTTTTTCTTGTTCTATAGTTGCATTTGATCACTTGAATTTCTCATTTAACCTCCTTAACTTAAGTCTAATCAATCGTTGTAATCGTAACTTATTCTGTGGTATTCATATTTCAGGGTACATTTTTGTAAAATCATTTTTGTGTAATGAATTTTACATAAAGTCACATGATGGGACACAAGGTTTTCTGGTTGATATTCTCAGATGCACGTTAAATCCGTATCTTATGGTATAGCATGTGGAAGTCCTCGAGTGCAATTCCCTCGCTATAAATATTTTGTTCTGCAGTAGCGGAAAGTGTGTTGGATGAGGACAGTGTGGATTCTGCTGCTTGATTTTTTTAAAAAAAATTTTCGTTCTGTCTTTAGGGACAGAAATCTCTTGCATCTCTCGCTCAAGTCTTCTTCCTGTCCCTCTGTTTCTCTCCATCCTCTGTCTTCCTCATCAGCTGTCTACCTTTTTTTTCTTTTTTGTCCAAACAAGTAAAAGAATGCTGATGCTTATTTTCATAACCTATGACAAAAAGAGACTTCCTGTAGAGCATGTGTGTGATTGACAAGGAGGCGTGCTGGAAAGTTGTTCTGTTTGCCTCTTCCTCTCTGTTGGCAGCCAGGGCTCCGTCTCCTACATAGAAGGCTGGAAAACCTGAGCGTAAGAATAACACAGGGCATTTATATTGTAATGATTATCTCTTCCATCCCTTGGTGTCTGTCTTCCACTAATTCCTCTACGGATATTAGTTTGTTCAGTGTCTTCCTCCGTCCTCTACTTGTCATACTTTGGTCTGACCTGGAGTCGTATATCCTTCGGAGTGCGACCTGTTGTCTCCTTACATGTCAGTCACTGAGAACTGACTCGGCCATGACCTGATGTCCCGCGCTTAGTTTTCCACAATCACTCTGCATGGTTTATCTGTGCAGCCAGGAGCTCGCGCACAGCAGCCTGTGTAAGTCATCAGATCAGTCTGTTCAACCCAGCACACTGTGCACAGCGCATTGCAAGAGAAAATTCACAAACCGCGGCGGACGAATGAATGTCATTCTTGATGGAAAACATATGAAGCCATCTCCACTGATTGCAGTTGCTGCAGTATAATTTTCTGTTTTATATTGTGTATAATTGAATTGAATTCTAACGGCCCCATGAAATGGATGCCGGTGATATCACTTCAAGATAGAGGTAGCATGGTCCAGATTCGATTGGCGTTATGAGTAGCACAGCAGCCTATTTGTGAATTCCTCAATATTGCAAGTTTGGACAAATATCTCTAAGCAGCTCTGCATTTAGTGCAAGTGGGGACACACTGGCTGCCTATAAATCATGGCAGTTTAGGAGGGACGCTGATATTAAACTAAACATTTCTCTTGGAAATTCGGAAATACACTTAATTGGCAGTTTAGTCATCAGACATGCGACAGTATTTTATGGAAAAAGAAGACGAGGGAATTTGATGTGAACTGCCAATGCTTTACAGCCATTATACATCCGACAGACAAGAAGAGGCACTGCCTCAAGCGAGGAAATACCAGCAGATGTAAAGAATAGTTTTGGAATAGCGCCCAGCTTAACTGTAGTCACATGATGTCCAAATCCGAGTCATGTTTGAAATCTAGCAGTGTTATCCTGGCGTTCCCAGATTCCATCTGCGGGGGGGGGCTCTCTTTTTGAATTTGTCATCCTTGAAGAATGGGAATCTGGAAATGCTGACACCAAGCAAGCAAGCAAACTATCTATGATGTACACATGTACACAAACATGTTTCCTGTTCATACCATTGGCAAACATGATACACTATTTTCAGAAAAGTCACGTACGAAATGTCAAATGAGAGGACTGTATTCATGTCCCACTTACAGACAGCCTGACTGACTTTGGCTTCAGGTCTTACGTCTTACTTTCAACTCATCACCCATGTCAGAAAAATCAACATGGAAATCAAGCATCAATCGTTACCTTAATCCCATAAATAAAGGTAATGCTCTTTCCACACAATGCGCTCAGTTGCATAGAGTTGACTCAGTAACATGCAGGGGCGATGACTCTATTCACATTGCTCAGACAGATAAACAGACAAACGTCTACCTCTGCACATTACGTCACGCTCTCCAGGCTCAGTCCGTCAGCTCATAGCCGATCAGGTTCTGAAGAAAGCCGAGTGCTTGTGCACACAGACACTGACTCGTCCCAAACCTGTCAGGTGAAAACAGATGAGCTGCACAGTAGGTGGTAACATGCTTGTGCGCATTCCTCACCAGTGTGCTTACACCACTGGTAATCGGAGCTGGAAGGAGCCTCACCCAAAATGGACTAACCAGACCTTATAGACCAGCGTGGTTTCCATTGCAGAGTGTCGACGAGGGCAGCAAGAACTGGTGCATCAGTCTGTTTAACCCCCAAGACGAATAGTCTTATGGGTCATATGGGAATAAAGATGTTTCTGCCGAACCATCAGCAATGCATGACTTTACCCGGGAACAAAGTCCCTGTCATGACCTCGCAGACAAATGGGTCTTATGGACTGTACATTTTTATGAACCCAATATTTGTATGCATGAAACTGACAAACCCAATAAATGTAGATTTTAGAGCTCAACACTTCTCTGAATACAGTTTGGATGCAGTGACTGCATGTTTCCTTTAATTATTTAGGTTTGGTCTTGTAGTTGAAAGAATCTTGGTAGTGACACTCTGGATCAGCTCTGATGAGACAAAGTTCCACGAATTAGCCAGAAAGCATCATTGTTCACACAAATCAGTGTCCTTTTTAATATGCAGGACAATGTTATTTATATATTATTGTCACAGGGAATATACAGTGTGCCATATGGCAAAAGCCTAAGTTCATTACCAAATTAGAGCAAAAGACAAGAAAACAACACTAAGGCAATTGTAAAGGAAAATTACTGATATGACACTTGACTTGGATGAAAAACTCCCAACGCTTAAGACATTGCCACGGTGTAAACATGTTGCCTGATGATGCATTGTTGTTGTTCAATCTGTGTTGCCAAGGCAAAATATGCTAAATGATACACAATTACTACATAAATTCATGTTAGCAACATGACATGGTACACAGTTGAGACAATCATCTTGACAGTGATCTCATCTCGTTATGCTCTTACTCTCCACACGCCCAGCAACCTGCATCTTTACTGTATTCACATCATATCTCATTCCTTCACTTTCTCTCTCCATGTTCAAGATGTGAAGTTATGATTCAATGTGTCGACACTGTTCTGTTTGATATCCCTGTTATAATATTCTCGTGGACATTTCTGTGTTGTGTTAGTTTGCGTTGCATGTGATGGCAGAGGGGTGCCAGCAAACCAGAGATGACGAGAGGTCAGAGTTCAGGATCTCCAGCAGGTTGTGAGGATCTCATGTCTGTCTGAGGATCGCTGCTCGCCCTCCACTCAGCTCAGATCTGAGGAATGCTGGGTAGTGACAGTTGTCACTGCGAGCCTGATGCTGTTTAAAGGGATCTTCTCAGCACTTGAGCGTCTTCATGGTGTACTCATGTTTCCTCTGAAGCAGCTCAGCAGCACTTCAACAAGCCTTTGAGATGTCTTGACAGTCCACATTTGAGACTTTCTACACTATAAAAGCTGTTTTGTCACAGTTTTGTCTTAATCTGTGCATCTAATAGTTCCTTCGTATGATCTTTGTTTGCCTACTTTTCCCCCTCAAACGTTTTATACGTAAGGACGGTAATCTTTACATTTACAGACAAATGATGTGCAATCACAGTAATCGCTGTTGTTGGAAATAAGGCTGTGCTCAAGACACACTTTACCATATAAAGACAGCACACATATCGAGGAATGATCCTACAGAATTTCTATAAGGAATACATCTTTCCAAAACATGTAGCATTAGTCAGTTTTTTTCTACCCTGCTCTGTTAAAAAAACCAAAAAAAAAAACCACTTCCATCCAAAAATCACAATGTTTTTCATGTTAGAGCAAATGTCTGCTGCAACTTGAGCTCCTTCCTTCTCTTGTTGTCCATTGTTCTGATCCAAGAAGGGTCCTGTCATGCAACCTCCCGTCATCTATCCCACTCACACTCACCCCTTTATTCGCCCCACCTCTCCCTCCTCTCTCTGCCTCTTACTTAGCCTGGTTTGTGGTCTTATAAGGTTACAGAGCAGTACTTTCAAACACCAGGCAGGACTGTTTGTCTGTCTGTTGTGTGTGTGTGTGTGTGTGTGTGTGTGTGTGTGTGTGTGTGTGTGTGTGTGTGTGTGTGTGTGTGTGTGTGTGTGTGTGTGTGTGTGTGTGTGTGTGTGTGTGTGTGTGTGTGTGTGTGTGTGTGTGTGTGTGTGTGTGTGTGTGTGTGTGTGTGTGTTCATGATATCCTCACTCTGAGAACATCCTGAGGTGAACATTTTGAACGGGGTCTGCCTTTATTCGTCTGCATGCTTTGTTTTTCACACCTGCTCACTTGCATGCAAATGAAGTTAATTTCCTCAAAGATCTCAAACCTGCACATGCAAGTAAAAAGTGTTTTTTGCTCTTACTATAACTCCAGAAATCTTCTGATTTCTTTAAAAAAAAAATCAAACAATGATAATGATGATGATGATGTACTGCTCGCACTATTGTGTGTCTGTCTGTCTGTGTATGTGTGTATATATAGTAAATTACATTATTATTGACATAGTACTGTTGTTCCTTTTAAACAGTTTCATTTTTTTAACTCTGATTATACGAATGAGTACATGTTTCTATTATCTGTAAAGTTGTACCCCTTTTCTACACATTGCACATGCAACAACAATAAATGGGAACAATTTTTTTCTAGTTGAGTCAGTGAGGGAGCCATTTCTATGCAATATTCAGGAGGAAACTGAGCATTTGTTGAGCCAAATTCTTTATTTTTTTTCAAATATGAAAACACAAAGTTATTCAAGCACACATTGTCCAGATAACCTCTGCATCAGGTCATTTTATGAGCCAATAGGATGCAGGGAGAGGCCTTAATGATAGAGTGGGAGAGCTCATACATCAGTGTCATTCACCACAGCAACCACCCTGGCTCCAAACACAGCCCCCCAGACCATATAACAGCATATTAGCTGCCACGCATAACCACTCAAATTAAACATTTCTGATTTGGTTTAGCCTTGCCCTCTGAGCCTCCGGTGTCTGGCTTTCCTTTCGACATTTCTTCACTTCTTACTTTTTCCTCATTCTCAAGCATTACAGTTGGTATTTCTGCTTCATGTGCTAGGTCATCGCAAAGTCACACCAAATTCTGAGAGCGTTATAGGGATCAAGCTCATGTTGTGTGATGTTTATTATCTAAAGACAAATACAGCTGAATGGGGATCGTAGACTATTATCTGGACATCTCACAGGGATATTAACTTGTGTGCTGTATATATACGTTGCCGCCAGGAGTGTCAGTCACTTGTAAAAGATGGAAAATATCACTTTTCATAAAGGTTTTTAGGTATTCAGATTTCTATGGGCAGATGCCTGCTATACAAAAATACCCTCTGAACTTTTAACATATCACCTTGTCCACTGCACTATTTCCCAGGTTATTCTGCTCTTGAAGGGAAATAACATTAAAATTGGGAGTTTTGGTGGTTGAGATAAGTCATTTTGCTGAAAGAAAACCATTGGGCAGTGATTTTGTCAAACTATTTTGGAAAATTGTTCATGGGGTTGGTTCGCCAGTGCATCACAGACAGGGCAAAACGGAGATCATCCCCATATATGAATCGACGCCTGCCATCTATCTAATAAAACCACAGTGAATGTCTCTATGTTTTCTTTACCATCACACTCCATCAGCAGAATTAAGAAGCCTGTTTGATATAGGTATTTCATAGTATTTTCTAATCTGAATAAATGACACCTCAAACTTCTATTTGTAGATCTAAGCTGAGGTAAACGAGATGGCATATCTTATTCTCAGTATGAAAGAGTTTGGTCAGCAAGCGGGTCGTCATTTGATAGTCAAGTTGGCAGATTGATCCACATTCTCACAATGAAGTACTCTGCATGGCAGCTTCTTCATCATCATTGTGTTCATGTGTTTTTGAACGTGACTGATCTTGGCGAGTGCTTCGAGACATCTAAAATAGGAAACGAATAGAAATACTTTATTAATTCCACAGGGAAATTCTTAAATGTGAAATAGGAATACGTTCCTTTTTTTTTTCCCCCACAAAAATGTTCCTGCTGTTCATATCAGACTGATCAGAGTTCCAGCCAATTATGGGTGAAACCATCAAAATTTGCATAATGATACAATCTGTGGCTGAAACCACACCAGATAGAGCCACTCATTTAAACTGACACAAGCATTGGGAAGGTGCCAATTTGTGTCCCTCATTAACACGTGGGCCTAATACAATTTGACCTTTCCATTGCCGCACAACATTAGAAAGGTAATCTCCCAAATTGTGCAGCAATTCATCCCAGCTTTCCCAGATGATTGCTGGAATGAAGAAGTCCAGATGTGACCTAAATAGAGAAGAGATAAAATAGAAGAGAACTGAGTGAATAACCTCCTGTCGAGTTGGATGATTGTTTTTATGGAAATCTGAAGTCTATAAAATCATCATGTGCCCGTTTGTCCTTGAGCAAAACTGTAAACTTTAACTCTACCTGAAATAATGCTTATCCCGTCAAAGTACATGACTGCACCTCATTCATATTGTTTTCATAAACTTGACCACAGACTAGTCCTCTCTCCTCCCTCTTCCAGTACTTTTCCCCTGTCCAGCCCCCCTCTATTGAACTCTCACCTGGCTGCACTTGGCGAGCTTTGTGTTAGTGAAGCGAGCGAGCTGCAACGTTCTCTCTCCTCTGTCCTTTGTAAAGCACAGAGCTCCGGGCTTCTTAGCGTCTATCACCTCAGAACCTAAAGTAAGTTTAGACTCACCTGGGGCCCAGGCTCGCTATAATACACTGTCATGTTAGCAGCCTCCGGGAACAAAACAACAAGTCATTTCGGCTCCATACTCGGCGCCCTTTAGATTAACTGGGAGAAATATAAAGTTTAATGAAGAGATAAAACATAATCGTCATCTTCTTCCCTCAGGATGTTTTGTGTGCAACAGTGTTACCCGTTGCTCTTAAAGCTTCTAGCCTATTATTGTGAGCCTGTTGCCAAGCCTGCAGAGCTCCTCACTAACAGGTGCAAAGGCCTAAAGCACTGCTCATTAACACCGTTGAATTCACAACAACTGACAGAGATCGTGTGAAACACATTATCACCCAGTTATTATGACCCTGTGTCACTCTCCTGCTTGGCTGCAGAATTTCACATCGACTGTCACCCAGACTGCAGCTATGTCTGTTATGTGAAGGTTTTCTAGACGTTAAATGCGATGCTAATTTCTTTGTACGTTGGCCAGAACAAATACTGGCACTTTTTTGCAACATTGAATATTAACAGACCACTATTTGTTTACAGGTGCATCAGTGTACATGCATTTTTTTTTCATGTGTTGTTGTTGGATGCTGGGGACCCTAACCCTATTTTCTCATTTATCATTTTATGTACCCTGTCAAAATGGGTGCTGTTTAATTTCCATAAAATTTCCAATAAAAAGTCTTAAATATATTAAGGATGCTTTAGATTTGCCTTCATTTTTGTTTTGTGATTGAATATTTGCTACTGTTTTACAGGAAGGGTTATTTATTTATTTGTCATTGTCTGTTGTCCAACGAAATAATTTTGTTCTGTGACCCAGGTGAGTTGGGTCTAAGGCGATGTTAATGGCTTTCCTCTGAAGGCTACCAGTATACGAGTCCAGATCTCGGAGTGGTTTGGCACCAACCTCTTAGCTGATTTTCTTACTTCACCTCACTTACTTCCTCAGTCACAATTGTGACTGTGCCATAAAATAACTGAGCTGCAGATGTTTCTCATATGTATGCACCGAGAATCGACTGTTTTCCAGGATGCCTGTCAGTCTTGCATGTTGGCCTTTTTAACTCTTTGGGAATCACCTATGACCTGCGGCGCTGCACAGTGGAGCCCATTTTCTGTCTCCTCTCCTGTAATAAAAAGCAGAGGATTTGTCTGTCGTCAGCTGGTAATAATAGAGAGATGCGTCCACATGGTGTGCTGATAGGCTCCCTGTTACACACAAAAACCTTTCAGCTGCATGAGGAACAGTGGTTTCGCCACAGTTGTCTTTTTTGCTGAACGAGCAATTTATCTTTGTGTTTCTCAACATTTCTTGTAAGTAAGGTTTCTGATCAAATGCATATTAGTATCAAATCAGTAATAACTGCAGTTAAGAGCTATAGATAAGACTTTTTTTTTTAATCATCTGCATTCAGTCTTATAAAACTGCCAAAAATGACAAAACTAATGAAAGTTTAGCCAGCCGTCCATCCAAAGCCATACTAATGTTCTCCATTTTCATTGTTCTATTTCAGAGTTTGCCCAAGACCCCAGTGTGCTCGCTGCCACTTCATGGAACATCTCCAGTGACGGTAAATCCACATCAACATACTCTCCTTCCCTGCATAAAGCAGCAAACACCTCAGTTCCTCCAAACCTAGTGATAGATCATCAAATTATGATATGCTTGCTTTACTACATGTTTTTAAACTTTGAACTATAATTTCATATATCTTTTAGCCAACGGCTAAGTTGAACCCTTAACTTGTCAATTCTCTGAACTTGGCTCATACGTGCATTATTTATGTTGAGCCCCTACTGTATATGTGTGATTAGTTTATTCAGGTGTCACATTTTCATGTACCGCCTACCTTTTGCCCAAAATGATTTGTCATGAAGTTGAGTTTCAAGACTCCTTGAATGGTAACCTGAACAATGCACAATGTGTGTGATGCAGTATGGAAAGCAAAATGCCTTAAAGTTTACTTAGTCTTCCTGCATATCTTTTCTACCTGTAGAAAGTACAGAAAAAATTATATTTAATGTGCATCCTGAAGTTTAGTACTGCAAATTCTAGCAGAAGAAGCATTGAAGACTGCAGTTCTTTTGTCAGTATTGCATTTACAACTAAGTCGCTCGGTCAGGTTTTCTTGATATTGTTGGCCAGAGTTATTCATCAAATCTTGCTATTTCCACTCAACATCTGCCAAATCCCTCATGAAGACATCCAGACTTGGAAGATCGTGAGCATGTGACTCTATTGAAGATGTCTTTTATTTTTCGCTCGTTCATTTTGTCTGGTTTTCTTAATTCATTTTATTTGAAGCCAGCTTTCCCCACAACATCCTCCCTACAGTGGATTGTAAGTGTATAATACGAGTTAAACACAAAGCCAAGAATGAAGACAGTAGTTTCTGGTCATGATTGAGCAGTTTAGTGAATATAACTATGGTGAACAATCAGAGATGTTTAAGAGATTATGAATACAATGAAGAGTAAATCAAAACAAAGTACTCTTTTTTTCCACAACATGAAATATGGAAGAAGAAATGTGTGTGTGTGTGTGTGTGTGTGTGTGTGTGTGTGTGTCATTTTGAACTCAGCCCCTACATGAACATCTGTTTCTTATCTGATGGATGGATGGTGATTGCACCACTTGTTTTGTCTGTATGCAGGGAATGGCTTTGATTGGCCCAACAGACAACATTCAGGTAATGTGGCTTTATCAGTATGCATCAGTAGCAGGAAGCTATCTTGGTGAAAGAGGCTCATTATTGAACTGAAATCAGCGTTGATGATAGTTTATTGAACTGATTTTCCCTCAGGAATTCTTTCGCTCCTATAGTGTTTTTCTGTTTTGTTTTCATGCTGTTTTTTTTTCTTTCTCTCTCTCTGCATACTTTCTACCCGCTCTCCATTGGAAAGCGACCCAACTTTAATGAAATTCACCTTCAGCTGTAGCTGGGAGTGCTACAGTCATCTGTATATCTCCTATGAATGTTTAGTTAGCTGTGCAGCCACTTAGGTTCCTGAGTCTTGCTGATAGACGGTGGACTGGCAGATCTGGACTCCGCACGTTATTGAATACAGGCTTATATTCATATGTAGAAAAAGTACAATTAAAAGATTGTGTGACTTGAATAGTTTTGAGCATGTATAGTTTTTGTGTGTTGCGGTTGTGTGGGTGTGTGCATGTTTACATTTGTGTGCCTGCATGCGAGCGTTTGATTGTACAAAACTACCGCGAGAAAATGCAGGCTGATGACAGGGCACCATTTAGCCGCCGGCCACATTAAAAGGACACTGCAGAAGGGATTTGAGTTTCAGCATGCCCTTAGTGCCAAATACCGCAACACTCACCATGAGACAATTACATACAGAGTGGCTTTGTTACACAGACAGTGGCGGACACATTTCTTTTCTTCTCTTTCCCCTCTTCACCTCTCTTCTCTCGTCTCCTCCTGTTCCTACCCGTTCTGCTCCCCACTGCTTTATTGTTGGTGATTATAACAGCTAATGAAGTGTGCGGACACACAGCTCCAAAAACCATTTTCTTTTCCATCAACTCAACTAATGAGATGGTGATAAAGTGACTCAGGGTGCTTGACCTTGCTGCCTTTTGGCAAAACACTTGTGCCTTTATAGAAGGAGTTTGTTTATGGGTTTTGTTCTGTTTTGTTTTTAGATACTGTACTTAGATTCAACAGTCAGTGAAGCATTGCAAAGTGTAGGCAGGATTTGGTCCACTACCTTCATAACAGTGTATGGCCACAGGTTCCCAGCAGACCTCCATGGCTTTGTGTTGATAGTTTGGAAGTCAAATAATGGAAGTAGACTCCCACACACAGACGTTTGCATGAGCATGTCATGGGCCCTCATTCAGATGAGGGCGTCACCCAATGAAACTGACCTTTATTTGCACCTCTCTGTGCCCGGTGTCTACACTAAATACTGAGACTTTGTGTGTTTTCAGTTCTTTCATACTCATGTGAATACCACCGTGATTTAGGCACTGTACCACCGAAGCTTTTGGCATCATGGGGCCAAAAAAGGTCCCAATAAAGTGTATTTAAAAAATGTTTTAGTTATTTTGATTAGATGAAGGGAAATGTTAGGGTTGGCCACATAAGGTAACGAAGTACATAAGTAAATGATATTTATATAGCACCTTTCACAGCTAAGGATCAGAAAGTGTTTTACATCATTAATGCCAGAAAGTTAAAAACAGAAATAATGTCAATAAAATAGGTTTTGTAATAATACTGACAGAACAGGACTAACAGCTACGATAATGTGTAAGTGTGCACAGGTGTGTGGGTCCATTCATGTATCCGTGTGTTTATTTGTGCATTCACACTAGCACGATTGACACAATTGTGTCATTGGGGTCTATTTGTGAGATCCCAGTGCTCTAATCTGAACTTTATTTTGACCAAACAAAGCAATTCTTTGTGATGACAAAAACACTTTGATGATATATCTTGGTGTTGTTACAAGTTCATAACCCAAGATAGCCTAAGGTCATCTTTAAACTGTCTCAGAAATTATACTGCACAGTATGACTCATGTAAACAAAAACGAAACAATAGTTTTCCCATGGATTACAATTCTACGCCCTGTCCACAGTCCTTCTATGTTTAGCTGCTTCCCGATACGCAATAGCTACTATAATAAA
The DNA here is from genome assembly GCF_963422515.1 of Blennius ocellaris. NCBI lineage: Eukaryota > Metazoa > Chordata > Actinopteri > Blenniiformes > Blenniidae > Blennius > Blennius ocellaris. The sequence goes on along the minus strand of NC_137661.1, from coordinate 9,741,124 downwards.
TTCTTGATGCTTTGTTAGCTTCATTTATTTCTCACGTGACCGTCGGCAACAGAACAGAAGAACGTTATCCTTGCACATTAACACGCTTTTTCTGGCAGTCACAACATCTTCTATGACACTCAGTGTGGCAGATAATAAACTTAAAACAGGGATAAGACATACTCATACTTGCAGTTAGAAAACAACTGGTTACATCATAAGTACAAAATAATTAAATAACGAGTTACTTGGAAAAGTAAGTGAAGTAAGTCCTGAGGCCAGTTTATACTGTCCGTGTGTCTGCAGGGAGAAAAGGCCTCGTGTAATAATGACAACAATAAGAAGCAGCCGCAAAATGGTTGTGATTGACTTCAAACATTCAGACATTTCTGATCATGTTTAGAGTCTCCAAATAGATGGCAGTTCATGTAGAGACGAGCTCAAAATGGCCTGTCCAAATGCTAATGGTCTCTTCAGGGACTAAAAGTAAAGGTCAACAATTTCACAGAAACTTTATTAATTGTAGTTGCATTATTAATTTCGTAATTGTGGATACTAGCTTATTTCCAAGAAGCATGGTCCTACACTAACCCATCACTTGTGTGTTATTGTGTGTTATTACACTGTATAAAAACCTAAATTGAATCAGTAAGACTTCCCCAGGATATTTGCAGAAAGCAGCTAAATATCTAAATATTTAACATGCCAGAAGCCAAAAATATATCTTGGTATAATGAATTATCATACACAGTGTTACAAATGATTTGTGTGAAAATTCACTTCCTTCAAAATGTTTTTTTTTTTCTGGTGCATTTTTAATTGATCTGTATTAATCAAGTACTCGACACCGGAGGTCATTGCATCATTGCACATGTTTACATCATGGAGTTGCAAGATTGCTCATGTCAGAAATGAAACATGCACAAGACATGACTGAGACTTAATGAGAAAATATCATTGGTTGATGAGCTGTAATTGCTTTATAGATATGAATACACTCCAGCCTCCCATTATGATGCTCTTCTTTTTCTTTGTTGTGTCTTGGCTTCTAAAGCGATTACACATCGTAAGATAAACCAACTCTACAGATTCTATTGAAACATAAATGAGGATACAAAGTAAGGTAATACAGCTGAGTAAACAAGTTATAAAAACCAACAAGCAACACAAATTAACTCCAGATACTGCTGCACCTACAGTTTTCTTTCAATCAGGCTTCTCCATATTGTAGCTTTTAAAGATGTGTTTGAGGCTGTGTTGACTCGAAAAACAACTCTATTGAAATCAATCTCAACATCACACATTTTGTGGATTCATGTGCAATGCAGTGCTAAAGTAAATGTGGAAAGTATAGTTTATTGCAGCAGTTACGTTATTAGAAGATATGGTAATAGCCAAAAATGAATATGGTTCAAGTGGAATTGAACCCTGACCTGCTGTGCTGTCAAGTTTGGAACAAGGTTATGGAAAATGGTATGTACAGAAATGAGATATAAATAGATGTAAAGAAAGAGAAAAAAAACAGCTTTTAGTGATAATGTAAAGACAAAAGAACTTAAAAAAAATGAGCTGAAGTCTAACATAATCAACAGGAAGAACCAAAAATCTTGTGTGGCAGGAAATAGTGCAGGACTCATCCAGTGACCTGAGCAGACAAAGAAACAGATCACAGATATGGAGCTGGTAAATAGATAGGACACGACCACCTCAGACATAAGTAGAGGGTAAAGCATCAACGCAGAGAGAAAGAGGGAAATTGAGTCAAAGTTGGCACAGTTGGGGTGAAGCTAATGGACAAGAGGCAGGAGCATAGGACTACACACGATTGGGGGGAGAAAGAATAAAAAATGTGATAGGAGGAATGATGGTTTAAAGAGGAACCAGAACATAAAATAAAATGAGTTGTGGAATCAGGGGAAAACAAAAAATTATAAAATAAAAAGTAAAAATCAAAGCGATGTACACACAGTCGAGATGTGGTGGAGTTAAACAGACAACCCAAACATTGGGGAGGCTGCTTAGGGAGGCAAGACGGTAACATGTCAAGAGAGGGCTGGATATTCATCTAATTATGACAAGTTATTTAGGGAAATTAAAATTGATTTGAATAGATGGGATGTACTTCCACTTTCTCTCTTAGGAAAAATTTAATGTGTTAGAATGAATGTTCTACCTCGATTACTGTTCTTATTTCAAAGCTTCCCTGTTTTTGTACCACAGTCTGCATTATCATTAGATAAACTTATTTAAAATGTATTTGGCAGAACAAAAGGCTAAGAGTGCACCTTAAAATTCTGATGTCAGATAAGGAGAACGGAGGCCTGAGGCTGCCTAACATAAAAATGTAATATTGGGCTACCCAAATAAGAGCAATAGTGGCCTGGATCATTCTTGATCCAGAAACAATATGGGTCTCTATGGAAGAGGAGTCAATGCCAGGAATATCTCTCTCGAGTCTCCCATTTATTGGTCTGGAGACACAGAAGAAAATGAAGATTGAAAATTTATGGGTTAAACATACTCTAAAAATGTGGAACCAGGTACAAAAACAATCAAAAGGAATGGTGGCCGTCTCGCGAGCCATGTCCTTAAGTCGGAATATTGAGTTTCTTCCATCTCTGGCAGACACGGGCTTTGATAGGTGTGCAGGGAATAAGCTTATCACTGTAAATCAGCTCTATGAGGGAAATGGAGTGAAAACGTTTGCACAACTAAGAAACAACTTTAATCTACCCTCAGGGGACCATTACAGATATTTACAAATAAGGGATTATTTAACAAAACATAAGGACTGGGATCAGCTCAGAAGAGAACCAACAAACAGAAAAACATTTAATTAATCTGATTGAAAACAATGGTGTAATGAAAAAACAAGTCTCTTTAAATTATCGCAAACTCTTGATGGATGTGTCAGATAATACTCTACATATAAAAGATGTATTTATGTTGACTGTTGTCAATAAAAAGTAAAAAAGATAAAGAGAGAGAGAGAGGGGAGGGGGGGGCAAGCAGGCTGGATTGCCCAAGAACCAGAGCTGCTTGGGTGGTGTCAACAGAACTGGATGAAAAGATGGGCTGCTCAGGTGGGGCCACAAGGAAACACTATGAGCAATCAGATCCATTAAGCGGTGTAGCACAGGCAGTGGCAACAAGCATGAGCCAAGCATGGTTTCAAAAGTGATAAATGCCAAAGGTGACAAAGTGTCTCTGGATGCTGGGAAGCAGGCCATGGGCAACAAGGCCCATCTGGTGCTGGACACCAGGTCGAAGGCAACGAAGTCCTTCCTGGGGGCTGAGCTGTCAACCGGAGGCCATGAAGACCCTCCGGGAGGCAAGTCAGTCACAGAAGGGGGCTGAACTGAGGGCCAAAACACTTCCAGAGTCTGCCAGAGTCAGGGGGCTCATTGAAGAGCCTCTGAGATGGCAGGACAGGAAGTCTGTTGCAACACTGAGCAGTGGACCGAAGGCCATAGAGGCCCTTTGGGAGGCAAGTCGGTGGCTGAAGTCAAACCACTCTGGGGGCCGAACTGAGAGCCATAGCAACAGGTGCTTTGGTCCTCAGTTTGGCAGTCATCAAGTGGTTGACTGAAGAACCCCTGTGATGGCAGGACAGTAATGCTGTTGCAACAATGGTCATGCCACTCCACGGGCAGAGCAGAAGGTGACAGATCCTCCAAGAAGCCCTTCATGACTCACAGAGGGTGGATGGTTCTGCTGGACCCCCACTAAGATGGGCAGGTTAACTGATGGCACCATGTATTCCTGGAAACACACAGAGGCGGACAGAAGAGTTGACAGAAATGGCTCCTCCTGGATAGACTTATAGATGTGTATGTATGTATATGTATATATATATATATATATATATATATATATATATATATATCACACTAAATGATTAGATATTAATAAGAAATTTTGTCAAACTGGACGTCTGAATATTTTTGGTGAATACCCCTGGTGTATTGTGTAGAGCTCTCGCCTGACTGCAGGTTTATCCCAGGCTTTCTTCTGAATACTTCAGTTTCTTGCAACAGTCCAATAACATGCCAATGACGTTAGTTGGTGTCCCTAAATTGTCCGTCGGACAGAATGTGAGTGTGGATGTGTGTCTCTCTCTTTCTCTGTGTATCTGTGTATCTGAACCCAGCTGTTGAAAATGTACAATGCCTCTGCTCATAGCAAGGATTGGCTTCAATACCCCTTTGGGTAAATTGGCATTGAAAATGGATGAATGTTTTTTGCACATCGACCATCATTTTTCAATGATTTACTGTAATTTCTTATTATATTTATGTAATCAAATAAATCTCAAATAAATTATTTTTCTTTCAAATTGAATAATGAATTAAAAAAAATGTTTACAGACGATTGGGCAGGAAATACTCAAATCGCCAGCCATGACCTTGATGGGAAAACCTCTTTTAGATATCAATATGTTGCTCTTTGTAAAGGTTTTTATGAGGGTGTGCTGCCCAACTTTCCTTGATTACTGTCCTTGCTCTCATTTTGCCTAATGAGGACTGATTTAAATGTGTACCTGCAACATCGTAAATAGGTGTGAGCCTCTTTTTTTGCTCATCGACCTCTTATTCAGACACACCAGTGTTTATAAGACGAGTGTTTGAGATTCCCCTGTATGTGCTTCTCCTGACTTGTTTATTTTGGCCGGTTTGTGTAACCAGGAGCATTTCTGCATACCTCAGTTGGGTTTTTGGGGTTGAGGGAACTTTCCAGAGGTTTTTACATGACATTAACACCAATATTTTTCCTGCACATTAAAATCTTAGGTGGCCCTCCAAATTACCTTTTTTTTTTTAAACCACCATGAGTAAAAAAAAAATATGGTTCCTGGGATAATCATGTAGTCGTGCCTTTCTTTTTCATCTTCTTTTTCAGTATTTTCCAGGACAATGCAATCAGTTATGGTTATACTGTGGTTTCACAATTAGTTTGAATAGATTTATTTTTTGAGGGTAGCTTTACTGTTTTGAAGTTCCTTGAAAAAAACAGACAGATTGAAGAAGGTTTAACTCGTAATGGTTCTTCTTGCCAACACTAGTAACAAACTATTGACAGTTTCAAAACCTGTGTGACATTTTGAATTGTTGTTTGTCTTTCCTTTTTCACAAAATTCAACATAGGTAATGTTACCTTCTGCACATGCTGGGAAAAACTTCCTGGCAACATGCAGCCATGACGAAAAGTAAAATTAGGTGTCACGACAGTGGCAACCACAAAGTAACTTGCAAAATCAGGATCTGGATATGTGTGACTGAGAGCACTGAGTTGTTTTACCGCATTTTCTTTTTTCTTTTTTCATATAACAGCATGTTTTATTTTATGTCTGGGTCTGATATAGTGCAGTAAGTGTTGTTTGATTTATGTCGTGGCTCTGTGTAATATGATGTATTTCCCATTTTTTCTTTGCACTTGGCCTCAACTTGAAATTTGTTTTATCCTATCTCAGTCTGTCTTGCTACTTTCCCCTCCATCTCCCTTTTATGCTCTCCGTTAATCTTACCTCTGCTACTTTCCAGGTCCCTTCTTCATCCGTCTTGAAGCTCCCATGAACAACTTAACCACCTCCTTGGGCCATACAGCGGAGCTTTTCTGCCGCGTGTCTGGCAACCCCCCACCTGCAATCCGCTGGCTGAAGAATGATGCCCCTGTGGTGCAGGAGCCACGACGGGTCTCCTACAGGTCCACGCTGTACGGCTCACGCCTCCGTATCCGAAATCTGGACACGACGGACACAGGCTACTTCCAGTGCACGGCTACCAACACTCAGGGTACTGTGTCCACTACAGGTGTGCTGTACGTCAAATTCGGTAAGCAGCATTTTATTATTAGCATGTATGCACAAATACGGTGGGCAGGATTAGAAAACCTGCTTCTGACATGCAGATGTCACTTACTACTGCTGTGTTAATTTCTTACCAACAATCGTTTCAGCTGATTTGTTTTGTTGCTGGCCGATTCCACAGAGAAAAACCTGAGAACGTTAACTGTTTACCCTGTTTTTTTTAATTAAAAAAAATACTTTCTACTTTTCCAGATCCACTTCCCACACTTGTGCCAGGAAGGCCAACGTGAGTCTCTTTTCCTTAATTTATTCTTCTCTCTGTCACTCTGTTCGCACTTCACAAGATGCATTGCAATGGTCAGCTTCAGAGAGGTGGAGTACAGATTAGATCACATTATGCACATTATTGCTGCATTGAAAGTGCACATTTGTTCATTGATTGCTGGTAATGTTATATATCTGTATCTATATATATCTGTTACTTCATGGAATGTGATTTTGCTTGTAACATAAAAGAAAGAGGGAATGGAAGAAACCCGTTTAGATTTTGCATTATTTACAAAGCAACTTCATGATCTATGACACTATTGCATAACACATCTAAGAGTCTGATTGAGGTTGGTACAAATTATTTCTTAAAGCAGTTCAGCCTGCAATGAACAATAAACAGTATCTAATCAGTGTCGACCGTTATCATCCTTAACCAAGTCTTCCAATTTCAGGGTAATAATGACACAATCGGTTGATTTCAGGGTTATAATGAAGCTAACTTAATTAGGGGTGAATGTGAACATAGTTTCTTAACCGTAGTTCCCCTGAAAAATAGAAATTGACTGATATCTGTCTCTGTTTTGTGTATGATGAATGTCCGGGGGGTTGTGGGGAAAGAAGTTAGAATTAAATTGTTACAAAATATATTTGAATGTGTGAAATACGCTTCTCTGTAACAACTTTAACGTTCTTGGCCGTAGCAATGGTGCTGCCCATGTTGCAATTTAGTTTGAGTTTGGCGATCTTCCTTGGCTTTGTTTTGACATCTCCCCAGTGTTGGAGGATAAAACTCTCTGAACTCTCTCAGTTCGTTTGATTCTCGCAGGATCAAACGACTTAAGCTGGATGAGTTTCCCCAATGACATTATGGCAGGGCTCTCCGCCATGTTCCATGCAGCGTTCTGTGAATCAAAACTACTGGCAGAAGGAGGATGTCAGACACTTACTAAATCCAGTCACACGCTGAGACAGGCACGTGCACATCCATAGACATACGCACACGCACACACCCGAGCACGTGGAAATGCCCCTGCTCCAGCATCTGTTTCTGCCAGTCCTTTGTTTACATGTTTAGATTTCTCCTGTGCAACCAAATTATAGCTTGTTTCATAGATGAGACAGTTGGCCCACAAAGAAATCACAATGCACTTTCTCAAGGGAAATGTCAGCAAAATGAAAACTTAGACAGGCTTTAGCTTCTCAAAACAGTCATGCAGCTATTGAAAGTAAACTAAACTGGAACATTAAATAAGGAAGAAAAAAAGGCGGATGTGATTTTGGCTTCAGGACATATGTTGACATAAGTGATTATCAGGGTGACATTGCCAGGCCTACATAGTTTATAATCCTGAGACTTTTGTAACTCAATGTTTTATATCAGACATATGCTTTTCAACACTGTAATTATAGTTTTTGACAACTGTGTGGGAGAGTGGTTGTAACAATTGTATATGTGCAAATACAGTCAGAATCTGATATGTCATGCTTCGTGTTTATAATGCCTTTAGATGTAAATTCAATCAAGTCATGTCAGTCAGTAGCTAATGATTATAAAATGGTGTAGGGTGCTCTCACTTGAGTTACTGAAATGCAGAGCATGCATTTATAATTTTTGAAAGTAGATCAAACCACTGGCAAAAAAAAACATGCATTTACAACAGCTGCTCGTTTGGTGGCACTGTCGCCCAAAACATAGACTGACCAGAGAGAACGTAGAGAAGAACCACGCCTCATTGGTTGGTCCGGACCGAAGGCAGAAGTCCCTCCACTTTAGCTTGTGTTGGCTCGGTGAATTAGCTCGTGGCTAATGGGTAGCCACAAACAACCGCAATATATATCTTTCAGACTAGATATCAATAAGCGCCTTTCTCACTACTTCTTCCTCACTGCTCCACATCTGCCTAAAAGATATTTTCCAACTTTTTCTTTCTGCGTCTGTTTTTTCTAATTCACACGGTTGGCTTTGTTTGCGTCGTACCCAAATGCATTGTTCTCTACGTCACTTCCTCTCACCCAGTCACCAAGACTGATGTTTTCAAGGGGACCATGTTCCCCTTGTTAGATCCAGATCAGAGTTCAGGGGAGCGTTCACAGATCCCCAAACGAAGCGGACTTTCCCAGAAAGTCCCTGAAGAGAACTCTGGTACAGATCAAACAGGGAAATGTGAATGTGCCCTTAGTCACTTGAATTGCATACACAGTTTGACTGCAGTTTCTCCAACACCATCTCTTCGGGCCGCTCTCATTTGGTTTCTCATAACATAGAACTTAGTTTTGGTTTGGGTTGACCAAGATATCGTTGTTATGAAATCACCCAAAAAGTTGAGACTAGAGATATGGAATTATCTTTGTTTTTTGTCCTCCACTTGAGTTCACATCAATGTGCTGCAGTGCATAACATGACCAGTATGACCACAGTGTTTTTTTTATTCTTTTCAGACTGTTATGATGATAGTCAATAGACAAATTGGATTACACAAACCCCCTTGAAGAGTATCTCCACCCTAAGACCAGAAGTGAGCTTATTGTGTTTTGGTCTTTCGCCATTTTGCTGCGAACAGCATATCAGATGGAGGGAAAAAACAATTTGAGACTGTAAAGACACATGTGTCTTTATATAGGCTCCCAGCCTCTGAGAAAAAAAAGCATGATGTCTGGATTATTTTATTTATTATGGGAATGTCCCGGCAACTAAAGGCAAAGACTTGCGTGTATCTGCCAACATGCTTCTCTAACTGAGGTCAGTATAATTCAGGAAATCTATTCTTTGCCTCAGTCTGGATGCAGTGCCAAGTGTTCACCAAAGATGAGGTGATGTAACTGTGAGCATTTTAATGTGTATTTCTTCTGATAAAGGTTAGTTACTTTACAATGTCAGTCAAATACTGGCTTCACAGCAAAGGAAACACATGAACCTCAGCATTTTGGTATCGATAACTTACTCGTGGTAAGTCTGACAGAAACCCGCCAGTTGATAAATATCTTATATTTTCTTTTGAGTGTTTTTGCTCTTCATGTCAAACTGCCATTCTCCTCCAGTAAACACCAGTTTGGTGAAATAGTATCCATTGCCACAACAACATCGCCTGCTCTGTAGCTCGACAACTGTTTTCATAATGCACAAAAGTAATGAATAGCAAGACTGCCAAAAATATCAATTATTATAACATTTTTAATGATTTCATAACTGATCAATTACTCACTTCTCAGAAACAAAAGTAATGTCGTACTAACACATTGCTTTGTGATGGGATATTTTCAGCTCTTGGTCAGGGTTTGTCTGTTGCAAAGCATTTGCTTTCTTGATTAATCTTTAGAGCGCTTCAGCCTCAGGTTTGAATAATTCATTCTGACTGATGTACAGCTTCATTATGCCAGACACCACATTACGCTTTCCAAGTTCAAATATATTAACTTTCCCCTGCGTTTTTTGTTTTTTTTCCTGCCACCTTTTAAACGAGAAGGTTGCAGTCAGGCAGAGACCAGCTTGAGCTCGGGAATCATTACAGCCATTACAGCCTTCATTTAAATAGACAGGGGCCTCCTTTGACAACAGTGGAGCTGCTGTGGCGGCGGGATCATCGTCACGGCTGCTCATCATTAGTGTCACGGCCAACTTATTTCTTGTAAAGTTAGGGTGGCAGCCGTCAACAAGACAAGGTCACCTAATGATGACACGTGATGACCTGTGCCTGCCTACCTCATACTGCAGCTGTTCAAGCACACAAACTCCAGCTCCCAGAGTCAAACATTACACAAAAACATCTGGTGCAGATGCTTCACAGTTTAGGTGAAATATATTTATTGACTTTGCAATGACTTTTTTTTTGTTTTTTTTCTTTTTAGTTCATCTCTCACTGATAAGCTAGTAAACAGCGTGGCTTCGCCTTCGTTACTTGGGATGAGTTTTCCCACAAATATTACTCACAGATTTTGGGGGAACATTTTGGGCCACACAGCTTGTTTAACCTGAACATGGGATGAACTTTAAGCTCCTCGGTGTTGCCTTTGCTTCGGTCTGTGCCCTGATTTCCATTCCCTCCACGCTGAGTATACACTCTGCGGTGTGCAAAGCATTACAGTGTATGTGTTCATATATCTCCCCAAGGGTTGGGTTTTCGAAAGTAACCACAGGCCAACGAACAGCTGACAGCTCAGAGGTTTAATCTCACAATCCGTCCTGCCTGTGTCTGGTGTTGCTGCCTACGACGAGAGCAGAAATACAGTAAAGGAGACAAAAAGAGACAAAATATTGAGGAAAGTTTCAAAAGAAATTTTAATTATTGGGTGGTTTTAATTGGTCTGTAGAAAGTCTCACCTTATTCAAGCCTTCATAGATGTTGGGGATCAAGTTCACAGAGACGGGTGCCATTTTTTCTAAGTGACGAAGAAAATGAAAGTCTTAACATGGAAAAACCTTGGATTTTGACTATTAAAATTACTCCATAAAAACATTCTTTAAAAATGTTCAAAGGAGCAGTAAGTTATATGAAAGGTATGCAACTACACTGTCTCTTTAATGTTTTACTGCTCCAGGGTTAGAGTTAAGAGAAAAATACTCCGGTGGTGTTGAGACTTTAGTAAAGAATAGCTGCTTTATTAGGAAAGATGTTTTTTTTAGAAACTGTATACATAAAGAAAAAGAAATATTTGAACTCCAGTAGGACAGCTTGGTGTTTACTTCATATGTTACGCTTCAGTGGTTTTTTTTTTAAGTTTGGAAGTCTGCGTAACACATGAATTCATGGACGGGCACAATTACTGGCCCTGAGTCGGGCACTGAGACGTCATGTTTAGGTTTTCCTACGAGCTAAACAGAAATGGAGAGTCAAAACCTAGCTATTGTTTTGCTGAAGTACCAGTAAATAATGTAAAACTATGTGCACTGTTGCCCAGCCACTCATTTGTTCCTCTGTACACCTTTCCATACAGCCAGAACCAACCCTGCCTGATGAAGCCAGAATTCAGAGTATATCCAGAACAGCTCAGCAGCCCTTCCCAGGGCTAATTTAGAGACAAACAACTTATCAAGCATGTATCTCGGTGTCACGATATCAAGAGCATTTGTGTTTATACTGTAAAGGTGGATGTACTCAGAACTGACCGACGTGACAATATTAGCTTTAATTCATGAATTAATCAACACTTTGTGACACCAATTGTCTCTATGACGGTGCTAAGCAGTCTTTGGAGACTAACTCCCCCCAAAAAAAATCAGTTATAGACTGCTGTCAGCCCAGATGTGCTGTTTTGACACATGTTAAATGGGGGAATGGGACATTGGGAACAGCTCAGAGGTTTATCAAGCAAAAAATAGGATGGATTTAAAGCCTCAATGCTCCCGAACATGAAAATGTAGACAAGGTAGACAGAAGATAAAATGAGCTTTTGAACTTTGCAGATGAGCTATATTATCCTTTAAATGAGCATGTGTTTCCTTTTAATTTTTTTACAATGTGTGTGTTTTTGAGCAGAAGAGTGAGTGCAGTACCGACTCAACTACATCTCAGTGGTATTTTCTTCCTGACATGTAAAATATTCCATCAAGTTAAAGCTCACGTCTGAGTGTGACGTGTCTCAAATACAGACTGATTCTGTTTGACTTTCGAACCGAAGATCATTCTAATAACTGCAGTTATCGTTGATTAAGTGGCGTCATTAGCATCTTGGTACTCCTCCTCTACATACCCTCCTGTGCACCTCTTCTTCCCTCGCTCCCCCCTTTTCCTCTACATGGAGATGTTTTCATTGAGCTAGAACAAACAGGGTGAGGGGAAAAAGTCTCGCCTGCCAAAATTAGACCCCCAACTTTCTTCGTTCCGATCTTTTGCTCTCTGTGCGCTGCCATAGCTCCTTTATTTGCAGGAGGGGAAGAAAAAAAAGAGCAGGATGAAGACGGCGGGAGGGAGAAGGGAGTGAAAGAAAAACAGTGTTAGCAGAGTAGGAGGAGGATGGTACCATTAACACTCGGGGTTGCATGTTTTTCTTTGATTCCCGGGTCCTGCAGGGTCAGCAGTGCTCAGGTGTGATTAGCTGTGTGAGTCGACAGGAGGGTAAGCTATAAGCTCAGATCAGAGGCTGTTAATAACACAATAAGTCTGCATGAAAACTGCTCACACTTGGACAAAAGAAGCCAAAAACTGTCCATGACACGGTTTAAATGTAAAAGATTTTCACCTTTCTTCATTTAATTGTTTGTGTCTGTATTTCCATATAATTGTTTTACTATTACTATTAATTCTATAGAATCTGTCACATTACTCCAAACTGAAGTAAAAATCCTTTTGACCAGTTAAACAGACCTCATTATCACGTTTCAACAACTGTAAAGTGTGTAAACTGAAAGATTTTGCCTGTCGTCCCAAACCCACTGAAGATTGTCACCCAATGTTGGGTTTCCGCTTGGCAGAGTGTTGTTGACAAATTACTGTTTAGTTTCTCTCCACAATGTCACAAAATACACACCAGAAAAGCCACCAAATGGCAAACAGACAAACCCAGTACTATAAAACACAAATATTTCCCCTCATTGGTTCAGTTCAAAGATCACACTAACTGATTCTGTTTAATCGGTGACAGTTTATTTTTCCACAGTTCATTAAAATTGCTTGTCGTTGTTTTGGGTGTTGCATCTTCAATGAAATGAAATCCTAATATTTATTCTCACAGACTTTAAAAAAGAACACAGTATAATACATACTGAGGATATTCATACCAATTTAACCAATTAGTGCACACATACACACACACACACACACACACACACCACAGCCCTCTCACAGTACAACATGGCGATATGTCCCCATGTTAAATGCAGTACAAATTCAATTATGTTGACATAAACTGTCTCATAACAGAATTTTTTACAGTTACTAAAATATCCTCATTGAATTTTTACTCCCCAGTCAGTCTAAATGACAGACACCAAATAAGGTCATGTACAATCGTTAGTTAGAGATGTTGAAACGGAATCAAAATAGACAAAAAAGTTTAACACACTTTTTATAATAATAATAATTAATAATAATGCAGTCAAAATTATGCGTACAGTTTTACTCTGCTGTTTCCAAATAACCTGATTAGTTTTACAATTCCCTCTGTGATGCTAAAATATAAACAGTTTTCATAGATTTCCTAAAATTACTGCATAAATCCATTTTTAACCTGACAGCAGTGATAAACAGGCTTTTATTCAGCATGGCTGCTGGTCCTGGAGTCTCTGTCTGTGTTTATAATAGAGGGGTTTTCTCCCTGTTTGAAAAGATTAATAACACTACACCCTGGCTGTCGGAGCTGTTTAAATTTCTCTAAACTTTCCCCACCACTTTCCTCTCAGCGCTGGCAGAAAAAGCTATTACAAAAATAGCAGGGTTTTTTTCCCCCGTCTTGCTCTTTTCCCTCCACCGTGCCTCTTCTCTCTCGGTCGTGGAGAAAAAAGGAGATTCAGGTTTAACAAAAAACAGATTCTCTCAGCTCGGCTTTTGCTGTTCTACTCTTTCGTCTTTGTTCTAACCTCTCTCCTCCTTCCTTATTGTCAGTCATGTTGTCACTTGTGAAAAGGGAAAAGGGAAAAGGGGGTTGCTTGCAGGGTTTAATAAGAGTTGTACTCGCTCGGATTTTCTTTCTACAATAAACTTAAGATAATAGAATGCTTTCTTCATTCAGTATTTTTCATGTTATTAGCGTGTTCAAACATTTCACTCTGCTGATTTATTAATGAAAACATTGCAATGTGGGTATGTTTATGTGCATAAATATGTCAATGTGACATTTTATGAGTTTGCAATTCATTTGCCACTTGAGGTCTTGTTTGGGTGAAACTTGGTGATGCAGAATAATTAACCTGTTGTGCTCCTGCGTGTGTGCGTGTACGTACATACATACATACATAGCTTGTATATCTTCGTGTGTGCTTGTGGTTGTGTGGCAAGAAACCAACCAACACACTGCGAATGGCTCTGTAATTAGCCAGCTGTCAACACACTGGATTAAATTGACCTTGGAGTTGATGTGACAAGAGTGGTGAGGCCTGCTGTGCCTCCAGCCCACTGGCAATCCAATTATACAGTCAAGGCATCAAAGACACTGAAAAAACAAAAAACAAAAACTGAGGTGTAATTTCACTTCGTGTGGACAGGACTGTAATGTGTGTGTGTGTGTGTGTGTGTGTGTGTGTGTGTGTGTGTGTGTGTGTGTGTGTGTGTGTGTGTGTGTGTGTGTGTGTGTGTGTGTGTGTGTGTGTGTGTGTGTGTGTGTGTGTGTGTGTGTGTGTGTGTGTGTGTGTGTGTGGCTGCCGTTGATTGACAAAGGAACCCCAAGGAAGTTGTTTTCAAAATGTTTAATGGCTTTAAAAATGTCGCACCAATTTGATTTAGAAGCCCGCTCAAACTTGTTCAGACGTGTTAGCCCTTCAAATGTGTGCGTACCGTAATCCAAATAAAATGATTGATAGCATTTTGCACAAACGGCAGCTCTTGTGAAATGATTGTACTTACAATGTCAGTACCTTATTTATTATAACAGCTCTTAATTACATATTCAGTGTATGTCTGAGCGTGAGGTGTGTTCTGCAGGTGAAGTAAGATTAGTGCTATCAAACTATTAGAAATAAACATTCAAGTTAGGAATTCAATATTAAGATGCTTTTAAGAATTTAATCGAAGCAATTAAATTGCATTGCTAATTCACCAACAGGCAAAACAATCAGATAACTGACCTTCCACTTGAATTGTGCAATATGTTACAACAATTCATCAAAATAGCACTTGAAGTGTATTTGTTGATTATTTAACATTTCTTTTGGCTTTACAGAGGGCATTAATAGCACTGTGTGTTTGATAATATATAGTTTTTATGAATATGGTTGTTGGGTTATTTTTCATTTGTATAAGTCATTTTAAGTCATTTCAGAATTTCTTATGGTGCCTTTGTATTTTATCTTTGGTATTTCTGTAGAATACAACATATTATAATTACACCCTCTAAAGCACAGCACTAGTAAATCTGTATTTTTCACATCTTCCAGAGTCGACACATTTGACCTCAACATCCCTACTAATGTGCACCAGATAGTATTTTGACAAATTCCACCCACAGGCACTGAACACACTCAATAAATACCTTGGTATTTGTAGATTTGTTTATAAAAAAAACCCAATCCTTATCAAAATCAGAACCTTCCCCCAGGACTGCATTAGCTACACAAACATAACCAAATTATAGTGCTACATGAACCTGAAAAACCAACACATTCGTCACCTGATGTGAGTTTGAATGTATTATATAATTGTGCACATATAGTATAAATGCATGCTTTTTTAATACTTTGAGGTAAAGTGCTGTACCTAAACAAATACAATCTACAGGATCATGGGGCAATGATAGATAAAGCTGTTCCAGTATACGTGTTGTTGACATTTCAAAAGGCATATTAAGGCATACAGGTTGGAGCTGTGAGCTTTGAAGCTGTTTGTAGTTTTCGGTATTTGTGGTCAGAGCCAAGCTCACTGGCTTCATCCTGAATTATCCTGATAGCTGCTGGCAGCTGCTTCACAATCACACATGCAAGTGTTAGCAATTTTCTCGGCTAACACTCTGCAAAATGAGGAATAAGTGAATTTCCCAAAAATGCTGCTTTAAATCATAGATAAATGATTCAACGTCAAACTGAAATAATTCTACTCTCGTAGCTGTTTTGACAAACTACGCCATCCTCCCCTCGTGCAAAAACAGTCCTGACCAGGACGTTTTGCAGCCAAATAGATTCAGTTCGAATCCAGATCTACCATCCTAAAGCCAATCTGTGCAATCATCTAACAGACCCACAGCCAGGAGGAAATTGTATATGTTGTTTTTGGTCACAATGGGCCCTTAAGTCAGACTGTGAACGCATGTGTGCAGTATTGAGAAACTCTGGACTTTAGTTTCACTTCTGCTCACCTTCGTGCCAGTGTCAACACTGCAGTGGTTTTCAGATGCTGGCCAGGTCTGATGATGATTTGCTCCACACCACAACTATCACACCCATTCAAACTAAGGAGATGACAGCCCCACTCAATTTTTGGATGTACTTCTTTTCTGCCACATGCTGATCCACTTTAGTACTCCACTTCAAACTAACGCGGGGGGGTTCTTCAAAGCTTATTCATTTTTGGAATCCGGTTAACAAAATATGTTTTCCCGCTCTGAAATTCCCACTTTCAGAAGCTGCCAACAAAAGCTTCTCTAGGTTTTCCCAACCTTTGGTTTAACTAAAAGTTACAGTTGCCATATTCCCAAATTGCTTATCTTCCAAACATGGAAAATGAAGTGATGAAACTTTCTTGGCAAAGTGTTTTGTAGACCTTTGGATGGGCTTTTATTCCTTTAATGAGCGTGTCTTCGGCTTCTTTAAGAAACAAAGATGCCCTACTAGGACTTCTTTCACCTCTGTTCTTTAGTTTGCAGACCACAGTTTTTACTCACAAGCAGTCACAAGGTCTACATAAAACACTGAGTGAAAGAACTGCACACACAGTGAAAGCTCCAAACTCTATCTCTTACACGTGTTTAGTTAAGACCTCGGCGGGGCTTAATTGCCGTCTTGTTGTGGATTCTTTTTAGCGTGGTGTTGATTGATTGGGGATCAGGGCCCTAATATGGCTCATCTGGGACGAGCCCTTTGACATGGCCCGGTCCCGAGGCACCAGCACTGTTTGAAACCAGAGATCCTACAGCAGTCCCCCTCCTGCAAGCCTGAATGCCCCTCTGCTAAATGCTGCCCAGGTCAGAGGGCTTCACACGCACACAGGCCGACACATGTGCTTGCACACGCTATTTGGACTGTTTTGGTGTGTAGACAGCTTTAACCATTAAAGAAGTTTACGTTATTAGGCTATTGCAAGGGTGCAAGTCCTTCGCTATCCACTTGACCACATTTTACCACACTTTACCACACACCGTGAGTTTCATACACAACTCATTATGAACAGAGCTCTCACACTCAGCTTGGACATGCTAAGCTTCCGGTTTCCTGTTTCCCAGATTCCCAAGTGTCTGTCTGTTGGTGATCCCATTGGCAGGTCTGGTCAAGGTCAAGTCTAGTAGTGTGTGTGTGTGTGTGCTTGTGCGTGCGCATGCGTGTGCTGCACCCACTGACCAACAGGCACCAATGTAAATAAATCCTGATATCAATAAAGTCGTTTGACCAAAACACATTAGGCTAGTTACAGCAGAGTATGGTAAAAGGCCAGCAGGAGCTGAATGTGACCGTATGCAAAGCCCACAAGAAGTGTTCTTGTTTGTTTTGCATTGGGGTGAACCCAATTCGGGCAAAAATTGAGGTACTCACATAGTGAAATGTATTACATTTCTTGGTGAAGTCGTGTTTACATGGTCAGTATACGTGTACAGTTAAAGGTAGTTAGACAGGTGAAGTACTTATAGTTGACATTAGAATAGGTTTGCAGGAAATGAATGTAAGGTAATTCATTGTCCCCACAAAACTATATAAATATATTTTTTCATTCACCCCGAGGACTACAAGGTCGAAATGGGATATGTGAGGTTTCCGTGACCTTTGCCCTTGACTTTCCATGAAAACACACACACACGCACGCACGCACGCACGCACGCACGCACGCACGCACGCACGCACGCACGCACGCACGCACGCACGCACGCACGCACGCACACACACACACACACACACACACACACACACACACACACACACACACACACACACACACACACACACACACACAGAGCATATGTGGGTGAAAGAGAGGCTCAGCACAGTGGATCTTGAGTATTTGGAGGCATAACTGAAGGCCTTTGTTGGCAGTTTGGACAAGGATCCTGTCAGCTAGATCTGAAGAGTATTTAGTGATGTACAAGGCTTACGTGGATCATTTCAGTTTGACGTGAATAGTGATGTTGAAGATGTCCTTTTCTTTGATAATTCGAGATCAGTTTATCAGTCAATTTGTATTTGCTTGGCAAGTCATGCACCAAATTAGACGCGCATGGCCAGCGGGGATTTTTGGTTTTAGTAATGCCACATTCTCTAAATTTAGCTCCCTCCTTCTTCCGCCACTGGGGAATCCCCTCAGATGACAAGATTCACGAACAGTGAGCTGATGAAATGAAAACGGTATCATTATGGACTGAAATGACCGCAAAGGCAAAACATATATGGACTGAAGCATTGACTTCAATTCATCGGTGAGATTCCCTCAAAATAATATTTTTTAAATTGTCGGCATCCTTTTTCACATACATAATTACTTTTCATGTACATAATACAAAAACTTAACATATGCAGGATGTGGAAAAAACGTAAATATTTTTTGTGTCTAAAGGCATGTAATGCAAGTAGCATGCCCTCCACTGTTCTGCTCCAAGAATGAGAGATGATCAAATATGTCATATTGAATGTGCCCAAGTACACAACTCCTCAGGTGAGTGACAGTGCAGTTACAGGAGATGGATTTTTGTTCAAATGTATTTTTCATTTTGAAGTTAAACAAATTGAAGGTCTGAGTTATGTGAATGTGGCTGTATTTAATTTATCTTTCTCCATTTATCTTCAATACATCCACAAAGTGAGGGCAAAAGGGCGGAGCCGCTGGAGTGAATCCCAATAGACATACACTAAAATAAATAAACATATATTGAAAATAAATAATCATAGATACACCAATTGGGTTATTTGCAACGATCACAGATCATGATTCAGTTTGAATCCAGGATGATGTGGGAAGCAAGCAAAGAAGATATTAACTCGTCATTTTGCAAAGAAGCGCTTTTGAGTCAAGGGAAAGTCATCATTGTTAAGCTCCGGTTTCATTGCTGAATAAAAAAGATTTAGTGAATGAATTTGTGGCTGCAGAAATAAAAATGCACAAGAGTTGGATTTTTTTAAATGATTTATATCCGAAGACATGCAGTGAATTGTGTTCATTGAACAAAGGCTTTGTTTGATAGTGTGAATTTGCTTAAACAGGGATTGTTTTACCCAAATGTGAGCCGTTTGTGTTTATTTTTCATGTCCTGCAGACACCTTTTGAGTGCGGAGTGTGTGAAGGATTATTTATGGGATCCACACTGCGGCAGAATTGTCTCTCCCCACAATGCATGTCTTTAGTGACTTGTGATCAGCCACGTCAAGGATTACTTGTCTCTCTTCAGGAAGCCCTGCTTGCGTTTAGACATGAATGTGCTTGTCCTTGAAGCTCTGTCAGCAGCCCGTCAGCCAGAACATGTGTCCTCTTGTCTTTTTTAAGGGTTTGTCTTTGTGTGTTCAGATGAAGATCTGTGATCGAGGCAATATAATGTTGTAAATCAACCGGAGAAGTGAGCACTCGTCTGTGCAGAAAGGGGAGCGGGCGTACATGCAGCCTAAATCACCGAAGTAGCTCTTGGCAGTGTAATTCCTCCTGTTCATTCTTTTCTGTTTTCTTAGCTTTTCCTGTTATTATTATTTCCACACGGATGTTTGCAGGCAGCCTGGAGTCAATTGAACGACGGTTGGCAAGAAAGAAAAATAAAATTAAAACTGGAATTTTTACCACAGTAAAAGTGGGAAAGGAGAATAGAGTTTGTAATACTGCTGCAGGGTGGGAAAAACCTTTTTACAAAAATAGAATACCAGCTGGTTTGACTCCTGGAAATCAGTCGTAATGTGGTTTCATGAAAATCAATGTAAGATTTTTTGTCACATACTGTTGGCTGTTTGATGAAGGACTTTTTTTTTACAAAGAATTAATACCCACAGGCATGTATTAATTTCATGCCTGCTCAAGAACACAGCTAATGTTTCAGCCTATTGTCTCTTATCTTTTGTTCAGTTATCTCTTCATCTGTTTCTCTCAGGGATTTTTTCTCCAACCTTCAACTTTTCTCACTCGTTTGTCTGACCCTTTCCTTTCTCCAGTGTTTATATTTTGATTGATCTTCAAGTGATTAATCAAACAAAAGCTTCCTGCCGCTGCTCCACCTCTCACATTTGATTCTGCTATTTGACCCCTGTGTTTCATTTGTTTGTATCCATCTGTCTAAATACCACTGGGTTTATGTTTGGTTTGAGTACACGTATTGCCTCCTATATCCTTCTAATTGACAGGCTGATTGGCGCCTGAGCTCTCCTCCTCCTCCTCCTCCTCCTCCTCCTCCTCCTCCTCCTCCTCCTCCTCCCCCAACCCCGGAGCTCCCAATTCCCCAGCAAATCCTTCAGGGCAGTGATGTCACCGGGTCAGGAGCTTTGTTCAGAGTGATGATCTTTTTCTGGATGTTGAATTACCATTATGTGGTAACCCTGTCATTAAAAACCTTCAGCTTTATCGGCAGACAGACTTCCAGCCTGTGTGGGCAAAGTCTTACAATAAATTCTTTAGCAGGGTTTAGTCGTACTCATCAAACACTAGTATTTATGTCCTGGAGGTGTTTTGTGAATATTTTGAGATGAGATCTGCACACTAAGTTAAATCTTGTGTAAATGTTTCTGTGTTTCTCTCTTCCATTTTTGTTTTTTTGATATAAGACTCTCCAAAATCACCAGCAGTTGCAACATCTTCGAGAAAAAAAATCTTTAAACTCTGATAGTGACAGATTCTACATGTGTGGCAGGATCATTTTTCAAGAATAGATAGAAAATACAGAGAAAACATCATGACTGCGGGTCAGATTGAGAATATGAAGCCGTGCACTCTAAAAATGAAGCCTCTTGAAGTAAATGATTGAAGCATTTAGCAACAACAAATCAAAGTCAAATGACATCTTTACCATTCTAATCAACGTCCTCCTTATAAAATAGATAAAAAACTATGCAATCAACTTGATGAAATTAGAAAAAAAACAACTATTCCTTTTGTTTCTTCTTGCCTCTTTTTTTCTTCATCCCCCCTGAAACTCCGGCTTTCTGACAGAAGCCTCTATTGTTGCCCTCAATGAACAGTCGTAACATGAGGATGCTGAGGGCTTTCTCTTTCTTCATTGTATCTTAATGCAGCGCCTCAGTTTCCCTCACTCCCTGTGCATTCTCAGTGTGGTCACGGGCCACCAGCAGCCACAGATCCCAGTCGACCTCAGCCTCTGGTGACCATTTTGGCTCCTCGTCAGCGCGGGAGCATTTCTAGTACACAGTCCAACCGCACACGCAGACACATTGAAATAGTACTGTCAACGATTGTGCACCATTGCAAGAGATCCAACAGGTGAATCACTGCCCTGCAGTTAATTGAATGAAATGTGTGCATGTTTCAGGATTACTCAGATAAAATCAGATAAAATCTGCACGTGAGTGAATCTTTCACACTAATTGAATTAAGTTCATCAAATCATCACACGGTTAATGTGGGGACTTTTGATGACTCTAAACAAATGGTAAATAATCTTAGTATTAGTTACTTCCTCTTTGCTTCCTTGTCTATTTCAGACCCTTTCATGTTTTTGATTTAATGTTGGAAACAACTCATCTAATGTAAGCGCACATCTCAAACATAATAATAATAATAATAATAATAATAATAATTAATAATAATGCTACACAACTGTATGTAGTTATTTTATATGTATTTTTTCTGGACTTCTTTGCTTATGTTTTTCACGTATTCCTGTGCCTTTGGTAAAACAACAAATGGCCTCAGTGCTCACATTCAACTTGTGTTCGTAATTTGTGGATCACGTTTCAAAAACCTTTCTTTAATATAACTGAAAGAATATATTCATAATTCATCAGGACCATAGACATTTTACACTTTGATTTGAGCCCAATTTTTTTTTGCGTTTTTTTTTTTCCTGATCCATAATAGATCAAAGACATCAGATATAATGGGTGACACACACACACACACACACACACACACACACACACACACACACACACACACACACACTAGAAAGATCTCCATCATTCACATCAATGTTTAATATTCTCTTTGATGCATAAAATGAGTATAGTACAAATTTCAGGTTCAACCATTTACACTTTAGAGCTATTGGCAACTTCTAAGGTTGTTGTTTTTTTTATTTATATTCTCTGTGATGGAAATTGCTGAATTAAAAAGGAAAAACAATTAGCTAAAATAGCTAGTCTGTGGCTGCAGGGCATCTTCCGTCAGGAATCAACAGCTGTGACCTAATACTGCCAGCAGCTCATCTCCTCTTCACTCAGCGCCCACAGCAGCTCCTGGGAATGAAACCCTGAAATCTAAAATGTCATCAGGATCCGCCCTTTGCCTCCTCGGATCCCATTCTTTTTCTGTGTTTCCTCCAACAAAAACCCTTGAGTTTCACATCCTTTTAAATCCCAAGACTCAACACAAACCTGTCATCACAGCTCACAGATTCTTGGTGATTACAGTTACTTCCAAAAACTCCAAAAGACGTTCTCTAGAATGAATGAATGAGTGAAAGACAATATGAAAGCGTAAATCCAAATTCTAATCCTATCTCTAAGATGCATTTGAGAGAATAATGCGGTTCAAACAAGGAGTGACAAATAAACAGTGCAAACAATAACACACATTAGGAAAGAAATGTGTGTCATGGTTTTGTCCTCAAGTGCACTGTACTCATATAGTCTGTGCAGACAGAAAGATCAGCAAAGGAATGACGAATAAAAACATATTTAATATTTTATATGATCGGAAATGCTAGAGAAAAAACAACAACATAAAAAACAGCTTATTGATTTAATTGTTTCTCTTCTTTTCCACTTTCCCTATTGATCCATTCAGTTGAAAGCCACAGCTGTCCTGTGTGTTGCTCCGAATGAAAACCTGCCGTGAAATTGCATCACATGAAAGCCGACATGATTCATCTATGCAGGAGAGAGGCTCATGATGAGTGAGGGGGGTGTGAGGGGGTAAGAAGAAAGAAACTGAGCATTTGTTAGCAATTATGAGCTAAAAGCGAATCCAGTTGTTTTGTCTTTGACACCCAACTGAACTCCGTGAAGAATATGAATTTGACTCATCCACTTTTGTGGGTTCGATATCCAGCCTATTGGGCTGAATTCTTTCCCCCCTCCAGTGAACATGTCATTAATGGTCAAATTTGTCCTGGAGATGAAAGCTGTGGCCTGTCTGTATGAGTGTGTGTGTGTGTGTGTGTGTGTGTGTGTGTGTGTGTGTGTGTGTGTGTGTGTGTGTGTGTGTGTGTGTGTGTGTGTGTGTGTGTGTGTGTGTGTGTGTGTGTGTGTGTGTGTGTGTGTGTGTGTGTGTGTGTGTGTGTGTATATACTGGCCGTTAAGAAGGTGTATCATTAAATTCCTTTGTCGAATGGTTTCATTTTTGTAAAAAATCAGGACAAGAATTAAATTGAAACACGGTGTTGTAAAGTAAAATACGTCAACTCTTTGCATAGTTGATTAGATCGCACAAACATTTTTGAAAGAGATATTTCAACAGCATTATGATCAGTGGCATGACCTTCTTACATCTAAAGTTGTTGTTTTAAAATACGACAATCAACAAGTGCAAGACAACGTTACTGCAGCATTAAAGTACCTTTTTAAAGCGGTGCATTTGACGCCGATTTCAGTTTATAATTCAAGCAGTTTAATACTGCTTGTGCATGCTGAATTTCAGTTCACATAAAAAAAATTGTTTCCAAAATTAGAAATCAAAGATAACTACCATGGATTTGAACACATGTGCACATGCTTCCCTGAATAGCTCACACTGAAACTGCAATCCTCATTCTATTATATCATACCCAGGTGTGAACGTAAGTAATCACATGCACGTGGGTGAGGGTGGTGCTGGAAAAAGCATTTGGCTGCTTCCTTGAATCAATAATGAGTCTGGAAAAAAATGTAATTGGACAATGAATCAATGTCCTCAATACCTTGTTTAGGTTCTGTGGCTCAGCTCGCTTTTCTGTTTATATCTGGATTACAGATCCAGTCTCAGAGGCAAAAGCCTTCCCTTGTAATTAACTGTTATAAAACATTACACACAGGGCCCGTGGCGTTGGTGTGTAAAATAAAAGGCCTGAATAGCTATCCACTGTTTACACAAATAGCAACCGCACTCGGCTTTCCCTTCCTGGGATAGCTCGCATGCACGCACACACACATACACGCGAAAGATAAAAATGGATATAAAGTTCAAGAAAAGTAAACCTCAGATGTCTCACAGTGATTAGGTTTTTCTAAGTGTATATTACTCAACTATTTATCTCCTCAGAAATGTTCTAAGTTATCTCAGCTGCACCCAATAAGACACAAACACTTCCAGAGGTTCCCAGACAGGATTTTGAATTTCAGGCTGATTCGCTAAAGATTTGTGATTCGGCTTGTGCTGGTTTGATTGAGGGCGTTTGGACTGGCCAGAGTTATAATTTGCCAGCGGGGATCTGGCTGCATTGTGGTGGATCGTCTCCTCTCCCTTGTCATTTACTTGTCTGTGTGTGGCTGTATGTTAGTGTGGATGTGTGTGTCTCTCATCCTCTGTGACGCACAACCGAAGGGACCTCTGCCTGGGCTGTCTGGACACTCTCCAACATCTGCATTTTCTCATGCTTCAGTCGCCTTTTTTATATTACGCTACAATGTATTCCGATCAGTAGCGAGAATAACACTCGGCAGTACCTCAAATTAGTCACCCAACTTTGACGTGCGTCTATCTTCATTAGAAGACTCTGCATGTGCAGCATTAATGTCAAATGTAAATGTAAACTCTTTGCCAAATGAGGAAAAAAATGTAGGAGTTTGCGGCTTGTCGAAGGGGTGTTAAGATTTCAGCCAATACACCACAACATGAAGTCATTATTTCTGATATCCTTCTTTTTTTTTTTTTACCATCATTGAGTTTTTAGTTATAAGCTGCAAATGTATGATTACCACATCTCTGTGGAATCAGCAGCAGTGTGTGTGTGCGCGGTTCCAGGTCTGGAAAGCCCATTTAGAAGTGTACAGACGAGGGTAGAAGGAACTGACCTTGGCCCCTTCAGTCACTTAACACTCCTCAGAGAGAGGGAACCTAATGACCCCACGCTCACACCAAACTTTCACACCCTTTGGTATGACTGGGCCTTTTTGTGTGCGTGTTCTAGTAGAAATTTGTGCATTCTTGTGTGCATGTCTACACCATTGTCACCTTGTTTTAGATTGCATCTTTAAAACACGTAAGTGCTCGAAGCGTTGCACTAATTACAAACTGTTGGACTTGTGGAGTAATTTGAGTAGTTCACACTCTGTTATGTCGCTAGTAAACTAACTGACTCTTGTCAACAAACACTACAGGCTTGTTTGGGTGATAATAAAACAGTGAAACGCAGGAAGTGCTATGTAATGGGAGGTGACACAGTGTGTGACTTCATTCACAAAGTTTCAAATAAACAGGCACGAACCGGATATTTATGAATAAATATGCAAGTTGCTTTATAGCTTTAATTGTAACAATTACAACAGATGATTGACCATGGAAATGACTAAATAGTTTTTTTTCTGTCCATGTTACCATATGTAATGAATCACACATGGTTTAATTGAATTGTGCTCAATTGTGCGTGTCAAATTTCTAGAATCTCTCAAAGTTTATGTGCAGGCTGGACTGAATAAATCTTAAATATAAATAGATTGTTCCCATCTTTTTCAGAGGATATTTTTAAAGTTATAAACACATTTATATTAAATATATTACATTTTCTATATTAGTCAAATATTTGAGTATGGTTTTGTCCCTCAGCAAATCAGACCTAATGACAGTTTCTATTGTCTTTATTCTCTAATCTATTATTTATTCTATAAAGTTTTCCAGCTATGTCCGTTTCAAAGGAAGCACTCCTGCTTGTCATTGCTCGACACAGCGAAGCATCGAGCAATCCTTCATGTCCACCAGTGATGTGTGTTTTCGTGCGGTGGCATCATGTACTTCTCTGTGCTATATTGCTTGTGCATGTTCTTAAAGTCCCCATGTGGCACAGCTTAAAATATAAGACAGCATGAACACACACCGAGCAAACGGCTTGTTAGCGAGCGTGGGGTTCGTGTGTTCATCTGTGTATGGACGGAAAAGCAGAGGGAGGAGATTAGGATGAAACAAGAGGGGAGATGAGTGTGTTGGGGAAAAAGCTAACAAGGGGAACAGCAGGAAATGCTACATTAAATCAGAAAAGGACCCAGACGAGATGGGATCGCAGAGAGAAATAAACATGCTGAAGTTGTGAAAACATAACTCACTTTTTCTGTACATGTGTTTCAAATTATGGTTCATGGTGACATCTTTCTGTCATAACAGGAATGAAGAAGCCAATTATTAAATCAGAGAGAGAGAGAGAGAGGTCTGGCTTCAACAATAGTGTGACTCCTCAAAGACAAGGCAGCATCATGAAACAGGCTTTCCACTTAAAGAAACGTCAGCTCGTGAACATTTCAGGCATGTTCAAATATATGCTGACCTCTAGTGGTGTGTCTGTGCAGGTGTTTTAACTCCTCCAGCAGATATACTGTGGGATCACGATTCAGACTGCTTGAACCTTTAGATGTTATTTTTCTCTGTGTCCTCTCAGGGAGGAGTTTGACGAGGAAGGATTCTGCCAGCCGTACAGAGGCATCGCCTGCGCTCGCTTCATCGGTAACCGCAGCATCTTTGTCGACTCTTTGCAGATGCAAGGAGAGATTGAGACACAGATAACAGGTGAGAATAATTCACTGGGTTTTATGAGTTTAATCCTTCTTTTTTTTTTTAAAAACAAAAAAAAACCAATGCTGTGTATTTGCATGAAGAAGTAGCTCAAGGATCTATTTAACAAAATGCATCATATGGTGATACTTTCATTACAGTTTCTCTTCATTGTCAAACAGGTATTTCTGTACTGCCACCTTGAAAATCTTTGAGCAGGAACTCATTTTTAGAGAAGTTCATTAATCATGACCAAAGCTACCTAGAACACATAATCAATAACAAATGTTTCTCTGCATTTCAGAGCTGGAAACACACAATAAAAACTATTTAAACAGACAGACATAGATACATCAAGCCTATTATTTTAAGCAAAATTTGCTTTGTAACAGTGTATAAGTGCATTTTCTATCAGTAAATGCATATTACATACAGTACATTCGTGTACATCTGTACACAAATACATTTACTTTAAATTATGTAATACGTTCAGATGATTAATAGAATCATCTGGAAATATTTCCACCGCTTTCACTTACTTCATCTTATTTAAGCTGCAGTTCAATACTACAACAGTACTACAATTACATTCATCCATTCATTCATTACATTACATTACATAATGTGTGTTTTTTATAATAATTTCTGATCAAGTCCAGCTATACAATTACCGTAAATGAAATCCAGTCAAACAACTTGGATATATATATTATGAGTTCACAAAGGTAGTATAATATTCAGTTTTGCTTGAGAACATCTGAATGGTTTTGATTTATGTATCTGTTCATATTTGAATGTTGTAGTTTGCAGATCTGTGGGACTGCAATGTTTTCAAGGGTGTTTCTGACGTTTCTCATGTACGTCAAAGGAAGGGCCAACATTTTAGAACCACCTCTCAATATAATGTAGTCCGGCTCGACATCGCTTCAAATTACAGCCTTTAAACTGAGGCTTTATTTCCATGTCAACTTTTTTTTTTTTTTTACCTTTGTAAATGCAACATTTGTGTCAGGGCTTTGGTACTGGTTCACATTACATAGTATAAATGATCATAACAAAATGGGCACCAACAATACGTTTGTATTTTCCACATCAACAAAGCCTAAAGTTGTTTTTCAAACTAATTTTTTGGTCATTTTGGTCTGTCATGGTGACCTCTTTTGGGTTTTTTTTTTTGGTTTTTTTTTTATGTATTTGGATGTTATTATTATTACTATTGTGAAACCTCAAAGTGTCCGTTCGTTTTATTTCTGAATCAGTGAACAATTTATGTTTTATATAAAATAAAACTTATATTATATGCTCTTGATGTTTAAAGAAATCCAGGTAGTCTTCACTCTGGATGCAAATATGACCTACAAACCATTTGATACTGTTATACATAACTGTGTTTTTACGTTTTTGTTTTGGATGGGGGTTTTTTTTCTATCCACAGAGGTCATTTTAAAGTTTGTGGTATTGGTTCCATCAATGCCACTGTTAACTTTTCTTCCAAACAGTTTTGAGACAAAGAGGCCTCTAATCTCAGACTCTCATCTGTTACATCAAGGCCGAGTGATAATTAAGATTTATGAGGCCACAGAGTCATAATAACCACATAGTGGGATTGTAAATCATAAGTACTATAGCCAGAGTGTCCTTGTCTACCATTTTGGATTTAATATCACCTTTATTGATCTTTATGATCATTTTATTCAAGCAACATGTGTTGCAGGAACATTTGGATTGAAGCCAGCCTTACTTATCCACTTTTTATTTGCTTGTCTCCTTCTCTAACCATTGCAGCTTTATTGATAATGACAAGTACAGGAAGGCATATGTTTGCAATAACTGTACAGTTTCACTCTGACTCATACATTTAAGACTTTGCTATTCTCGTCAGCAGATGCTCAAAGAGCCCAGCAGACGTAGCAAGTTGTGCCAAGCGTCGCAGGACGTTAAAGCTTAAACCAGCAAATACTGGGCAAAACGAAAGGGAGAGTACACTGTGGACAGGCCATCAGTCTATCACAGAAAGTTAGTGACTAATTGACCCAACGCACATGTTTGCATCATGGGAGAAAACCATAATATCTGGGGGGGAAAACGATAAACACCAGAAGCACAGGTTGCAATCTGCACAAAAAAAGGTCCTGACTCTGGAAGCAAATCGCAATACTGCAGTATGATGGTTGATATATGTGTGGATGAATTCTGAAATGAAACCATTCTCTTTGGAAATGTCTCTCCTTCGCCCTCATTCTCAGCTGCCTTCACCATGATTGGGACGTCCAACCATTTGTCGGATCGTTGCTCCCAGTTTGCCATCCCTTCCCTCTGCCACTTTGCCTTCCCGACATGCGACCGCAGCTCCGGCACCGACAAGCCTCGGGACCTCTGTAAGGACGAATGTGAGATCCTGGAGAATGACCTGTGTAAGACGGAGTATATCATCGCCCGCTCCAATCCAATTATACTGAAGAGACTCAAACTGCCAAACTGTGAGGACCTGGCTGCCTTCGACAGTCTGCAGGCTGCAAATTGTCTGAGGATCGGGATCCCGATGGCTGAAACCATTAATAAAAGTAAGAGCTGCGACTTACTTACCACCAGCACTCATTATAACAGATTGAAGAGAGCAGGTTTTGTCATACTGAGCTTTGTATGCCGGGTGCATAGGATTTTAAGGATTAAAAGACTAACTTTTAAAAGTGAGGTATTGTTTAGCTATTTGATAGACAGAAATGTTCAAAGTTGAATGATCACTTATTCAGATTAGTATTTGCCATTGGGTCAGTATTTCTTCAAAATATGCTGTAAATGGAAGTCTTTTCAATCTTTTTGATTTTGCATTGCAGGTATGAAAAATGAAAGGAATTCGGTGCATAAAATTGAAAAAAAAATGGTGTGATGTTAGTATATTGCTCAGTATTGTCACTGTGGATTAACAGTCTATGATGATGTATGGCCAATAACATCTGGCAGAGGAGGTCACA
Organism: Blennius ocellaris; assembly: GCF_963422515.1. NCBI lineage: Eukaryota > Metazoa > Chordata > Actinopteri > Blenniiformes > Blenniidae > Blennius > Blennius ocellaris. Next base: position 9,711,485 of record NC_137661.1, on the reverse strand, counting down.
TAGATTGTTGGTTTTTTGAAGGGAACCGCTGCATTGAAATTCAATTATTATATATATATTAATGGTACCTTCTTACTTACTTTCCAAAAGAGAATTTGCCTTCTTGAAGCAGGAGAAGCAGGCTATAAACTGACACATGTGATGGTTAATTAGAGGCCATTCAACTTCATCATTTGTTCAACTGAAGTTAGTATTTGTTTCAAAACATGGATATCACTTTTTGAATGCAGAGCTAAGTCCTGAGGGAAATACTTTATTTTAAGTTGGTAAAAGTGTTTACCTCATCTTTCTACCCCCCCCCCCCCCCCCCCATCTGCCCTCTCCAGATCACAAGTGTTACAACAACAGCGGAGCCGATTACAGGGGGACGGTCAGTGTGACCAAGTCGGGGCGTCAGTGTCAGCCGTGGAACTCGCAGTATCCTCACAGCCACACGTACCTCGCCGTCCGCTACATGGAGCTGAACGGGGGACACTCGTACTGCCGTAACCCGGGGAACAAACACGAGGCCCCCTGGTGCTTCACGCTGGATGAGGGCGTCCGGATGGAGCTGTGTGACATACCCATATGTGGTGAGATCCTCGAATATATTGACACTCTCTTTATGTCATCTTTTTAACATGAATACTTTTTTTTTCTTTCTGTTGAACATACAAATGTTTGTTCATTTTCATTTCTTTTCATTCAGTATGAACACATTTGAAGTTAAATGGATGGAATGTATTTGAACCAAGGTTAACTCATCCGCTCCTCTCAGAATAGATTGAAAAAAGATAAAACATGATACTTGTGACCTGGAGAACTCGTACAAATAGTGAACCGGTTGTTTCTCTTTGCATCATTTAAGTCAGTATTACTACTGTTAACGATGTTTTGTTGTTGTTTTTTCCTGTGAGTGTGCTTAAGTTGAATTAAAATGCACTAATGCCACTTCTGGAAACAGCAGTAAGTCTTCAGTCTGCAGTCCTGGTACAATATATTCCTGTCCTCCGTCTCATCATCAGATCACAAGGACAAATCCGGTGGTGGCAACATGGAGATCTTGTACATCCTGGTTCCCAGTGTCGCCATCCCCTTGGCGATCGTACTGCTTTTTCTCTTCATTTGTGTGTGCCGCAACAACCAGAAGTCTCCCAGGCCTCCCGCCCCGCGCCAACCCAAACCGGTCCGAGGACAAAACGTTGAGATGTCCATGCTCACAACTGCATACAAGCCAAAGGTAAAGAAGCCTCAGTGTCGTCCTACAGCGTCTATTATTTACATCATAAAGTCCAATCACAGTGGGTTGATTTGTAATGACAGTAATGAATGAGTAGTTGTCTATTAATATAAAATGTTTGATTTAATCACAATTACTGAAATTCCATCAGGCTTATTCCCTGGTACTTTTCTTTCACACAAGAAAAGAGATGGTGGCTCGAGAGATGATGAGCTGCTCTCTCTCTGTCCTGCTCAATGGGATGGCTTTTCACTTTATCCTTACCTACATTTTTTCTCTTAACTGTTTCCTTCAACTCATGTTTACTGGAGTAACTCTGAACTAACACAACAAGAGTAACATGAAAGATCGCTGATTGAAAGTAACATTAACATTTTCCTGTATTGACTAAAACACATTGTTAGTCAGCAAAGATTGTTGCTGTTATTGGATCAATAAAGAATTACTCCCAGATTTTAGAGCATGTTCCTTCAAATAGCTGCCCAAATAAGCAAATTTGATATGAGACTCACTCACACGATGCTGACAGCCTAGCTAATTTCTCACCTAAGTTGAAAGGAAAAATTAGAACCAGCATTAAAATATGCTTTCCCGAGTAACTTGCTCCATGAATATTTGCAGTAACTTCATAGGTTATAAAAACTACCTGTAATGTAGTTTTCAGTCTGTTGATCAACACTGATTGTGTTGAACAAGCGTTGCTGTGCTCTGCTTGTCTTTCTGTCACGAGGACAGCCTGCAGAAGGAATCACAACACACCGTGCGTCAAGTGAGAGACGTCCCAGCATGCAGCGGCTGCGGGGTGGAGTGTGTGGAAATGACCTGTCTCTCAGTCAGAGCTTTAGATCTTTGTCATCAGATCTCAGCACGTCCAAGAATGTTCATCTGCAGCTCTTTCTCTCTTCATTTCTTTCCCGCTGTCTCTTTTTCCACACCTCACACCCCTCGTCTCCCTCCTGCTCTCACCAAATCCATCTTTTTTTTTTTGTTGCTCTTTGTCCGTCCCTCCCTAAACCTTTTTTTTCCCCTTCCTTTCCATCCTCCTCTCCTGCTTTTATAGACAGTGTTTGTAATGCAGATACTCCAGCTTACGGCTCGCATCGGGATGTGTATCATGTTTCTTTCAAGGTCGCACACTCCGTCCTATCACGTCTGTTTATCTTTTTCCACATAATTTCGGTGGTTTAGGTAGAGGATATAGGGTTATTGAGACAATGTGTCTCCCTGGGCAAACTAAAGCAGATGCTTAAGTTAATGTGTGTAACATTACTATCAACAACTGTAGACAGGACTGCAAAATGTCAGCTGCCATTAATGTCTCTGGTTTATTTTAGTTTTTCGGATTGGACTGGCTTTTGGAGGTTTTTTGGGGGGAGGGGTTTACGAGTCTAAAATGTGAGCGTCTTCATGTGTTGTTTAGTGTGTTTAAAAGAAATTCTCATATCTACAAGGAGTCGAGGTTACAGGACATTACGGAGAGTTTTTAATGTGACAACCATGCAGTTGTAGAATTATACTGTCGATTTTAAGGTCGCTGTGGATCGCAGGATGTCTGAGCCAAAAGTGTGCAGGTACCACCAGTGTAGTTTTCACCTTTTCTACACACCAAATACACTTCATACACACACACCTAATCTAGTCTTTGAAGGCACAACTTAATATATAATAAATAATGAATTCTATTTCCCATTTGTTACAATTTTGTATAGCAAGGCTTTGCTACAGGGTCACACAGGGGCCACTGACTGTTAGAATACACACACACACACACACACACACACACACACACACACACACACACACACACACACACACACACACACACACACACACACACACACTGTGGTGGTGTGAAGAGGATCAGAGAGTCTGGATGTGGGGTGAAAAGACAGGGTGAGACAAACCCATAACTTAAAACATCTGTGCTTCTCATAATATGCAGCACACACGCTCAGCGCCCCCCTCAGAGTGTGTGTGTGCATGTGTCCTGCTCACAGAGGAATTTCATTAATCATCTCAGAGTTCCAGGAATCTGAAAATCTCTGCCAACCGCCAGCCTCTCCTCACCTTTTATCTTCTCTCAACACACACACACACACACACACACACACACACACACACACACACACACACACACACACACACACACACACACACACACACACACACACACACACACACACACACACACACACACACACACACACACACACGCACACACACAGTGCATTCATTACCTTCAATGGACATTAAATTGACTCACATTCATTTTCCTGCAGCAAACTTGCTGTACACTCAAACATTACTAACCATCCAATAGTCTCACCAAACATAATGTTTCCACTGAAGGATGAAATGATTGTTCTCCCGGGGAATTAATCTGTGTCCTCACAAAGAAGACACGTCATCATAATGGGGCTTTGTAAACACTCACAGGTACATAAATTGTGAAATGTTCGTAATTCTCTGTCGATCTCACAGTTTAATCAGGACCTGAGTCAAACTCTGGGCTGCATCTTCAGGCTATGAAGTGGTGATAATGTTGCCAGATTTCATGATATTTCCCAAATTGCCTCCCAAAGGTATAAAGTGAGTCATTAAGGGCAGGATTGAGCTTTAATGTAACAATCATCAGCTCTCCGCATCAAATTTGTAATAAGTCAAACAGGTGTTTGGTGTTATTTTTGGCAGTTTGTATCAATTTACAAGCAGTGTTGTAAACTCTGTGTTATTTCACTTTTGCACTCAAAGTCAAAGGGGAAGAAATGAGCTCCAACAAAAGAAGGAAAATATTGTCATTCTTCTCCTCATCTCTCTGTAGAGTAAAGCCAAGGAGCTTCCCCTGTCAGCTGTCCGCTTCATGGAGGAGCTCGGAGAGTGCACTTTAGGGAAGATCTACAAGGGTCACCTGTACCTGCCGGGCATGGACCAGACGCAACTCGTGGCCATAAAAACTCTGAAAGATATTTCCAGTGCTCAGCAATGGGGTGAATTTCAACAGGTATGTTGTCTGTTTAATTCTAATGGTGTTTAACGGCAGTGTTTTAAACATATTCATCATTGATATGTGGACACAGTAACGCCAAATTGAGGATATCCTTTAAAAATTAAAAGGCACAAGTCTGATGGAGTTATTCACATTTCAGATGCACAATTCAGCTTCATTTCTATAGCATTCATCTTATAGCATTTAATAATTGAATAAAGTATTGAGGAAAAATACAAAAAAACAAACCTGCTTTAGGAAGCATAGACAGTGGTGTAAAGGAAAGATTTCCCAATAACTGAAAGGGAACCTCCAGCAAATTCAGTCTCATAGAAAATACCTGTCATGGTCAGGTTTGAACACAAGAGAACATGGCAGTGAACAGCAAAACACTATCAAATGGGTAACAGACATCATCATTTTGGAGAATGAAATGTGTTAATAAAATAATTGTGAGGTATAAACTGCTGGACATTTGAAACAAGTTGTGTTCTAGTCCTATAGATGTGAACTATTTTTTATTTAGATTTAAAATGACTGGACTGGAAGCGGGTCTAAAAATAAATCAAGCTATTGGCAGGTTGTTCAAGTGAATTTAGTTAGTAACAAGCATTGCCATTGATGACATATGTAAAACATGTTACCTGGAGTAGAATCGTCCAGCCTTTTTTTAATTGATGCCCCTCAGGATTTGTCTGACAAAGACTGACATCGAAGAAAAACTGTCAAATCTCACGGTGTAGCCAGAAGCTTGCAATGCTTCTATTATCAAAAATATTCCTACACAAATAAAATTAGGCCTTCACAGAAAAAAAAAAAAAGATCAAACATCTCCTCATTTAAAATTCACCATTATCCATCTTTTATTTTTTTCTTCCTTCAAAGGAAGCAGCAGTGCTGACTGAGCTGCAGCACCCCAACGTGGTGTGCTTGCTGGGCGTGGTCGCTCAGGAGCAGCCGGTCTGCATGCTGTTTGAGTTTCTGCCTCAAGGTGACCTTCACGAGTTCCTCATCATGCGATCGCCACATTCAGACGTCGGCTGCAGCAGTGATGAAGACGGCACGGTCAAATCCAGCCTGGATCACAGTGACTTTCTGCACATGGCCATGCAGGTAGGATTTAAAGATTCTTAAACTCATACTTTTACCATTATGTGAAATATGTGGGGTTTTTTCATACGGTTTTAAAAACTCCTTTTGTAGCGGGTGGGATTTGTTTAAAATATTTCCTCCCCCTCCAATCTTGCATATATCCTCCTTCAGCTGACAACTTCGACAACTTCACAGAGCCTATCTCACCAGCAGTACTCCATTTTTTTGCAATATGTAATACTTCCTAATGTGTTTCACATTGAAAGAGGTTGTTATTAAATGTTATGGGCATTTATTAACAATTAAGTGTCTCAATTGTGTTTATTTGTCATCTAATTTTGAAAGGCATTAGAATTGTATATAAACATCTTCCAATTGTCACGTAACCATGACGGTGGAGCAACTGGATTTGCACCACTGCTTTAATTATTTCATTTACATTTTATTTATTACATTGAATTTCAAACAGTTCAAAAGGTTTGTGCTTCAATTCTACACTTTAGTTTCAGACTTTTTCATCTGATGTCTATTTCAGCTGATGTTTTAAAAACGTACTCACCATTTATATCAGATTTTCGAAACATTCCCTGTCTGGCTACTTTACCTATTCACCCTTGTTACAAGAATTGATGATAAATCACGTATACTCTGTAAATATTTTCAATGTAAAAGAGGTTTTGTTTTTGACTTCAACACTTGTTTAGAAGGAAAAGCAGCTGTACAAAGAAGCAGTGATGCATTCAGTAGTAGAAAACAGCAACAACCTCTGAAAATCACTTTGTAGTAATTGAATGCCAGATGTATGGTTAATTTTTAGATAAATTTAGCAATAGTGTTCTCAGTGAGAACACTATTGCTAAAGCGAAGTATTGTGGCCCTGACTTTGCTTTGCCTAACCCTTACTAATACTTTACAACAACAACAATTTCTATGACATTTATCAAAAGCAGCGTTGCAATCAGCATGAACATCACATATAAAGCATTGTATTGAGCCAACATAATAAACAGATTTGGGGGAAAAACAACCATTAATTCCTAAAATATAAACTCAGAGCAATATTGAAATGTATGTGATTCCCTGCGTCTTGAACAATATTAGGAACAACAAGAATATTTTTTCCTGCCTCATAACGCTTCCTTGAATCCTGTCTTGTATGTGATCTGAACCAGGTGTCTGCTGGGATGGAGTATCTGGCCAGCCACTTCTACATCCATAAAGACCTCGCGGCGCGCAACATTTTGGTCGGTGAACAGCTCCACGTAAAGATTTCGGACCTGGGCCTCTCCAGAGAGATCTACTCCTCAGACTACTACTGCATCCAACCTAAAACTTTGCTGCCCATTCGCTGGATGCCCCCCGAGGCCATCGCCTACGGAAAGTTCACTACAGATTCAGACATCTGGTCTTTTGGGGTGGTGCTGTGGGAGATCTTCAGCTATGGCCTGCAGCCGTACTACGGCTTCTCCAACCAGGAAGTGATGGAGATGGTGAGGAAGAGGCAGCTTCTGCCCTGCCCTGAAGACTGCCCCCCAAGGTACGACGCGACCGCTGCGGAATAGAAGAGAGCAACGCTTACAACTTTTTAAGCTTTTGAATGAGCTTTATTCTTTATAAACAAATGTTGACATGAACAAAGCTGCATGTGCAAGCTGTTTACATATATATGGATATACATTGTCAAAATAAACAAGTATGCGCTCACTCTTGGGTTATTCTTGGATTTATAAAATTGAAATAGGCTCATACCACCTGCTTTATCGCTGCTGAAAATGCCACCTTGTTTCCTTGCTCCTCCAGGTTTTACGGTTTGATGACTGAGTGCTGGCAGGAGGGACCAGCACGGCGGCCACGCTTCAAGGACCTCCACACCCGCCTGCGAGCTTGGGAGGGCCTCTCGTCACACGCCAGCTCCAGTACGCCCTCTGGTGGAGGAGGCAACGCCACCACTCAAACCACCTCGCTCAGTGCCAGCCCCGTCAGCAACCTCAGCAACCCTCGATACGCTGCAGCCGCTGCCACTGCGGGGTACCTCTACCCAGCCCAGGCCATCCCCACGCCGGGGCAGATGGCTCAGATTCCAGCCTGGACACCAATGGCTGTGCCGCAGACCCACCAGCGCTTCATCCCAGTCAACGGGTATCCCATCCCGCCGGGATACGCCGCTTTTCCAGCTCACTTTGCGCCCCCGGCTCCACCCACCAGGGTAATCCAGCACCACCTGCCGCCTCCTAAAAGCCGCTCGCCCAGCAGTGCCAGCGGCTCCACCAGCACGGGTCACGTGAGCGGGGTGCCCTCCACCACAGGCTCCAACCACGACGCCAACACTCCTTTGCTATCCCACTGCATCATGCCGGGAAGCGGGGGCGGTCAGGTTCACGTGTATGGACAAATTTCCCAGAAGGGGATGGGCCAGATGGACCACCTGTCACACACGTCGGCGCTGCTCACTCCTGACTCTGACGTTCTGATGTACAACGACACGGTCATCACTGCAGACCTGTAGACACAAGCAGAGAGACCCGCTTGCTTTCTGCTCAGGACCCAGATATGAGAAGCTTGGTGTTTCTCCCGGGGATCCAGTATCACAAGTCCACTCTGGGACCCCCAGAGGAACCGGCCTCCACACACGTCTGCGTGAAACACTGCTGCAGCTACTTCAGTATCCAGACAGCTGACGGGAGTTTGTAATGCCTTACTGTTTAAAGCAAGTGTACTTACTATCATGTTTTTATTTCAACCTATGTAAATACGGTACACAAGTCCTGAATGAACGAGTGAAATTCAAAGATATATATTCAAAAGAACTTTTATTTCGGTGAAAACATCACATGTCCATCCTTTATCCGACGACGGAAAGTTCCTGTGCCGACGACCCAGTGACATAGACTGTTCCATACAGGATGTCAGAGACACGTGGTGACCTTTCAGTCCGTCAGGAGGTGACTTGCTTGCCAATGAGCATCTTGACACAACAAAAGGAGTGGGAACAGCCGGTGGCCTCTATTGGCAAGATCAACACTGACCAGCAGTGTGCAACAGTCTGCAACGTTTGCAGGTCATATTTTCTGCCCTTTGAACGAGGATTCTATACACGAGTGTTTCAGTGGCTTTCATCGCAGCTAATAATGCAGCTGGCAAAGGCTCTTGTCCAGGTACTTGGATCAGAAGAGTGCATGTTAGTTTTGTTTTGTTTTTTTAACTCAAAATCCCTTTTAAAATGACAACTGAATGTTTTTCGTTTCACCTGTATCATCATTACTATTTGAGAGATGCACACACGGCATTTCAGCAGGTCCACGCTGAGAAGACGAATGAAGCTGAGCTGTTTTCGTCACTATTTCTTTTTTTAATTCTCCATCAAATATAGCATCTAACTTTCAGAGCTCGCCACAGATGAGCCTCCACAGAGCACGTGTTGCTGCACAGGCGTTCACGTCCCTCCACGTCACCCACAGGGCAAACACTCCATCACCACAACATCCAATCGTTTCTACTTTATGAATTTTACGCTTCGAGTTCATGTCTCACACAAGTTGTGGGATTCTTTATAAATTGTATTGAGCGGCTACGGTGTTTGATTTTGAAGAAAGCATCTAAATGTTTCGTTTGGAGACCATGTTTTCATGTTCTTTCTTTGCATCTGTTCTGTACAAAACGCTGCAATTGAAAACAAACAGGTGAAAGGGCAGACACACAAACTAAATTCTGCCCACCATTTTTAAATGTACAACACGAGTGCTTGAAAAGACAATTGTTTTACACTAAATGAGCCCTTGTTTTACAAGCCGGTTTCAGGTTGAGTGAGACACTCTGGTTTCACCTGGTTTCCTATCGGTACATGGAAACAACTTTCCTCAACATGCAGTGCTCGCTTTGGTTGACATGCAAAGGGATTCAAACCAAAAGCTCAGCAAGCAATACAGATTTTAAAAAAGCAACAGAAATTGTTTTTTTTTTATATATATATTTTCAAGTTTGTCTGTTTATTTGTTTTGATGTCTATTTTCATATTCCAGCATGTCCCATGTTGTCCAGAAGATAATCAGTGTAAGCTAAGGTGCCTTCACTCGACGATTTGTGAAATAAAAGAAATGTTTGTGATTAACTTTCAGTTCAGCAATCACCTGCCTTCGCTATGTGACATTGATTATGATATAGAGGCAAAATAAGAAAAGCAACAGCAGCTGTTTTGTAGTTTAGAATATTTATTAAACTCCCCTGATTCGGTGCCTGAGTAGCAGACAATCATCAGTTTTTATGTCTTCCTGGTAGAATATGTTCAATCACACTGTTGTTTACAGACTTTTGAGCTATCAATCACCTGGATTTGCCACACAAACCAAAATGTAACGCAGTCAATTTACTCTGGATGTGCAGCACAAAAAGCACGAGTGTATATTTTGAATGGGAAAGTTTGAGGTTGATATTTGTGGCGTGTAGAATGAGAGGCTGTAACGTCTGGCGTCACTGCAGTAAAACAGCAGTTCAGGTTGCCTGAGAATGGAAGCAAACACACCTTATGAAACACATTGTTTAGCTTGGATACCGGTCACATGTTGAATGTGGTTTCTTTGTCTGCTAATAACAATCTGGAGATTTCTCCAAGGTATCTCCCTGCGTTGACGGGGATAGACTGCAGCTCCCCGCGATTCTAGTCTGGATAATGCGGGTAAAGAAGATGGATGGATGTTAAATATAATATGAAGGGGTTGCTCTTTTTTTCTGTTTGTTTGTTTTTTTTTGCATTGGATTTGTTACTTCTGTAAAATCCAGGTATTTAAAGAATATTAGGTCAATTTTTCCCATTGAGTTTTTCTTCACAATTATATTTTGTCTTTGTGCCTAAAGTTGTTTTTTTTTTCCTTTCCTAACCAGACTGAGCTACCTAGGCATCTTGAGTTTGTGACCTATACATGTAATGAACGTATGAGTACTAATATAGCTGTGCAAAAAACCACTCGTACACAAGACTGTGAATCTTGATCAAGGTTTTTATTGTATTTGGCGAAAACAAAAGTTGTTATGCATTTTGTTTTAACTTAGTTCTTTTTATTTTAAATAAGCAACATACAAGAACATTTGTATTTTTAATAATAATGTACTCATTACAGAAGGTTTAGGTGCGTATTGACCAAGAGAGGCCTTGTCTTTGTATTTTGTCTGAACCTTTTTGCACAGATATTTTGTAATTCAAAATCATTTATTAAATGATGTTGTTTGGATAATCATGTCATCACTTCATCATCACAAGTTTTTTTTGTTTTTTGTTTTGTGCGTGCATGGGTTACTCAGCATTCTGGTTTACTCCTGCCATCCGGTATAGAGCAGACAGGGAAATGGAAGTCCGCAAAATATTTGTAATAAGTAATCATAGGAAAGGGCAGTGTTTTAACCCCATTTTCCTCGTATATTTTCCACGTAGCAGTGCTCGGTGATAATTTAATCCTTGAGGAATGAAGGTGAATGGTTTTTAGCCCTCGACTTCCTGACCGTCGAAGAAGGGAGAATGGAGGTGAATTTACTGAAGACCTCTGCATCACATGTTTTATGGACAGTCCTTGTTCCCTCGTGGATGGAGTAACTGTTGTTGGCCAGAAGGTGGCGACCTTGAGCTGTCACAGTAGCTCAGCGAGTCTCCAAAACAAAGGTAATACCAGTTCAACTTCAATTTGACCGGCGATAGAGGAATTGAGTGATTATTCTTTACAGTTTAAGCTCGTATTCTCACATTTAATGAGTGATCCTAACCCTAAATCATTAACATGTAAAACATCTATATTTGTTTGATTATGTACAGATAAATAGTTTTTGCCATTCAAGTATGTCTTAAAATATTAAACACATTGAAACTTAGTGGCTATTTTGAGGATTGCTGTAAATCATTATAAGTCAGAACTGTTCATGAATGCCTGTGACTGTTTAGATTACATCTTTAACATTTTCTCAAAACGTTGTGGAATAGAAATATTAAATAATCATTCATCAAATCTTTAAAAAAAAAAAAAAAGGCCAATCTAAAAAGTTTAATTCAAAGAGCTCATAGCTGTGATGACATTTATTTTCTCTTTCTTTTCCTTTTCAGATGCATATGATATAAATGTGTTCCCTGAGGGGGTTAAACATTCAGATTTTACCATAACTTGTAATGACAGACCTTTTCTGGCTATTTTGCTGATGTTGATACTGTTTCTGGCCATCTGGTGAGTTTAGCTTAATACTAAGTCTGTCTTAGCACCATAATTGTTCTTGAGGGAAATATCAGGCTGTTTCGCTACTAAATGCTCCACACGTTCACAAGCTTGTCTCTCACTGTTTGTCTGCTCTTTAGTCCTGAGCAGGTAATGTATGTTTCTGGAGCTGTGTCACTAAATTGCTAAAAAACAAACACGATGAAAGATGAAAAAGTGAACCAGAGCATCATTTAAATCTCTGGGCTTGTTGAAAGCCTGTGGTTTTGGAAATACTGTACTTGTTTCTATCCTGTGAAAAACTGGATCAGTTTACCATTTTAAATGAAACCATGTGAGAAGACTCCTGGTGGAGCTGCCAATATGCATTTTGAGATGCTTTATAGGGGGTCAGAACTAATGAGCTCTTAAAAAAAGGTTTTTATTCATTCTTTTTTTTTTTTTTGGTGGTGGGGGGGTTAAGGGCTCATTTGTTCATTACATTTAATGAGTTCTATGAAATTTGTTGGTCCTGGTTAATAATCCTTTCCCCTATTTTCATTTTCTGGACTATTTACACTGTAGATTCTCATTGAAAGCATCAAAACTATCAACGAACACATATAGCATTATGTAGGAAACCAAAAACTGTAGAATTACTCAAAATATGTTTTGGATTTGAAATTCCTCAAAGTAGTCTCTCTCTCTCTCTCTCTCTCTCTCTCTCTCTCTCTCTCTCTCTCTCTCTCTCTCTCTCTCTCTCTCTCTCTCTGTGTGTGTAAAGTCTAAGCATGAATGTATTATGTATTATTAGAAATAACATATCTAATCTAATTTCAAATACAACATAACATTGTATAGGTGTATATAAATGTAATATATGTCCTTCTGAAATATTTCAATATAGGAGTATAAAGTACTTTACAAATAAATAGGGATAAACATGGCAAACAGAGTGATGATAGGTGGAGTGGTGTTGGGTGTGTCCTTTCCCGATCTTAAAATCCCTCTGGTTGAAAGCCAGATAGGCAACTTCCTGCGGCCAGACAGAGGAGGACCGCCCCCTCCGAGTCCTGAGGGCACTCTCGGCTAAAGGAGCGTCATTTAGGCCCTTGAGTTCAGGACGTAATGGGCTCATAATGGGCTTTGAAGGTACAAGAGAGGCTGAAGAATTGATGAGCATTTTCATTTAAATAAAAATAAACAACTGTTGAATAGAGGACAGAAAAAAAGATGAGTAGAGTGCAGTGGAAGGATAATGTTCAGTGAAAAGTGTCACAGAAACATATTCGGAGCGAATTCTGCTTGACACGGAGCTCTATTTGGGGACAACGTGCAAACAGTGACTCACAGCAGCCGATTGTTTCCATTTGTGGGGTTTGGATTCATCTGCGATCACTGAAAAGACCATGAAGAAAAACCAGATGTCAAATGCTTTAGGTGCACATTTTAATGTCAGTTGGCAAAAGCGACGGCATGTTGTTGTTGTCGTTGTTGTTGTTTTTCCAGATTCCACTCAACATAAACATTCAGCATAAACAAGAGCACAGGGAATCTTTTGTGATGAAAATATCACTTTATGAAAATTAAACTACTATGTGTACACAGCATTGTCCAAACAGGTTGTTTATGTTCTTTTGAGTCTTTATCAAACCAAACATGCATTAATTATCTTTGAATATGAAATTATCTTTGAATATGCACTCATAAAGGGCATCCTGTTCCTTATTTGCACAATTTATGTGTACGTCTGCATTTCAATAGTCCTTCATCCAATTTTCAAGCTGTTTAATTCATTTTCAAGCAATGTAAGCAATTACATGTAGAGCAATGGTTTAATTCATTACCACATCTTGGTTCGGCAACTACCCAGAAAGACTGTTGTGAGCGCATTGACTGGAGTAGTGGTTTCTCTGTGTTTTGCACAGTGAGGTTGCTGTTACTGATGTTGGCATCGATATGAGTTAATGGCTAATATGCTCGCCATGCTAACTCGGTTCCGCCCAAAAATGTTGGTTTGGTGAAGGTGTGTGCCCCTTCTACATTTTGTTTTACATGTAATACTTTTGCACCACAGTCTTGCTGTGCGTGTGTGTGCATTCAATTCAATGGAAAAACAAAGGTCACAATGTATAAAGCTTTAATCGTCCCCTCGTCAATTCGTAGATGTGCGTTCATGCTGATAAAAGGTCAATAGATCTCTATTCAGCAACAGACACCTGGTTTGAACAAATGAAGGGTTCTGCTCTGACAATATGACGATAGAGACGGCGGCTTTCAGAGGGAGAGAGAAGTTAGAGGGATACAGTTTCACTGTCCTCTGACTCTGTCACGGAAGTGCTGGAGGTCTCCAACAATCCCCCGATTGTTGGGGAACATAAGCTGTTTGAGTTGAGGAGCAGACAGGCGCTTGACCTTTGCTGTCCGAGCTGCCCCGCGCTGACCTTGGAGAGGGGATGTGAAGTGAAGCCATTGAACACCGTGAAACGAACTAACACTGCTGGGTCTAGTTTCCCCAGAAGCTCTTCAAATGGTACAGAAGATAAGTTTAAAAACAAGCACCAAAATTAGCAAGGCAACTCATCTTGAATCATATATTTTATTAATCTTAATAAATAACAAATCGTAAAACCACTGAATATGTTTTGCAGAAGGTTTTGCATTTCTCACTCATGTGCAATTGTGTTATTATCTTATTATATATTTTCACCATGACAAAGTCAAATGTGATATTTCTTTGAGGATACATACAAGTATACAAATGTAAAAAAAAACAACAAAAAAAACATGATATGTTCTATCTCCATTCATCAAGTGTAATGTTTCAGTCTTAAATGCGGGACACACACATCACCAGCGTTATTCAGGTATTCAGGCATATATGCAGTCTTGCCAATCTTTATTTCTGTAGTTAAATGGGAACAGCCAGTTTGTGTCAAACATTATAACCGAAGATTCAGTAAAAAACTCAAAACATTATATAAGAAAATGAAGTTAAATTTGTACCTTGATAAAACATAACATCCAACACCCTGTTGTCTCATATGTTTTAGATTATTTGTCCACTTGCACTGAAATGACTCAATCTGTCCTACTGATCAAATCTACTGTATGTTTCAAAGTAATGTTTGTGCAGTGTGAAGGATATCGGGGTAACATATCAAATTCATTAAGCATTTTTAAGTGGTTAGCTTTGTTTTGTAAATTACTCCGAGTATTTCTCTACCTGAATGTATTGACATGTTGTGTAATCTACATTTGGTCGCAGTGATTAACCGTTACGGACTAACACAATCAAAAGTGAGCAAATGTAAAGTTACCAGCAAAATACAAATTTAACAGAGATGTTAAATTCTCCGTCATTAGGACGTAGTCCACCAGCCCACTGTTGTGTGGGTAGCGAGACAGGCCTTGCTGACTGCATGTCGGGAAAGTGAATGAAGGATAAGTAGTTTGGCAATAAACTAACTTTATTACTATCCCTGAGGCTCCCAAAGGTACTTTGAACAAATGGGAAAACCCTAAAGAAGTCCCAATGGACTGCCCTGAGAGTTGTTCAGCTGGATTGTGAAAAGCACTGCAGAATGAGGGTCGTGAAGGCAGGGTTTAAGGCGTGACTTTTCTGCTGATATACCCTGCAGATTGAAATAAATAAAAGTTCGGGTTTTTTTTTAGTAGTGCTAAAAATAACTGACTGTGGCTCGAGAGGCTACTGCACGATTCAGGGGTGCAATCCCCAATAATTACTTGTCCAGGTCACCTGTGTGTATGTTAATTATATGTTAAAAACAACAATGTACTCAATATACACACCTCACCTTCGGGGATCCTCTGCCCTCTGGTTGTGGGCAGATTTCCTGTCGACAAGATCCCGCCACTTGTGAAACAGCCTCCTTTTGATGGAAAAGGGTGTGGCTGTGTTTTGTGTAGCGCTTGATTTTTGGATTCAGGTAATGGACACCTTCGCCTTGGATGACACTAGTAAGTGACAGTGGCTGAATATGAATCATCATGTGGAGAGTGTTAGACTCCGGTAGAGGGGGGAAATTCACAATAAAACAAAATTGATCATGAAACTGGAAATTGCAGTTTAATGTACTGTCCAGGAATGTGAGCTTCCCATGTGATCTGCTGAGGTGCAAACTGTTTTGGTCTTCTAATCTGCTGGCTCTTGGATCAGGAAGTCTGACTAACCACAAGTCAAGTCATGTGGTTCTTCAAACTAGTAGCTTGTCCAGGGCATCCTGCCTTCACCCATCATTACCTGAAAATCAACTCCAGCACCCGGCAGGCCTTAAGTCGATCAAGCGGCAGGCATATAGAATATATAATAAATATATAATAATTGATCAAGAAAAAAAACTTTGTCCAGGTATTTATTAAGACTTTTGCTCATCCATTCAAACAGGATCAATGTTTATCCAACAACTTCAGCTGAAATTTTAAGTGACAGTGATTGTTGAGTCACCTCAGTGGACTTAACTGAGTAGACTTACTACCGGTACTTAAAACCAGCACAACCTAAAAAAGGTCATTAAAAGTTAACTGCAGATTGATATTTTTAAGACTTAGTGCAGTTGGGAGTGCAGTGAATGTGTGTGTGTGTTTACAAACAGAGAGGTAGCATGTATAAATAGCATTGGGATTAATGCCATAATTAGCCTGTAGCAAGAATCTTAACCATAAATGGAAGATGAACACAAAAAGGGTAATGTGCTTTTATTTTGGGGCAAAAAAATTAAATGAAAAAAGAAATAAAAAGCAAAGGTCCAATGATTTTCACACACTGTACCTGTTGCTTTAAGGTGTTCATTAATCAGTATTCTGAGTTGTGCAGGTGAGCAATAAGGCACTTGTAGCTTTCACTGGTGCGTGATGATGGGCGATGCTGCCATGCAGAGCTCAAAGCTGAGCCTCAGTGTTGTTTGAAGTTCCCATACCAAGTGAGCATATTAGGAACAACAGGTAATCAAGTTGAAACGTTACTTTTTCTTTCGTTGTAATATTTACAATGTTCAATGCTATCCTGCTGGGTGGGCTGGACTCTGTGGAGGGTCAGCTGTGACCCATAGACCTTGTGTTTGACACTGGTCATTTACAGTATTTTATGTGCTCTTAATATCTATCTTCGGTCTGAATCCAGTCATTATTCAGTATACTGCTGTAGTACTGTATCTTGGAAGAACGTCATGAACAAAGTGATATGGACTCTGTACTGTGTTAAGAAGGGTTTTGCAGAGGAGGATAAAATCATCATTTTTTAAGTTGTTTGAAGAGGAGAGAAGGTATACACAGTACTGGATTTATCTTGTCTTCATGCAAAAGTGGCTTTTTGTATACTTCAGTTTCACAGAGGAAGTGCCATACGTGTACAGATGTTGAACATTGACTAATATAATAAGATTGCACAACGCGCAATTGATATATGAAGTGGTACGCAGGATTGCTATTCTTTCTGCCCCTTTTCTAATGCAGATTTATGAGGCTTTGATTGAGCTTGTTGTGGTTGGAAGAAAAAGTATAATGTATTCAGTACAAATTGCAGGTCTTCCTGCAGTCCATGTGCTTCAAAAGTGCAATGTTTTTTGAATATTTTCATGTTTATGTGTATCTTGGTTGTATATATATATATATATATATATGCTCCATTGTTCCTTCATTTGTCCTTTTACCCCACACTCCTCCCACTTCTCCTTTTCTCCATCACTCTCCTCCCACTCCACTCAAACTCTCTATCTAATAATCCATCCATCTTTGTGTAGGAATGGAGCTCTAATGCTTTCCATCTGTGTATGTCAGTGGTGGGGCTCCGAGGGTAAGGCCTGCCACTCTTTATTCACCGCCCCACCTTCTCCCTCTCTACTTCAACTCCTTTCCAACAAAACTCCAGAGTCTGGTTCCACTCAGCTCTTAAGTCTAAGATCTCACTCCACGCTGGGGCCCCTCCTGGCCCGAGGCAGCAGTGGGAGGTCGGCCAGGCCTCTGGATGTGATTGATCCTGGAGAGTTTTGGTCACTCTGAAGTGAATGAAGGAGTCGCACATCAATCATATCTACAACCTGCATTAAAGTACAAGACTCCAGATATTATCAATTGAAGAAAAACAAAATGTGCTTAATTACCTTGAGATTAGACTATTTACTATCTATTTCAGACATTTGTTTGGTGCTGGAGAGGCTTTTGCATTATTTTGAAAAAGTTCAATTTATCTAGCCTTGAGGCTAAATTGTTGGGAATCCAGGTTCAAATGTGATGAAGTCATGCATTGCAGATTCTCCTGAAGAGGGCATGACACAACTTTCTGATAAAAAAAAAAAATAATAATTCTTGAGAAATGTCCCTGTATGCCATTTTTACCAAGCTGTAAGTCCATAGATCAACAGAATGTGAATAGAAGACAATCAATTCAAGATTTAATATGCAGCGTGGAACAAAAAAGAACTAATAATTCTCCGCTTCATTTTTTTATACTCATCTTTTTCCTTTAAAAATGCCAACAAACATATTTCACAATAGCTTTGGCGTTGCACTGGCAACCCAGAGAGACTTCAGGTGGCGAGTAAATAATGATTGTTAAAGAAAATGTAATCATGTCGAGTGAATCTTAGCACATGCTAGACATTTTACAGTGTAATGACATTACAACATCTTTGAGGAATAGACTGGTGCCATCAAAGGAGATTTACACCATAACATTGTATGATGAAGCTTTAATCAGACTTTGTGAGCAAGAAGAAGTAAAAGACAAGCAGTGGTGCTGATGAAGTTAAAATTGGGCTCCAACACCAGTCATAGTTTCACAACACTGAATAACACTTCTTGTTTTGGATTGAGTTCTGCAGTAACTCTGGTAACCAAAGTCATTTGTTGAGGGAAAATTCATGGAAGTAATGGTTGGAGGGAAACTGTGTCGCTGCCACTGAGACATCCATGCAGATCTGTGTTCTGAGAAATGGCTCTTCTTTTATCCTCCCTCTTACACTGAGGCCAATGCAACTCTGCAGTCTCAACAAGACCGCCTTTGTGAAAAAGTTCTGATTTGGATTAAAAGCAGGCATTGCACATTAAAGTCAAGGTCTCTTTCAACTCGACTGCAGGATCACAGTTAAGATGCGAGATTAGGACCGTTCTTCCTCTTCCTGGTGATAAAGGCGTGAATGGATGTCCTGTAGTGTTTGGTGGTCTGAAAGGAATACTTTGACATTTTGGTAAATCAGCGCGCCTTTGATGTCTGCCCTGCAGAGAAGTGCAGATCGTTAGTTCTTTTTAACATATAACTTTGTTACTCTGGGTGCAAAATAACTCGTGTTCATATTGTTCATATAAAGAAGGTATCATAATTGATACCATTCTGTTTCCCATATCTACTGTAAGGAAATAAGCTGGAGTAGCATGCTAAAATGCATCCTGGAAGCACAGCCTGCCTGTTTTATTTCCAGTGATTTTGAGATCTTATCGGTTTTCATGGGGTGTAATCGGTTACATCCCCTCACATTGGGTTCAGTATTCCATAATTAGTGGCATTCACTGAAACCTACTGCAGATCCTTTACCACACCTAACTCATCCAGCATGTAGAGAATTATCATTCCTCGTCTATTGATATTAATCATATGTGGTCAGTGGGGCAGTGGTGGAAGAGAGTTTAATGCTGTCCTCTCATAGAAGATTCCAGATTCAAACTGACCGAGGAATGAGCCAGTATCTGTCTCTGAGTTAATGCTGCAATGGACTGGTGATGATTTGTCAGAAGTGTTCATTCAGTTTTGGCTGAGCTTCGTCCAAACGTCTCACAACAGAAGTCTGGATTCAGTATCCATCAAGGATAAATGAATAAGTGGACTTGGATGTCAGACTTTGCCTTCGTCCCACATTGCACTGGGGAAAAAAAGTGATATTTTGCATCAATTCCAAAAAACTCTATAATTAATCATGTAGGATTTTTCGATTGTCAAATTATATTAATGATTTGGTTGAAAATTAAAGTTTTCATGTACTCAAAATTAAACAGCATATTTTGCCTAAAGACAAAATTGTACATTCATATAAAGGTTTAAAAAATACTTTTATTTATAAATAACACAGGCATCATGTTTTGTTTTGTTTTTTTGAATTGGTTGAACTTTATTATTGTCATGTTGGAAAACTCAATGTTTTTAGTTGGATCTAATTTTAATTCTTGCATATATGAAATTGTTGTTGCAAGTCTTTCCTTCTTTCTTTCTTTCTTTCTTTCTTTCTTTCTTTCTTTCTTTCTTTCTTTCTTTAGTTTTACCATTATAATTTCAACAATGACAGTTTACCATCTCTGAAATGTAAATTGATTTACCATATGAAAGATAAAAATTCAATTTAGAACAACTTGAAACATTATAAACAGAGGGGGGGGGGGGGTCTGGCTTTGACAAAAGCGTGACTCCTCTTTCACAAAGACAAGGCAGCAACATGAAACAATATAAATGAGAAGATATGCGCTTTGTTGGTTTTGTGCTCAGTTGCCAGTGAATCATGTTAAACATTTAATAAATAATGTTATAACTGTGTACACTGTCTGGTTTTGTGTATTTTTGATTTTGTATTACTAGCAAAGTAGAACCCCCAAAACCTAAAACCCCAGGATGTCCAGAGATAGAGCTGCTTTGAATCAAAGTGTGGTGTTAAATTACTTCCAGAGCAAGTGCGGTTTAC
The DNA here is from genome assembly GCF_963422515.1 of Blennius ocellaris. Lineage (NCBI taxonomy): Eukaryota > Metazoa > Chordata > Actinopteri > Blenniiformes > Blenniidae > Blennius > Blennius ocellaris. Next base: position 9,691,331 of record NC_137661.1, on the reverse strand, counting down.
CTCAAGGCTAAGTGAACAAAATGCATTTTCACTGAAAACCATGTTCTCTCATTAAACTCATGTAAATTACACTGCAGTCAAATAATAAAATGGTGTCACTTTTTAGTACAATCTTTAGTCGACCCTTTGGCAGAGAGACTTCTTACGATGTTAATGACGTGATTCCTGTGGGCTTAATGGAGGTCATGAGCTATGTCCTCTAGCATTTGTTGATAGCTGAGCCCTTGTAACTCCATATGGAGGTGATAAAACTCCCACATGCCAATGTGCTAAAAACAACTGAATCCAATAAAAATAAGGTTCAAAAATGAATAAAAAAAAAAAAGTCCCCTTGTAAAATATGTCCCTAAACAGTAAATACATCTGTGAAGGTACTTTTTGTTTAATATAAAAAATGTTTTCAGGATTAAACCACACCAGGGTTGACACCAGACTTCCTTAATCACTTTCTTATCTGTGTGGAAAATGTGCCGTTTAATTATTATTTTATGTTCATCTATTGGAAACAGGATGACAACATGACATACTTTTATTTGTGTCCTCTTCCTGTCCTTTCATGCCCTCTCCTCCTACCATCCTTTTCTTTTCATTCTCTCCCCTCTCCCCTCTCCCCTCCCCTCTTTTGATATCTCTTTTGAACAGTATCTGTGTGTCTGTGCTTGCAAGGCACACACACACACACACACACACACACACACACACACACACACACACACACACACACACACACACACACACACACACACACACACACACACGACTGATAATCGCCCCGACCAAGAAGCAGCTTGTAATCATCCACTTTGCTTATATTTGTTAAACTACATGCATGCACACACGCATCATTCCAGGTTTTTTCCGTACACATTTGAGATACACAAGTCATATTTTTTCCTCATTTGTCATCCACATGGATGTCAAACACAGCACTGCACAAAGCCACAGCCTCAGTCTTGAATAGAGCCAGAAATAGCGTTGGGTTTTACTTGGAATCGGCTTAAGTCTTCAAAGAGAATTTTTTTGATGCAGCAAAAAGAAGTGAGAGAGAGAGAGAGATGGTGGGAGAAGGCTGAGGGAGAGGGGGGCTCGAAGCTGAGGGGAGAACAGAGTAGATCGGGTTGTTCTATCCAGCGGTAAAAACGGGGCAAAAAACTTCAAAGACTCATGTTGCCATGGTAACTGTATGGTGCCTGCTTTAAAGCCCAACCCAGCCCCCTGCTCAAGCAGACATATAGGCCTATCTAACAAATATATTCATAAAAGCTGATGGCAGAGGAGGAGCAGTGTGTAGACTCGCTCCCCAATAATCTATTTTTTCTATACATTCCTCTCGTCATCTCTCTTCTCTTTCATGGCCACTGTTGCTCTTTATATCCAGCAGGGATCATGTTGATGTGTTTAGAGATTGGTACTACATGCAGCTAATTGAAACCCAGTAGGATGATGCAGCTCATGCATCAATTTTTCTCTATTACAGTAAAATGTTTCGTTCGCTCTTAGTTTGCAGGACTGGTGGAACTTCTTTGTCTTTTTCTGGGTTGATTTTTGATTTTATTGATTTGTTCCTGGTAATTATGACATGCCACACTTCAAAGCCAGTGGATCAAAATACTATCTGTAAGTAGATCCATTGTCCAGTCTGTCTTTCTTTCTGCCCTGTTGGTTTTTCCTGCTCGAGGCCAAACCCTAATTCTGTTACAGATAAAGCAATGACAAAAGCCAAAAGAAAAGACAAAAGAAATTCTCTAAACAAGAGAATATATATGTATCAAAGCACTATTTTGACTGTTAAGTGATTGAGGGAGACTTGGGGGTTGGCAGTGTCATCTTATATTAAAGGTTCCATGTTTTAGAGTTTATTTAAAGTGTATTGCTACAAATCCAGCCGTGGTTTTGATTTTGAGCCAGTCTTGTCTTATTAAACCAAATATCATCTGCAGCTTCTGCAATGGCACATTTCAGTAATAGTAGGGCTCTTTTCTTATATTTTATATTTGTTTAATAACATTGTTTCCTTTTTTTAATTATGCTGTACTCAGTGACCGAAAGAATTGTGTCATAGTGTTTAAACACTGTAGAACATCAGTGTCATGAGAGTACATTTAAATTCATTCTAAAAGTGCCATTGAAAGTATGAGACACCTGTTTACATTCAATTTGTATTCCTTGTGTGATTAAATATTGATTTTCATCTTATATTCTCACCTAGAGCTGATGTTTTGTTTTTTTAATTTGTGTTATTAATAGAAAGCTGCATGACTCGTTTTAATAAAGGTACAGGGTCAGAGAAAGTGAATGTGTACATGTCTGTCTGTGACCCCAGAACTATGTGCCCCTTTTTGCTGAGATGAGCCATTTCTGTCTTTTTCTGAAGGTTTCATGGCCTTGTGAAGCTCTGGCGTCTGTCATACATTAGGGATAACTGGGTCTCACTCGTTTGTCCCTGGAGCGTTTCCTGTCTGTGATGGATCGATGCCCAGAAACTCTGAAGCCAGACTTCTGAAGCTGCCAGTGAGTTCACATCATCAGGGAAGTTGTTTATGTCTAATTTGATTTCTGTATTTACCACAAGGAGATCACTGAGGCGCCATGGCCATTGTGAAAAAAAGAAAGAAAAAAAATCAGGTCATACAGGTCAATGCATACACGATCTGTAGAAAAAAAGACTGCTGTCATCATCCGTTAGGTACAATTCAATTCAATTCAATTCAATTCACCTTTATTTATATAGCACCATATACAACATAGTCTTGTGTTGTTTTAGGTCATGTACAACAGGCAGACTACAAATGTCAGGCTCTTACACTGCAAATATATATATATATAGGTGTTGGGTGTTTACAGGCATATTGGGAAGGGGAGCACTATGTGAATGAGTGTATATAAATGACAAATATGCATATGTATATATATAGATGTGTATATATAAGTCTGTTATATTTACATTTCATACTATTTTTTAATACAGAAAAATTATTATAATATCTAACTATTTAATATTGGAGAAGGGGTAGGAGTTGATAAGTTTACTTCTTCCGACCCCTTTTCAGGCAAAACATACCCAGGGTAAGAAAACCTCATGCTGCCAGTCAGTCACGATACCATAATTAATAGAAGTGGGGCAATTTTAGGAGCTGCAGACATATTTTTATGTGCTGAAAGAGCAGTGATCTGTTATTTTCACAGAGGATGATTGAAGTGTGGTCTGTGTCATTAATTTGTTTCAGGATGAAAAGTTGCTCTGCATCATCAAAAGGATTTTTATGGCCTTGTGATGTACTGATGCATGCAAAACATGCAACAAGAAAAAGAGAACATCTAAAAACTCAGATATAAATCACATCACTCACAAACTTCAGCGCTGTCCTTTTGAGTTCCAGAATGAAAAGATGTGATCAAACAAGTTATTTTTGCTCTTGTACATAGCAAATTTATTGATTTGAATCTGAGTGCTTTCTAAAACGGCATTATTTTCTATTGAGGAGGCCTATTTACAATACAGTGGATCATCTGTGTGATGTGTGTTTCTCCTTTGAAACCTGCCACATTATATTTATGTACCATACCTCCAATGTTGCGTAAAGCCCTGTAAAAGTCTAATCACCCTCCATGTGTCACTATCAAGACCCATGCTTGTGATTATTGCAGTGGGAAATTATCATTCTGACTCAGTTGCTTTTTATTCACTGAGCATAAGAAAATCCAGACATACTGTAGTATTGTTTACCTCCCCACACACAGATGCTGCCCGAGACCATAATTGATCACTATATATTTAGTTTGGTGCAACCTCACAAGAAGTGGTTTCAACACAGACAGCAAACGTTTTTTTAATACTTCAGCCAACCATTTTTGTTCCCTCACTTGGCAAAAGCAATGTCAGTTATCGTCAATGAAGCCAGGTGTGAGTCCTCCTGTGTTGCTTTGATTAGGACTCTGCTGCATCTCACCATAAATGCCATTTACTCTATTCGCAAATCCTGAATCCTGGACTGAACCACCTAATATTTTTCCTCTTCTTCTCTTTATCATACCAAGCCAGGTGGCTTTGTGGGTCTGTGGCGTAATTAAGAAATGCAAATTGTCTAATCCTGTAAAACAAATCCTTCTGCCTCTGTTAATGAAGACCCCTAACTGCTTTCTTGTGTATTGAAATATTTGTCTCTGAATAAATGAGCATCAGCCTCTTAGCAGAGATATGCAAGTCAGATACCCAGTGAGGATTAATGATTTTACAGATGAACGTGAGTCGTTTTGAGCTGCATTTTGAAAATAATCCAAGAGATAAAGAGAAGGGAAAAATATAGCAACAAACAAGCAAGCAAAATGACGAATTAACTGGTTTTATGGTTCAGGCTCACAAATATGGACAATTATTTTTACTTTTTGTAAAATACCTGTGCAGTTAAGGGCAAATCAGAAACATTCCCTTTAGCTTGTAATGTAATATTTTTCCTAAAAGCCAAATTAGGGTTGTTTTACTAACAGAAATACACATGTAATTTGCACAACAGCAATCGTTCTTATTAAAACTTTATTCTGAAACTCTTGATCACTGTAAGAGTGCACACACACACACACACACACACACACACACACACACACACACACACACACACACACACACACACACACACACACACACACACACACACACACACACACACACACACACACACACACACACACAGGTGTTGACCAGAAAGTTCACTTCTCTGACCAGTGCCAGAGCTTTGATGTGGATAATCCAGGCTGTGGTGTAAAGGACAAAAATCCCATATAATTTCAAAGATATTATGATTTTTGAGTGGTTTAGGTCTGCTTTAATTTATGATAATTTATACATTCTTGGGATTTTTATATGTTCCCCTTTGCAAATATTGCAACAGATTCAGGAAATGAATTCCTTAACACAGGAACAACTGTTATTTCCACCCTTATAAATCCTCCATTCAAACACAATTCATACATGAACTTGTTGCTGAGAGTTGAAGGCAAAACAACACAGCTGATAGTGTCTGAGTTGCAAACACTACATCTGACCACTCAACAGGCATCCTTGTGTTTATAAGTGTCCAAAGGCGTCTGACAGCCATGCAAACATCTGATGGAGTCTGCAGCCAGAGACACAGACAGACGATCTATTCAGGAGCACAGCAGAGGCTGGAGTCAGGAAATCTTCTGCTGCAGACCACGGCTTTCAAACCTGTGTGTTCACACACTGTGTCAATCACACTTGGATTTTCCCAGCAATGAAAACTATATGGATTAAGTCAACAGAGGAGCATCTGAAGCAAATGAAGGTAATAATAAAAGATGGCAGCTCATAGTACGCAAGTGTATCCTGAAAAACCGTCTCTTGCAGCTACAATGTCAATATTTTCCTTCAAAATGGTCCACATCATGTACATTTCTGGTCTGGATTAACCACAAAGGTGACTCATATAAATAACTCCTGGCCACTCGTGTAATATTCCAGGGGTTGATAGACTTGATATTTTCTCCTCTAAACATCCCAACCTAAAAATATGTCTTCATTTGATGGCCTGGAGGAGACGCCGTTAGTGGGACGAGTTATTTTGGCTCCACTGTCAAATCATGGCGGATCGGCTTGCCTGTCCTCACTGTGATCAAAACCATGACTAAACATGCTTGACTGAATATCTGAAATACAAATTGCAGGCATTTTTGAACATGTCAGCACTTTGCCAAGTGGCACATCATGGAGGAACCAAAATTAAAAGTGATTAGCCAGCTGCCAAACCTACACTGGCTTACAGATCACGAGTGTTGTAGCTGCATTTCCACAGATAGAGAAAAACTTGCAGCTCTTTCTGTACTCATGTATTGTTACGGTAGTTAATTGTTGCCATGCAAGACTGATTCTATGTAGCAGTATGTGATGATGATTTCTTCAATGGCATCAAGACTATAGAAAAATGTGTTACTTCTTTGAATAACATATAAAACACTGAAATGTCTCCGAGGACCTCGTTATATTGTAAATGGAGCCGGACAGAAGATATGCTGTTCTGCTATCCCATCTGTTGAAGCAGCCATCTCTGAAAGTTGGGAGTTGTTTAAGGAAAAAGAGCGTAATTACTCCTGAAGGAAATCGTATATGTCTTTTTTGTTTTGCACCAGATGCAACACAATTGTATGGATGCGACATATACAGTAGCAAAAAGCATGCCATATTTTCAGACGTAGGAAGATACACATGTCCCATAGACATATGATGACATGAATGTGATGCAGGCTACTGAAAAAAAGGAGTTTGTTTTAAAAGTTTGTGGAGTTAACTGAGTCATTGCAAACAAAGAAGAGTCGGTAACTTAGGAACAAAACGCCACATTTAAATTTAAACGTCCCTATCAACCAGGCCTGGCTTAACAATAAGCACATGGTTGTATAATTATAGTAGTAATTCAGATGAATTAGCTGAGCTGTTAGTACTGCGTGGGTCAGAGTGATGACTGATTACTTGATCACGTACAACTGAAATTACATTTGATTTTTGAAGAGAGGTGCTCCATAATTTGGAGAAAAGCTGTTTTTGTAGATAAAAACAATAATGAGGCAATGACAGCAGCACACGCTGAGACGAACCACAAAAGTCCATGGCAAGTACTGTCAGTACATCCAAATGTTGATGGACAGACATGGTTTATGTTGCTTTAAGGCGGAGTCATTCCTAATCAACCAGGCGCTCTGCCAATAGCACAAAAGCTTTGGCTAATGCTAAATCATTGGGTCATGCGAAAAGTGAGTGCAACGTTGATTAACTCGGAAATCTCCCAAAATGAACAAGGTGCATTGAGATAGTTGGGAAGGGGCCAGCTGCTCAGCAGCAAATCAAAAACACTCTGCAATCCATGAAGAGGAGAGCCATGGAGAGAGAGAGAGAGAGAGAGAGAGAGAGAGAGAGAGAGAGAGAGAGAGAGAGAGAGAGAGAGAGAGAGAGAGAGCGCACTGATTTGTGGTCAGCTGTTCAATGAACTGAAGTGATGTTACATATCAAAGCCTCACATCATCATATTGGTGACCTATCTACTTCTTTATTTTGCAGTCAGTAATCAAAAGGCAATATAACAACCCTCATCCTGCCCCATCCCAAAATGTATCAATTTTATTAAAAAACAAAAACAAAATACAAAAAGATCAATAAATTAAAGTAAAAACAAAATGAAGGCAAAAAAAAAAAGAGTCTTCCTCAAAGCACCTCGAAGCGTTTCATCCAAGCTGGTGTAAAACAAGAAATGGATTGTTCAAGGAATGAGGGCTCAATGGTCTGGAGACTTACGGCTTTCATTCATGCTTATGCAAAGGCTTTAGTTGACATTCTCACCGTTACAGGTTCTTTCGTCCTGGTCCTTGTGTATTTATGATCCTGGACCACTGTCAGCATGTTGGAAATGTGCTCCAGCACACGAGAATCTGGTCTCTTCTTACAATTGGATATGTGGTGTCTTAAACATGCACCACTTTGGCCCAAAGGCACCAGGATTAGGCAACACTGCTATAAAAAGTCTTCTCTCCCGCATCTATCATCTATTTACAAGTATTATACCAAAACAGAAGGCGTTTTTTCCCCCATACACCTGCAGACAGTTACCTCAAAAACATGTTGTTGACTACCAAAGGAGAGAGTCTTATTTTTAAATTTGAATATAGATGAGCACATTTCAAGCCACTTTTAAAAATGCCAACATACCATTACCACAGAGAGACAGCAAAGACTTACACCCATGTATTACAGAGTGGGACTCTTTAGCATTGGAATTGGAATTTACATCAATCTCTAACTTTGGTTTTCTGTCCAGTTGTGTGGCCTGTAAATGTATAATGTTTTCATTCAGTCCCACCATGACTGTCCCCAGCAGCACAAGAATGTAAAATAAACACTTTGAAACCCGATCAAGAGATAAAACAGCACACAAAGAGGGAACAATGAGCTTGAACAGTGGTTCTGCATTTATTAGTTAATCAAGTGTCCTGAAATATCATTTCTGATTCATGCCAACGCTCAGCATGTTGTCAACGTTCACCATATAACGCTAATAGGGCATAGAATTAATAACTTTTGGTTTGTGGTTATTTAAGGTTTTTCTAAATCAGAAGAAACTATTTCATTCACCGTAAGCTATTTTACTTGTATTAAATTGATTTCCTGTTTAAAGCAAGGAGGGAATCAATTTAAGGAGGGAGAGCTGGAATGGTATCCTTTCTTTTAAATATAAAAAATGTACATTTATGACTATTCTTGGTGATATGAAAGATTTAGGAAGTGCAAGTAAAATAACAGTATTGCCATTAAGTATAATCAGATGATTGGGGTGGAAAAAACAAATTAATAATATTTACAAATTTGTGATTAGGCAGCTAAACTTTTAAGATAACATTTCCACCTATACTACTATTACTTGAGTACAAATAACCTTTTGGATCTCTTTAGCCATACTGCTAAAATAATGAGTCAATACCAAAGACATTCACACTTTTTTAATATTCAAACTTTTCATCAGATTTTTTTGTAGTTAATATATTTATACTTTCAGCAGAAGGAAATTCTTGCTGTACATCGACATTTGTTTGCCAGAGTTTTACTTCACCTGATAATTAGGTTTTAAATATACATATTTTGGAATAGAAACTGAATTAATTGACGATTACCAATAAGAGAAGACGTACATATTAAAAAAGTAACTATTACTCTGATTACTTTTGGATAAGAACACAATTGAGTAAAATGTCTGCGATTTAACAGTAGTAGTACTAGTTGAGGTTGTAGTAATACAAACTTCCATCCCTCTTTACACCTTTGGCTAAGAGATCTACATTTTCTTTTCTTTTTGGTGTCTGCTTTTGAAAGGATGACCAAACAATGAATGATGCGTTCAAGTTCACTCGGACTGTTGTGATTCTCCGTATTATTTTATATCACGTCAATGGACCCGCCAAGACTCGAACAAAAAAGTATACATATCACGGTACAACTTAAACAGGACGCTTCCGTAGTCATGTTTAACTACGGTGATAGAATTTTTCTACTGGTTGTTTTCTCCATTTCAGTAAAATTCCGAGCATCTCCGAAGGCATCGTGAAACCCGGATCCATTGATCGTGAGATCCAGGCGCCGGTCGGACTCCGCGGCTTTTCCACGCCTCCCACTTTCACCCCCATTGTGGTTGAATCTCCGGCAGAAGCACACTATGTCAGACTTCCAGGAGTTGGAGCGACTGGTTGAAGAGACAACGCGTACAAGGTTTTAAAAACGGGACGAGCCGAGGCTCTTTGACGCATGGATCTGCTTTCTTCTCCGCGCGGAGTCCCCGGAGCTGCGATGGTGCGCGTTTCTGGAGATTTGGGAGAGCCTAACCGTGGAGACGGGGCGCACGCATTCACCGCTTCCAACTTATAAAAGTTGTTTCCCGTGAAGTTTCCCCAGTTTATTCGCCACCGCTCCAGACTCCCGTGTGTTATCCAGCCCTCCGCCACCATGGCGAGGCGGACAGGAGACCAACCTCTGGATCTGACGCCCGGTGCGCGCACCGCTTTCCGGGATAAACAGCTCCGCTTCCACTCGGGCTTGCAGGCTTTTTCCTGGAGCTTCGTTTTCATGTGCTCGGCTCTTTCTTGTGGATACTGCGGAGCCGAGACCGAGTTTTCCATCCTGGAGGAAGCGCAAGTTTTGTCTGAGCAGATGAAGAAGCTGTCCTCCCAGGAGCTGGGAGTTTTCACTATGCAGGTAAAACACTTTTATTTCTATTGTTGTTTTTATTTGATTTATTCCTGTGTCTTGTAAACGGGCTCGTGTCGCTTTCGAGTTGGAGCGAGGTTTTTTTTGTGTGTTTTTTTTAAGTCACTCAAAATAGGCCTGCACATGACAATAATAAGCGCATAAAGAAACTTTGTTGACAAAAAAAAACTAAACAAATGTTGCGATACGGCTGGTTGTTATGTTGCCAGTGTTTTGATCGGTGTTGCAACAACAGGCGCTTTGAAGTTGGGACTTGTTTTATCTGGGACATCAACACATTGGGGGGTTTGGGGCTCTGGCCGCCTGGCCTTCTACCTTTCTTATCTTCAGATCGACCACAGTTTTATATCTGATCACATTTGGTGTGCATATATCCCCCGATCAGGCGAGACGACATGTATAATTTAACGCGAACATTTTTATTACAGCAACATGTTTCTTTTTATCTCTCTTCTGTAGAAAAAAAAAATGAAACAACCAAGAAACGAACCAGAGGCAGTTCAGTGTTTGTGTGTCTGGAGGTCATATGATTTCTATCTGGTTTGGCTGCATAAACGAGCACATCATTGTGCCACACAGGAGAGAAAAAAAGGTGGTTTTCCTCCAAGTCTCTTTAAAGTCCTTGATAAGTGCATTTGCGGCACATAAGCTATGCGAATTAGTCAGTTTTAAATGCAGATTGGGATTCCTCTTGTAAACCCTGTTTATTCTCTCGGTGAACATATAGAGGCTTAAATGAGATGTTTATAGAGTGCACACGATCATATCTTATCGTTTCAACATTTATATGGGTTGAAACGCAGATGTAGAAATGAATCCAACCAATGCATGATTGAATCACAACTGAACTGCGACAGAACTGAGAAAACTGAATGTTTTTTTTTATACATGATTGTTGTGTTAATGTTAATTCTATACCCCCGAATGCTATCGTTTTATTTCCAGGAGATCGAAGACGTTGATATTTAAATAGTTGTATACATGTATATTTTTTGCATTCCTGCGTAAATTCCATTTTCAACTGTAACCTTGATTATTGTTGACTGGCCACAGTCATGCACTCTATTTCAAATTGCAACTTGATTATTGGATCGTTTGGTTGTGTAACAGTTGGATGTTGCCTGTCCCTTGAAATGGCCATGAATTAAAAACCTGTTTAGTATTTCATGTGACGTCAGACTCCTAATAAGATGATTATAAGGCACATAAGTGAAGAAGAGAGTTGAGTGACTCTACAAAGCCAATGTTATTGAACAGCTGAATATAACCCTTCTCAGAATCTTATTTTACTACTGAAATGCAGCAGGTTGTTGCTCTACTGATGTTGGACTGATTGCTTGGGCACTGAAGATGTTGCCCTGAGTTGAACATGATGGCGCTCTGTATTTTCACACTTCACATTATGTAACCATCAGCAAAATAATGAACGGTGAACGAGGGCGAAGGGTTCCTACACCACCGATTGATAGTGGATCCTCCACCGAGAGCAGAGCAGGGACCAGACCCCGTCACGTCCAGCCGTGCTGAGCTGCATTCAGTCACCAAATGGCAGGAGGTGCAGTGGTGCCCGGTGCTGAGGGTGTGATGGGAGGGGAGGGGGGGGGGGGGGGGGGGGGGGGGGGGGTGTTTAGCACTTCAGAGGAAGAGGAGCTCACAGGCCCCCGAACACAGAGGCAAGGCGGCGGGGGGGCCCCGGCCCCAAATGGTGTTTCATCTTCTCTGCCTCCACACCGAGCTGCCTTCATCTCCGCATTGGGAGTCAGCTTTGAGGCCTTCCTCTGATCCTGCCGGATCCGCAGTTGTCAATGCTCATCCCTCCCCGAGCTCCAGTTTGTGCTCTCGCCGGTTTATTTCTAGTCGTTGCTATTATTTTCTCTCCAGTTTTTTTTTCTTCTTTTCATTATGCCATTTCCCTCAGTATTCTTGTTTGTTTTGGGTTTTTTTTTTTTGCTCCTGCTGGAGTAAATACTTTGAATTAATGACTGTCTCAGAAATTAGAGTAAAATGGGGCTATCACTTACAAAGATATAATTAATATGAAATATTTTCTCCTTTTCTTTTTTCCAGTTTTCTATTCTGTCATGGCTCATTTCAAATTCAAACAGTGGCAAACAAAATGCCACGTTTAGCGTCGCTCCCCTGTACCATGGGAAAAGTGCTTTGAGCTGTCGGGGTGTTGTACAAGCTGTGAAAATGTGACTTGGCATGAAGCTGAAGGGAGTGTGATTGTAGTGGTAGATTTCGCGGATTTTTTCGGGGTGGTTGTTCCATAAATTTAAGAGATGTGCATCCAGTAAAAACAATCCTCATCTGCCGGTGAAAATAAACACTGGGTGTTGGTCAGTTGTGCTGCGTGGACATCTGCTCTGGAGCTCAGATGGAAGCTGGCTTCTATCTGCACATGTGTCTGTTGAACTGGAGCTGAACTGTTTCTTGTGTATGTGTTTCTTTTAGGATGCTGGGATTATTATTATTATTATCATTAGTAGTATTTTGATTTGAACACTTCTCCTGCATTACCATTATAGACACGGTTGCATTAACATTCACGTGGTGTTATTTTGAACAAGATCTCCCGGGTTTGTTATGAAGCGACGTCTCCATTTAAAATGTAACTCTACCCCTCTTCGCCCCCGCCCCTCATTCTCCCGACAAGACAAGCTTCCCATTACACATCTGTCCATGCTCCCGAGTCGATAGGTCAACTTTGATCAATCCGTCATTGAGTCACTTCATCGTCACATGTGCAGTTGACACTTGGTTTAGGTGAATCGATGGGTCAAGTGTCCAAAAGAGTCAGAAAATGGTTTTCATATCCCACTTTGAACTCATCGCACCAATCATCAGAAACTCCCTCTAAACTCTTTGGGTTGAAGCTGCTGGTGACAAAACAGTTCAGATATATTGGCTCTACAATAAAGAGGCCATTGCAATAGTCTTTCAATATTTTCTCACTTTTTTGGGGTTTAAAACAACAAAAAGCAGCAGGTTAATTGTTAGTTGTAGGTAAGCACAATTTGGTTTTGCGTGCATTTTAATGTTTGACGTCTTGATCATTGTTGAATTCACGGATAAATAAGGAATTTACTTGGGTTTTGCTTCCTCTGCTTTAAATGGTTCACAGTCGGTTTCTCTTATTAATGTTTCATGTATTTGAAGCAAGCTACTTTTGGATCTTGCTGAACTCCGTCTCTCAAATCTATTTTTTTTTTTTTTTTTGGTCATTGATTTGTTTATGTTAGACTACTTCAGATGAATGTTTCACTTCAAGTACTGATTTCACATAACTGAATAATTTATGACCCAAGTTTTCACCATCTGTCTCTGGAGTTGTTTTTTGAAAGAGAACAAGCTTCACCTATGAAAATAATCATCGATACCTGATAGACTTTATGTGGCTTAAAACAAAAGGGTTTTCACAGTAATTTGAATTTAGATTGTCATCGAAACAGGATTTGATTTAATCTCCTTTCTGGGTTTTTCTTTTCTTTTTTTTTTTACATCATTCAAACATCGTCCTTGCACGACTTGTCTTGCGGGTTCTCTCTGGAGCCGGGACCATTTTACAATGACAAAACAGGCTTGATCACTATTCAGCTCTCGCGTAAAAGTGCAAAAGACACCCACAAGCTGTCAATGAAGCCAATCTGAGGTCTCTTTTTATATGTGAAAGGTCCAGAGTGTTTGCACTCTATTGGTTGATTATTTATGAAGGAAATTTCCCTGTTAGTTTTAAGGGGCTCAGTTGGTGGAGAAGTGTGGTTTGTTATTGAGGCTGCCTGCCTCAGTGTCCCCGGCCCCCCAATTGAATATTGATAGTAATTTGAGGTTGACGGAGGTTTGAGTAGGAAAAGAGAAAATTGGGGGTAACTATGCTACATCTTTAGTCTATAATTTTCTGGATTGGGGCGTGATCCAATAGCAACAGCCCAGGTTGCCACTTTATTCGGTTCTTTTTACTTGTACCCAGGCAATTTGACGAGATTTGACTTAACGTCGTAACACCCTTCTCCCTTCTCCCGTCTCTACTTGCTTTTATTTCGATCCTCTTATTCCATTTTCTCTTTTTATTGGCATCGGCTGCATGTGCTGTTTCTTCTCTTTCCCCTTTCTCTTTATTGGATCTGTTGCAAAGCTGGAGGAGGCAGAGGATGATGAGGAGGAGGGTTTGAGGATATGCAGCAGGACATCAGAATTCCTGCTCGGCTCTCTGCAGCACAGCTTCAAAGCCTTCTTGCCTCTCGCTGCATTGCTTGCGTAGCAGTGCACTCAAACAGTCAAGGTTACGGAGAACCTTACAGGCCTGCTGCTTCATCTCTTCAGTAGTACTGTTTCTCACACATTTTCTATTTTGACTTTGAGTCTGTGTTTTCTTTTGTGTGGCCATGTCTGCACACATCTTTCCATTAATACGATGGAAATTTATTTGGGCTGCTCAAGGTTCAGTCAGGTTGACTCCGTGTCGTCCTGGTAAAGTTTGGCTTCAAGCGTGTCGTGGTTGATGTCACTCAAAATCCATGAAAGACATTGACGAGTAGCACATCTTTGTTTCCAGTGGCGTGTGTCCAAAAGACAAATGAACCCTTCGGTGTTCAGATATGACTCTCAGAACATTTGTGCACTGACTGTAATGGGTTCGGTCAGGCTGTTTCTGTTTCACTCTACATGTGGCACTTAGTGTAGTAATGTAACAATTTCCTGTCTGTTCATTGATGCACTTTTATAAAGGACAGATTGTGAAAACATAGTGTTCCAAATATCCTTGGAACTCAGAGTTAAGATTTAGTTTTCATGGTTGATGGGTGAAAGTTCTAGAAGGCAGGTGGGGGCAGAGTTTAAATGTTGTTGTTTTTTGTAGCACTTTTAGATATTTCAGTATGATACTGTCAATATGGTTTGGTGCTTTTATTTACACTCAGAAAACAACTTGTGTGGGGATGGTTTTACTTTTATTATTGTTCATCACAAACAGTACATGATGTTCCAGCGATTCCTCAAAATAATCTTGACATATTTCACGAGTTTCATGGGTTATTTCTTGTAACTAAGCCATGGTCAGACCTGTGCTTCACTGCAGATGGTTTCTGTATTTGCGGTTAAACTAAAGCTTAGCCTCTTCACACCACATGAAAACAATATTTTCCTTTTACTCTCATCTCCTTCTGCTTGTATTACTTGTTTGGGTTGACAGAGCTGCAGGTGCTTTGGATTACTGAGCCATGCATTGTAGGAACTTTGGTCTATAGTGACCATAAATCACGATGAGCCTCAGTGGTTTATGAGCCCTTGGAGGCTGTGCTGAACTATCTGCACCTCTGCTCTTTTCCCTTTTTAACTCTTACTTTCCCCTCCAAAACATGTTGTTTAAGGGAGATATTTTGTTGTTGTTTTTTGAAACGTTCATGCTTTTTACACAACTTTTGGATCTTTGCTCGGATGTTGCTGCATCAATACTTCATAACTATAACTCCTGCCCCCAATCATGTAACTGTGTTCTATCAATATGTTTTTATTTTTCTTCTTAAGCCTGGCTGAATTGCAGAATAAGGTGTACATTATGAAATACACTGCTGGGTTGATATTATTTATTCAAAACCTAAAAGGTGATGCTTTTCAAAGTGACGCTTTAAAGTTTTGCTTTGTAATTGAAAATTCAACTTCGTCTGTTCACTGTACTGGAAAAACAATGGCTTCTGCCAACAGCTGGAGTGTCCCACAGAAACCTCTGCAACGTTTTAAAAACTTGGAATGACTTCCCTATCGCTCTTTGAAATCCCTGGCCTGTCCAAAACTCGGGGAAGCAGGCCAGTTGTGTTAAATATACCATCATCTTCCTGTCACAATGCAGAGGAGAATGGTGCAAAAAGAGCCACGCTTTGATTAAATGTAGAAGGGCTTGTATATCTTGGCCTGGCTCCAGAGACCTATAAGGTTAGGTGCCCCTTATATGCAACTGCCTCAAACTGCAGTGTCTCCAAAGTCCAAATCCAACAAACGCCAGACATGCGGTGGAGTCCCCAGACTCGTTAGAAAAGACGGGGACCCAAATACACGTAGATTGAAAGTTTGAAGCTTACAGCCTGTTTGCCATAAGGTTAATCCTAAACTTAATTTCCACAGAGGTACCCAGCTCAGATCATGACTTTGGACATCATATTTTCTATTTATATAATCTTAATTATTGAGACTGTGCTACCTGAATGTTTTTCCATATTAAATATTTACCACAGAGAGTTAAATCATATAGCACTTTGGTTCAGTCTGCAACATTGTAGTGATGCATTCACACTGTGGTTGGCCTGGTAAAACACACTCCAGTACGACTGCTTGAGACAATGGGGTCCATTAGTGGAAGTGTGAATGCTGCACTTTATGCTCGCCATACATGAGGATTGAGTCCACTTGAATTCAAGAGAGTGAAGACCTTTATTTGTCACAAGCATAATTATACATGGTATAACTAGCAGGGCAATGTGTGAAAGATCTCTTTGTGTTTGCAAATGTATTCTGGTGCAGTTCAGTTGAAGTCATATTGAAGTCGAAAACATGGAGCAAAGAGCAGTAAGCAAATCATAACTAATAGAGTCCTGCTGATTTTAGAAGTGATTTTAGAAGTGCTCAGGATTCTTCATGAAATAATCCAAGTACTTTCATTATTGTTGTGGAAGCTTGGTTAGAATAGTTGCAGAATAACTGTCACAGCAGCTGTCTAGTCAAGTTTTATTCACATCTTTTGGTCTGGTTAAAAATCCCTGTATTAGTGTGAAGTGACCTGGAACACAGTATGGAATTTTTCTTTTATTTCGCCCTGAATATGGTTAAGGCCACATTTCTGCATGTCAAGTGTGACCACTGTCCAGCAGCAAAATCTAGTGAGATCTGACAATATCACTGGATATGATGGCTCAATGTAACATAGAGGAGATTCATGGTTCCTTGTCGTCTCTTGTTCTGTTGCTCGAGTAGTGGCCCAAGTCAGTTGTGGAACATTTAAAAGATGGAGAGGGAAGATGGTAGTGGAGTAGAACTTTGCACTCATGAAGCACACGGTAAAACTTGGACCATTGTCGTGAGCAGAACTAGGTTTAAATATTATTTTATAAAGCATTTTCATTTCTGAGGTGTCACAGTATGCAGTGGTAATAAAATAATAATAAAGTTATTAAACATTGTCCCTGTGAAAAGCGTTTTTGGGTGTCCATTTTCATGCACCAGTCAAAATCCATGATTGTATGTCTGAAATTGTGGAAAATAAGCGAAATGGAGCTTAGAAAATGTCAAACTGTTATCAACAAGAGCTGTTGTTCACGGCACGTTAATATACATGGTTGTGCATTGCTCCCGAGGAGTGATATGTCAGTTGTTGTTATTTTTTCTGACACTTTGTTTTCATATTTTAGATGAACATTTTGACAACCAACACTTGCAGTGAGATACTGCTGTCATTTATCAATAATGCCTGGTTCAAACTAAGATTGAGGTCTCTGCAGTTTGCTTGTTCTCCCCATTGTTGTATATTTTGGTGGTAGCGTTGCTTTTCCCCCACTTTTCAAACATTAACATTTCAGTGAAATGATGTCTCAAAGTCTTTCCCACTTTGGGAGCATTTAGAGCCACCAACTGACCCAATATACATCCCTTTAGAATAAAAGCTGCAGTTGGAGTTACTCTCACATGCAATATTATGACTGGTATGGATGTTAGGTACACAGTGATAGCATTATATTGCTTTGCCTACATGAAAAATAAAAGTGAAAAACAATCATGAAGCCATCTACAAACAATCCACGCTGCAGAGCAACTCACCCTGAAGATATAAAATGAAACGCAAGAGTTATTTGTAAATCACACAGGGTTGAAAGTTTATTCCCATCCTGTTGGCGACTAAATTTACCAGAAGTGTGTTGATATGATAGTGTGTGTTGACGACAACACAGGAGCACGATCAGAATCTCGCCTTGTTTCGCCAACAAGGCGAAACGCCAACAAGGCGTTGATTTTCAGAGTTCAAGTTTCAACTGAAGTGCAATGCCAAAATGCACCTTTAACAAGGAAAAACATTTATTTCTGCATGATGACACCTCTAAGTAATGTTTTCTAGGTTGTTTTTTTTTTTTTTTTTTTTCAAATTTTCCAATCTCATTTGTGGGCATTATGTAGTCGGTTGGATTTTTTTTTTTTTGCAGTTTGATGTTCAAAGCCAATTGACAAAACAAAATGTGAATCAACATTTTATGAGACTTTTTTTTTCCCCCACAAGGTTCGGCTAACACAATACACATTCATTTTGGTCAGGTCCTTTTTAAATGTTTTAAGTGCTGCTTAGTGGCTCCTACTGGACTGTGGTCAGGAACGGAGCATGAAACCGATGTTCTTCCCCTTCTGCAGCAGCTGTTGTGGTTTAAATCTTGTCGGTATTGTCGTGGCGAGATCGTTTATCTGACCACTTTTTGATCCCTTTCCCACATTTCTCAGTTGAAAAAAGGCCTCTCTTTTTGGCCCTGACAGAAATTGTTTTTGCAGTCTGCCTCAGCCTTCACATTTTTGTGTCTGCTTTTACGAACTCTCGTATCTTTCCCCACTGGCATCCCGTACTGACCTGCCCCGGGATGCCAAGATCCCGTTAAGAATCTTGTCTGCATGTCTCCTTGCCGGCCATCCAAGTGCAGTCAAGTCAAACATGGCCAGAGACGGCTAGACTAACATTTCTTTCTAACTGTAAACACACTGTCTTTATCAGTTTCACCTGATTTGCATCAGCATGCTGCTCGCATGCGGGACAAACTGTTGTGCTCACAACTGTCCTGTGATGACAGGGCAGGCAAATCTTTTTCACACTCGTTGAACCCTGCGGCTTAAACTATGACGCCGCTAATTTATGGATTTTTACGGGTTAACGAGCTTCATGTCACTGATACATGGGTGATGTGTTGAGGTGCATCACGTAACTCAGACCATTCTTGTTTTTTTAATGTGGTGGGTGTGGCTTCTACTCAGGTGCGCCCAATAGTCTTGAAATTACGGTAAATTATATTTACATTATTTCAAAACTGAATTGTTGGGTTTATTATCCAATAAAACAATTAATGGAGAGTTTTGTGTTGATGCTTTTATATGCCTTAATTTTTGTACTTTATAATCTTTTAAAGTTCATGTCTGATTGCTCTTCTGGAATTCTGGAGGCTGTGTTCTCTGTTTTGCTCATTATGATCAAATAATGGATAACATTTAATTGATTTCTTGGTCTTTTAGGTGCATAATAAGGTGATTGTTAATATAGATCAAGCGAGAAATTGTCCTAGTTGTGAAGCCATAGAGCATTCACTGCGTTTGGACATAGTTGCACAATAAATGTGTTTTTGATTCAACAATAATAATTGAAAAAAAGTCTGCTTTGTGCCAGCCTGTTTAGTTGGTAATCTCCAGGCTGATCTTATGTAGCCAACCCTTCCAGGTTTTTGGTAAGAGTAGCTAAATCTGTCTGCCTCATATTTAAGAGGAGAGCTAATTAACTGGCCATGTTTAAACAGCTCATTATCGCGTTATCTTTATAATTCATTCCTGTATTCTCCCTTCTCATTTATTGTCATCCTCTCTGTCTTGTCTTTCTGCACACAGCCTCTCTCTTGCACACGGGCACAAACCAAAATAACTCCATGAGAGAGGGAAGGGATCTTTATTGTTGATCCAAGCTTTGTTGCATTTTTTTTCTTTTTCTTTCCCTCAAAGCTTCCTTACGTTGTTACTGAGTTACGTAGCTCTGACAGTGCTGACCTGGCAGTGTGAGGCGAGGGACCCCGGGCCGCCCTTTAGCTCGTCAGTCCCTTCACTCGCCACAATGAGGGAGACTCAAAATGAACTCTGCGTGAAAGGGGGGGGGGGGGAAAGGGAAGGGGCGGGAGGCTTATGGTGAATGCAAAGGGGGCAGTGAGCAAAATACCCATTTTGGAGGGCAACATGAATATTGGGACCAGCTCCCTCCCCCAGACAGCATGCATTTGTAAAGGCCCCCATCCCCCTTCAGCACACACACATGCATGCACGCACTCCTGCTGAAGAGGCTTTGCATTCCCGATGAGCAGAGAGTTGGAGCTCCTACTGTGGAGAAGTGTTTTTCATGCCCCTTTCCCTCCTTTCTCTTTCTCTACTTATGCTGCCTTTCTCTTTTTCTGGGCACTGTGCTGAATTCAGAAAGTAGCAGCAAACTTCACAGTTGTTGAAAAACACCCCCGAGTTTGTCTTGAATGTTTTCATACCTGATTTTGCCTTTTTTTTTTTTTTTTTTTTTTTTTTTTTTTTAACAGCTTGGAGAGGTGTATTTTTGTTGTGTAGATCTAACTATACATATGTAACAGCAGGATTTCTGGTTTCTATTCCTGGAGGCAAACAGCATTTGGAGATGGTGGCAGAAAATGCAAACTGGGGAGCAGGAGACTGAAATGAAAGAAGAGTCACAGAGATCACATGCAGTGGTAGCAGGCAAAAAATGACAAGTTCTCATAAACTAGAGTCCCATACTCACGCAAAGCACAGTCAACTGTCACAGCTCATTCGGCTGGTGAGAAATTGTGACTTTCCTCAAAGTGCTGGGTCACAGGGTGACGGAGGTCAACTTGGTAAGCCTAACTTTTTTTTTTCTTTTTTTAAAAACCACAGAAGAAGACATGAAGAAATACTCCTACTCCTGCTTGTATTCGAGAAATGCATCACATCACCTTATTAAACCAACGAGCACGACCTGGGGCATGTAGTCCGCCATTGTTGTTGCTGTTAGGTCGAGAGGTGGAGCGATGATGACGTTGTTGTACCGCAAATGTGCGTCTTGCCCATCCACACCTCAAATTCGAGGCAGCGTTTTAAAACCTCTGCACTCTGGAACCCGCTGTCAGAAAACCCCGTTTTGAGGCTCCTAAAACACCACGCTGTGTGGAGGATCGGCCATAAACGATATGGTCACACGAAACGGCGTATGTTCGTGTGGACAGGCTCTAAAAGTCTCATGCACAGTGTGAAGAGATACGACCTGCCCACGTGTTTAATTGCATGTTCTTTATTCTCTCTACCATCGTCATCTTCTCCTGCCTTGTGGTGTAATTGAGTATGTTTGCTGGTATGTGAATTGGTGTCCTTTGCTTTGTGTCTGCTGCTGGTTTGCCTCCTTTGAAGATGAGCCAGGAAGTGACCTGGGCTAATGAGTTGAACTTTGGACCTTCTGCCCGCGTGTCGGTAAGACAAGGCTGGCCCGGAAGATGAAAAGAGATGCAGCGTTGTTATTCTCACTGAGGAAATGGCAAAGGGGGGGGGAAATGTGGTATGGCTTGCTAATTATGAGGCAGGGAGGGCTTTGAGGGTGAGATATAAAATGAGTCGTCTGAATCAACACTTTTCAAACGTATATAAACACCGAAAATCACAGTTTTGTTGTTCTCTCTCGCTCTCTCGTGCTCTCTCTCTCTCTCTCTCTCGTGCTCTCTCTCTCTTATATCAAGCTTCAGGCACAGAGTGGTTACAGCTGTTATTGTTGTCGTAGCTATAATTACCTCTGAGATACAAGTCAGAAAGAGTTGAATGGCTGGTTTTCTCTCGGCTCATTCAAATGTAGAAATATAAACGAGGAAAAAAGGCCAAACTTCAACACAATTCCTCCTGTTGGCATGTCGGCACAAGTCAACATGACCAAAGGATTAAATCACTTTGACATTATATAACAAAGTATAAAATGTTTTCCCAAATAATCATTGGAGATGTACTTTCATTTCAATGCTTTCAAGAGTTACAACACAAAAAAGTAGTTTTCACAGGGCTCAGCATCACAGAAGATAATCATTTCCATCTGGAAGTCGATCCAGCAGAGAGCAATATTTAAAAATTTAATATAATTACTTTGCTTTTAAATTCTTCTTGCAATGTGCAATACCCCAATAATGTCTCTGACTTGTCAAAACATATTGTTTTTTTTGTATTGAGACCTTCTTTAAAGTTTCTAGGCTTTTTTTCTTAATGGCTTTTCCCTATGATGGTCAAGCTTTTGCCTGATTTGATTTTACCACTTGCCTACAACAAATAGCTGGTTCTTTAATTCTCAAGTGTCTATTTGGCAGCTCCATTTTACACAGGTCACCACAGCAAGTCATTGCAACTTGCAGTTTAGACAAGGCGAGATGCTCCTCTTGCTACAACTGGGAAATAACCCAATCCTAAAGCTTGCTTCTTTGTTGGTTGACATACTGCATCGTTTAAAACCATGAGACTAGTTGTTGTCCTGATTTAATTGAACTGAGTAAAATAAACGATAGCGTCACCTAAAGTGATTGAGAAGATAATTCAGTGTTTGAAAAAAGACACAGTGGACAGGTCACATTTACCCATTGCTCAGCAGGTCAAATAAAATCAAGTTTGAGGTATGACAATCAGTCCATGTTTTTAAGGAATGGTAATAAAAATATTTGACAATTTAGTCGTCGGGGTGACCGTCAACAAAATGAAGCATCTCCCCCTTCTTCTTTAGGATCATTTATGCTCTGTTAGATGTACATATGGATACCCCCACAGAGCCATTTGTCTTTACACTGCGTTCGTTATGTCCGTATTGGTGTCCATCTCCTGGAACCAAGCGTATGTGGACCAAATCTACCAAAATTAGTAGTGACATCAAAGTAATTTTTGATTACCTGTTTTGCCTGTTTGGCAATTAAGAGCAGCGCCCTCTGGTGGAGTGAATGCCCGGCAGTCATGTTTACACGTGTTCAGTGCACACATCTGTTTTCAAGCTTACATAGCATAAATTAGCCTTCCGTATCAAAATAATTGTACTCACCCAGTATCACTCTGACAACTGCACAGAAATAGATGCTTGTTTTACTATTTTAGTGTTATACTAAACATTTAAACAAAACAAAAAAGCTTGACTAAAACAAAAAAAAAAATCTTAGAATGTAATATCCAGCCTGCAGTCAACCTGGGTGAGGAGGCCATACCTGATTAACATCTGACATTGGTTCACACATCTTTACAGCCTCTTCAGTGCAGAAACACACCAGCAATGGGCTGTTTGGACCATAAAACACACGGAGAACCACTTGAACTAATATGGCATCTGCGTTAGCCTGGCGTTTAGTTTCACTGCATCATTTCTGAATGTCGTGCCCATCAAATAAAACTGATTCAAAGGGGACTGGTCACTATATAGAGGAAACTGACAGGCTGTTTGTGCAGGTTGCTCTGGCAGCCTGAAGGCTGAAAGGTCTTCAGCTGAGCCAGTGGCCAAACAAAGTGCTCCGTCTCATTACTTAAGCATTCATTTATGTTTTTCCTCAAACAGAAGCCTGGTTAACTCTTCCTACGAGGATCCTGCATCTTCTCTTTTCTGGTGAATCCAAATGCTCATGTGTCCCAGGCTTCTCTTTCCAAAAGGCCGTGTTATTGCCAGGTTTCGCTTGCTGGTGTCATGCCAGCTATTCTCTGCCTGTCTGGCTCAGACACTGGCACATCAGCAAGCTTGGGGTTTCTACAGGCTTCTCTTGGCAGCTGAACAGGAGACAACAAACATGTTGTTTTTCTGTACTTCTTAATGCAACTTACTGTTGAAAAGTTATGATGAGCAAACAAGGCATTGTTTACGTGCCAATGTTTCAAATGAAAATGCATCATTTTTGCATTTTTTGTTTCAGAAACGTTTCTTGTTTCCATGTCAAAGGATGTAGTTTTCATGACGGGCCTCGAGTGGGTGCTGTTGTTTGTTTTTGAAATGAAACGCCACACACATTCATGCAGAGAATTGGATAATGCAAATATTATTGTTATGGATCCTGAGCATTGATCCCAGGAAGTTGCATTTTTCTCGTTTACATGTCGACGGAGTCTGTGCTTTTTCCAAAAGCTTCACCTTAGGAGCCATTTGCAAACGTTTTTCGTGGCCATCGAGTACCATTGTCGTGAAAATGGAGACCTTCTTGATCTTGATTTTCAAAATAATCAACCAAAGTTTTGCTTTTTCACTTAAAACCATTGTTTTCGCGATGTGCAAATATTTTTGAAAGATGTATTTTGGCTTTATGCTCCATGTAGCGTACTCAAATTAGGCTTTGATGCGTGGCAGCATTTGGATTATTATTTTTTTTTCACACTTATGCAAATTTCGATCGATTGTTTTTATATGTTTGGGGTATAGGTGTGGTATTAAGAGGGTTATTTATTGTTTTAGGATAAGGTATGTTTAAAATGACATTTAAATGCTTCAATACAGTCTTGCATCTTTTGTTTGTGCTGCCACAAAATACATATGTATATAAGTGTGTATGTATTTAACTATGTACATACAGACATAAGTATGTAAATAAAGTGCACAACGTAGCAAAATGTGATTTATTATAATTTATTTGATGAATTGTTTACTTTTTGTTTCGTGACAGATGTCCACAAACACAACCTACATACTCTACTGCTAATTCCACAAATGCGTAGATGTTGCACCATTGTGTTCCAACGGTATAAGATCCAATGCCAAGAACTTTTTTGGTAATAGCAAAGATTGAATTGGTCATTAATTGGACACTAATTGTTTTTGTGTGTATAGTTTAAGTTTTAACCATTCAGTGAAATTTGCAATATGGTATGGTTTTAATGAAAAACTCTCAAAAAAACAAACAAACCCATCTGTGCTTGATTGTTCTATGGTGTTTGATGCTGGCTTGTTGGTAAACTGATGCATGACACAGCTTTCAGACCGTCAGTGACACGGGGTGCAGCCAGATTGTTTACCTGTTCCGGAAACGTTAATCCGTCAGTGCTGCTTGGGCTGTGTGTGAAAGGCCTGATACACTGATACTGAGCTCTGTGGGAACAGGAACACACCTGTGTGTGTGTGTGTGTGTGTGTGTGTGTGTGTGTGTGTGTGTGTGTGTGTGTGTGTGTGTGTGTGTGTGTGTGTGTGTGTGTGTGTGTGTGTGTGTGTGTGTGTGTGTGTGTGTGTGTGTGCGTGCGTGCGTGCGTGCGTGCGTGCGTGCGTGCGTGCGTGCGTGCGTGCGTGCGTGCGTGCGTGCGTGCGTGCGTGCGTGCGCGCGCGCGCGCGCGCGACAAAATAGCATGTAACCCTGCCTGTATGGGTGTGACGTATTCAGTATATGTGTATTTTTATTCACCTTTGCATCTCAATCATTTTCAATGTAAATCTTGTTTAAAAAGATAGATAGATGAATAGATAGATATCAGTTCCTCAGCTGTGTAGTGGAGAGCTTTAAAGTGAGATCAAATATTAATAATAAAAGGCATGTTCGGAAATTCAAAACTTGGTTTCTGGAGGGATATACTTCAGAGCTTTAATAACTGTGGGACTAAATTCAGTTCATTCTGTTTACCTCTGTTTGATGTGCTGAGCCAGCATACCAAACCAGATAAACAACATGAGCCAGCAGCGCTCCTACCATGCAAAAAGTATGCTCTTTGTGTAACAGACATTAGCCTCACTGCCTTGACAAAAACAGATTTGACAGTGACTAAAGGGTTTCTTCATCTATCTTTATTTTTGTATTTTAGAAAAATACCGGAGACAGGTTGTCTCTTGCTAAATGGTCCTTGAAGAGAGAGTCCTGCCTTATACTGACTTGATTTTACCACGCCTCTTGCAAATTTGAACTCAAGCCAAAGCGTTCTTATACATTTTCACCAAGAGTCAAAGGTTAAAAAAAAAACCCAAAAACATATTGCACTACTGCATTGATGAGTTTCCTTGGGATCAACACGTTTAAAAAAGTATTTCTGATGAAAAGTGTATACCTGAAAACCAACGAGCAAGACAACATTCCAGAGGAGACGAGGTAAAATGTCATACTGTAAAAAAACCTGCTCAACTCCTGCGGGATTCCTTCACACAATTCTGGGTCTGGTTTTACTGTTCTAGTTAACGTTTAAGTATGTCAGCTGATTTTAGTTCTTATAAATAAAAACACTCGTTTCTTTGCACCACCAATGGGTCAAGATGTCTCGAAAAAGACATGGGTATCTTAGACTAAAATATCTTTTTACTTTTGTATTTGAGTACGTATTGGAATCTTTTTACCTGTACTTAAAAACATTTTTGATATTAATTGGTACTTTTAGCTTCTGCAAAGTATTTTTTTTGCTTTACATTGAAATAATAGCATCTGTTTCTTTCTTTAGTATTTTAATTTATTTATTATATGAGATTTTTCTTATTGCTGTAATGTGCTTGACAAAAATAAACCAGTTCATATGTAGGTAAAAACTAAAATGAGTAATAATATAAAAGAGTTGAAATGAAGACGACCACCAGTAATTTAGTGTTCATTAAAGGAATACCTGCACATTATAGAAGTATATCATCTGTCCCTCAAGGTTTCCCATGCGGTTTACTGTGGTTGACCACCAGAGCATTGTCCTGCTGGTAGCAGCCATCAGAAGATGGTACACTGTGGTCGTAAAATGGAGGATCCTGTCTGTAGTAAATATCATGAAGGCATCAAAATGATGTTTAATTGGTATTAAGAGGCCCAAATTGTACCTCAAACAACTTCTCTCACTTTCACACCAACATGAGCATGAACCATTGATACAAGATCAGACTGATCCGGGCTTTTAAAGTGTTTACACTGACTTTACCATTTGAGCCTCGCTGCAGAAATTTGAAACCAATTAGACCAGGCACCATTTTCACAATCCCGATTTTTGTGAGCCTGGGCAATTTGAAGCCTCTTTTCAAGGTAGATGGAACAGTGCAGTGTGCTCTGCGATGTTTTCGACATCCGCCCATCTTTTATATGACTTTATCCAACTCGAGGTTGCAGTACACTGGAGCTCGTTCTCAGCTGATTCGTTGAGATGGTACACCCTGGACGGGTCAACTGTCCACCACAGAAATAACACAGAGACTCACATTCACGGCTACAGGCAATTTAAAGTCATCAGTTACACTGCAAATTCAGAAATCCCAGTTTCAACGTCTTTCAAATCATCTTTCATCTCCAATTTAACAATTTAACTAAACGTTTTGCGTCCAAGCTGCAAAGAAAGTAATATTAGAGTGCCCGGTTCCAATGAGGAACCAATTTGCACTGAACGTGAACTATGCTTTGAATTGGGCACGAAACTTTAGTACTTAGTCTTAATAAGGTCTTGAAAAAGTCATTGTTGAAACCTGTAGGAACCCTGTTCTCAGAAAACTCAAGGTGAAAGGTGACATTGAGGTGATGTTGGGGAATGGTTATGGACTTTGGAAGTTTGTGTTGGGAGTGAGCGAGATGTGGCATTCTCTACAACCCCCTCCACAAAATGTTAATGAGTGACAAACAATGTATTGTTTATATTTGAGACGATGATATTTTCTACTTACTTATGTCCCGTGATTTACTTAATGCTGTGTGAAGGTTGAGTTGGACAACCCTTTGCGTTTTGGTGCAGCTTTGTCTGTCCTGATTGGACCTATTTAGGCTAAGAAGGATCATTCTGTGTTTGTTGAGGGACTGACTGAGAGGGAGAATGAGTATGCTGGCTTGCTGTTCGGCTATTAGTGAATTATTGTACTGTTTTTCTTTTTCTTTTTTAGAAATAGTAACTTACAAATATATGAATAAATTTTTGGTAACTTTGCGTTGATCATTCCAACAAGGGTCAGCAGGGCTGGGATGTACTAGTTTGGCTTGGCAAGGGCACAACCAGTATCATATGTGTCTTAATCCTTTCTGCAAAGAGACCCCCCCCTCTATTAATCAGTGCATGTAACTGCCCTAAGAGTACATGAACTTGAACAAAGCTCCCCGTCTATAGAGGGACGTTCTAACAGTGGCCAGACATGAGCTCACATCGTGCTCAGAAACCCGAGAAGTCGACCACCCCAGGAACATTTTTTCCCTCCATGTCCTTTATTCTTTATCTCTTTACCATCTCTCCCTCCTCTTCCACTGTCTGTCTGCTTTTATTTCCACAGCTACTCCCTCATATTCACTTATCTCTGGCACATGTATTATCAGTTTATTTATTCTTAAGAATCCATTCATCTTTATTCAATTTGACTGAGGAGTAGTTGAGTTTATGTTGGGGCAAATGAAATAAAAAATTATATATATATACTTCCCCATCTGATAGCGACAATGCGAGAGATTTCTCCACACAGTGACTGGCACAATCTCAAGTATGCCTAGAGGTTGCATAGAGAAGGTCCCCAGAGCTGCGTCCACTGTGCAGGAATGTGAAGATAATCCAGGATCGTTTGTGCAGACGGTGCGGACGCCACATCTGAGCATCCCTCGGCTGTTTTGGCAGGAAGCATATATTAAAGTTTTGAATTTTATTAATGCAGTTTGATGAGGTGTTATTTTTCCCCGCAGCTTGTCAGTCACAGCACATACCAGCTACATACCTTTTGTCTTTGCTCTCATATCACCAAGTCCATCTTCTAGAGCCGTGACGAGAAATCTGACCCTGTCGAGTTGTACCACCAGGGTGTGACTGAGACTTGTGGTGCCAGAGGCTACAGGCCCCCCCGGCTTCAGACTGAAGGCGGCTAAAACTCCAGTCCAGTGGCTTCGATGTCCTGCACATTTCGCTCGGCTGACATGAGCTGATTTCACTGAGCTTTTTCAGAAAGAGGAATTTGTTCGTTTTCTTTTGTTCTGGGAGGAATTTCAACTACAAAAGTGGAACATAACACTAATGCGATTAAGTATATAGTGTATTTTTTCTTTTCTTTTGGAATTGTTTTGTTTTTGACAGATAGGAAAACCCTAACTAAATAATCAATTTATTAAAGTCCAGCAGAGTCCATTTAGAAAAACAAAAACAGATATATCTAAAATAAATAAGACCAGCAGTGCAGTTCATTGGATGAATTTACTCCAGGAAACCACATTCATTGTTTGGGAGGATTTGAGTAATGCATGTGCACAGGACAAATGCCCATAACCTCAGAAAAAGTATTAGAAACTGTTTATCTGTGGGAGAGTGTAGTTTCAACTATTTCATTCATAAAATGCTGCTGTCGTAAGTCGTGGATAGAAAGAAAAACATGTGGCAGCACCATCCAGAATGCAGGTATTCAGGCTCCCTGTAGTGCCCGTGTGGGACCTGGTGGAGTAATCTAGTGAAATAAATTACTTAAAGCATCGAGTATGTTTACCCAGCTTGTGTTCAAGCATGAATCTGCCTCGTTTTCGCTGCACTTTCATGTATTGTGAAGAAAAAAACATTTTTTTTCCCGCCATAATAATTTCTCAACATCAGTCCCCGCAATAAAGCAGCAAACAAAATGTGTTCTCTTAAAAAAAAAACAATATTGTCAGTATCAGTGTTCATTCTTAAGAGTTTGAATGGACCCGAGTTTCAGCGGGTAAATCCACACTGGGCACCCTGTAGCAGCAAGTTGGTTTTGTTCTCGTAAACCTTTTGGTCACATAAGAGCAGCACACAACTTACTTTAGTTCTTAACTAATTCACTCAATCCCCGTTCATTTAAACATTGATGAATTTGAATGTACAACTGCACAGTTGTTCATCTTTTCAGCTGTTACCCTGCTGTGGGTTTCAGCCTCGGCTATGTTATGTGAACACAAACACCATCATTTATGGGCCTTTTGATATGGAGAAGCATTCAGAGCCCCTATAAATACACAGAATTTTCTCATTATGGTGCATTCCTTTGTTGAACTAATTTGACCGCAGTGTGTGGTGAGGTTTTTTTTTTTTTTTTTTCTCATTCTCTATTGCTCCCAGATTTTATCACCCTAATGGAGGTGCTCAGGTATGCAGCTTTGATCAGTCTTTGGAACATTTTCACATTGGTTTCACTTTAGCAGCAAGTTGTTACTCTCACAATGCACTTCTGCAAATATCGACGGCTTGTATTGCAGCTTTCAGGTCGAAATCTAGAAGAAGTAAGTCAGAATATCCATTTCTTGTCCCTAAGATTGTGGAATTTGAGTCAGACTTAAACCTTTATGTAACTTTTATTGAAACATGACACACAAAAAAAAGAGATGTTCCCAGTAGGAATTAGGTCATAAAGTTATATGTCCAATTAGTCAAACATGAATAACCTGTGCTATGACTATGTCCCCAGGAGATTTTAATGGATCAGTTCCTGAGACATAAAAGTCTGTGTGAAAGACATGTGCCCAGTTCTTTTTGACATGTGTATTTGACATCAGCTTTCACAGACACACCCGATAGTTAGTTCAAAGAGGAGGAACGTGAATAATGTCTGTTAGAACATCATTCAAACTCTTGAGCACTGTTTGTACACAAGGCATTTTTGGAATGAGTGCCTCTCTATTTTGCGCCTGCCGTCTTCACTTACTTTTCCACCCACAGTTTACATTATGTGAAGCCGAGTACCCATAGCCCTCATTTCATTGTTTCTGAGCACACAGTGATAGACAAAAGGAGGGGGAAAAAATCCTCATTTGCATCGACTCAGATGCCAGATTTTGTGTTTCAAGGAGTCAAAGTGCTCATTTTTTGTCGCCAATCTACAGTTCAGATGGTTCATTACCATACTTTGTCCTGCAAATGAAGGGTACTCTATTAAATACACAACAAGTAGGTGCCATCTTGTGTGGACACAGAGGACAATATGTCTCCGGTACTCATGCTGACTGTTTTCCACAGGTTTAGTTTGTTGAATAAGAAATGCATGCATCTTTAACCTGCACTGGGATGAGACGTGTGCAACTGAGATGCATGAAAATACAGCTAATATCAAACCTTTTTGGTTGACGACGCCTAAATAGTGAACAAAGGTTGCAGTATAAAAGACACACTTGCTTTTATTTACTGATTCCTCAGTAATAAAGAGAAAATACTTTTAATTTTTCAGGTTTGACCTTTTTATTCATGGTCAGAGTTTTATGGTTCTTAAGCCTGGCTTCAGCGCGGACGTAATTCTCTCAAATTGAAGTTCTGGCGTCCTGCTTTTCTGTTTTCTGCTTTCATTAGACCCCGCCCCACTTTGCCACACTTCTCTCAACACCCCCTTTACTCCCTTCTTCTCTACTCCACCCTCCATTCCCTCTCTCTCTCTTTTTTTTTTTCTCCTCACATGTGGAAAGCATTATATCCTGTCTGGTGGAGACGGAGAGCAAACATCCCAGGCTGAGGCTGAGAGCCTCTTGGGAAGTAGTAGGGGGCGGTGGGAATGCTGTTCAGGATCTACATGGTGCTGAGTCTCTTTCTCTCTCTCTCTCTCTCTCCCCCCCCCCCCCCCCCCCCCCCCCCCCCCCCCCCCCCCCCCCCCTGCTTTGCTGTTTGGACAAAAGAGTGTGCCGTTATTCCACAACCGCAGCACTTGGTAGCTGAAAAGCGCCACTCTCCCACCACACTCGGCGGGTGAACACCCTGGCTGAAGGAGGTGGAGGTAAAAGTCCAGTTACAGTTTGTTGTAGTGCACATACTGGTCTCGTTGCACGCCGGTCATATTTTTGTGTGCATTAAACTGTCACTTGGAGTTGCGTGGTAGACTCATTTCTGTCATTTAAAGATGTACTTGTATATGGACTTTTTTTTCTTTTCTTTCGTGGTTTGCAGGATTTGTTCAGCTGAGCTCATCTTAAAAGCATTTACAAATCATTGAATTTCACCCTCATAAATCTCAGAGAAAACTGAAATACAATGACTAAGTTCAGGACAAAATACAGAATAAAAATGCAAGAATTTACTTGTTTACTTCTCATTGGGGAGAAAAAACATGCATGATATCAAAGTTGTATACAAACTAAGAGCAAAAGTTGTCATTTTTACTTTTAAGCAATGAAGAATAAAATGTAAGTAAATAAATGAATACAACACTGGTGCTTTACGATAAAAAATTTTAAATGTCATCAACTATGAAGACTGAATTCAGCGTCTTGGGTAGAAAATAATTGAAAACCATTGTTGTGATACTCTTTTCTCCCTTTTCTCCCCAAGTTGTTCCATAATGAAAAACCATTATATGTGGCGTCAGACTGGATGGCGTATGTTGAACAGGTTCCCAGTTTTCACTTTGCGTCGCCAAGGCTGGATTCTCTGTCAGTGAAGCGAAACCACCACCACACCCTTACTGCTCGGGGTCCACTAAGGGGCAATTTGTCCAATTGAATTTTAGCAGTGGACAGTGGAAAATATATATTAAAAAAAGCTTCAAGCTTTAAAGTGTGATGATACCAACACACAGTGTTGAACTTTGCCTAAAAAAACAAAAACCTGTTTTATCCATCAGGGTTATACTATTGCAACCAAATCAGGCTTTTATGAAGGTATAAAGGCTGGAATTCATTTTTGCACATGGCAGCTTTTCCTGTCCTTTTTGACTTTCCTATCTGGCCACAACCACCACAAATACACTTAATACTTATACCTCTGCAAGATTAAAAATGGTGTAAAGTCATTCTGAATCACTGTAGTGAAGCCACACACACACACACACACGTGTAGATACAGAAATGCTCCACCAACACTGTGTGGGCTTCAGCTTTGTCTCGATTAGTTTGTTACTTAGATTAAAGCAAATTAAATTGACCCCCAGCACCCTATAAATGCAGGAGTGAGCAGCTGGCATACACTGACAACCACTCATTTAATTAGCCTACATGGTTCACTCAGTTGAAATAGAGACGCACTCAATCAGCAAGGGTTCAGTTTCTCTTTGGCCTTTTTTTTTTTTTTTTGTTTGTTTATGAACATCTCAGTTTGTTTTTAAAGGCAGATGCTACTTAGTTCAATATTCACTTTGGTTTTAAATTTGGTTTGGTTGCTCTAGTTTTTTGGTTCTCTGACGGTTTTGTGCTGTGTGTTGTTCCCCACCTGGGTGCTCATTCTCTTGGGTCAGCTGGACATGGAATCAAAACCCCAAAATACAGAAAAGCAAGACAATGTTGAAAATGTTAAAACAAAGAGTTCCTTCACCCCCCCCTTTTTTTTTTTATTCTGTGACTTTTTTTGCACTGGTAGACTCTGTTTTTGATGTATTATTCATAGAGAAGTATTGATTGCTGCTGGTCAGAAGCTTTCTTATATGTTTTCAGTGGTGCTCAATAGACACACATAAATGGTATGGTCATTGCCTTTTTCTTTTGAAAAATTGTATATTTGCATGCAGAGAAATTGTGTAATTAATTCAAAGACAGTCACGGTATTTGGTTTTCATTCTTATTTTGTGCATAAGTCTATAAGCATAAATCGTATCATAAGTCCATGTACAGAATTTAATTAGCTTTTTTTCCTTTAACTGAGGTGTAGTTTTGTTTGTTATAATTGACCATGAAAAACATCAAATATATTCTGTAAACAGGCCTTGTTATTGCAACAGGCATATTCTTACAGAAAAAGAATAAATGAAAAGAACTTCACTTCTTCCTCTGTTGTTCCTGTATGTGTGGTATGGAGCCATAAACTGCAGGTGTAATTATTTCAGCTCTTGTTTCGAGTGTATTGCAAAAAATAAACAAACTGTGCTCCCATTCTCCCTCTTTTCTTTTCCTCTCCCCAGTGCCTGTTCCCCGACTCTGCTTTGTGGCAGTGAGAGGGAAAAAATTGAGATGGTGGGCGAGGTTGGGAATGAAGACATGGCAAGGGTCTAGGGGAGAAAAAAAAAGAAGCAACACACACACATGCACATCAGAGATGGAGCTCTAATGCTGCATCCTTGGCTTCCAGCCCCTTTGTAGTGCAATGAGCACAGAGTTGACTGGGGGCAGGGAGGGAGAGAAGAAAAACTATGGGGGTATAAAGTACTGATGGAAGGAGGGAGCTTGAGCTGTATACCAGAAACATGGAGGAAGCAGCAGTTTCTGTCCCTTGGGCTTTTGGCTTTTATCTGTCAGTTGTGTGGAAACCAATCTCTGACTCCCTACAGCTTCAGTGCAGCAACAGCTTCGAGTGTGTCTGTGTGAGACCACGTCCACAACATCCATAGACATTTCTGACAATGATTTAAACGGTGCACGAGCCACACATGCAAATGTTGTTTTTACCCGGAGCACGCGCATTTCGTCGATTCACAGCTGGCACAGAGACACTGGGGCGCCTCACCCAAGGGGAGTTCACAGTTTTACCCTCCGGTATGTTCACAGATGAACCCAGGACTATTGAAGAAAGTGTGTGTGTGTGTGTGTGTGTGTGTGTGTGTGTGTGTGTGTGTGTGTGTGTGTGTGTGTGTGTGTGTGTGTGTGTGTGTGTGTGTGTGTGTGTGTGTGTGTGTGTGTGTGTGTGTGTGTGTGTGTGTGTGTGTGTGTGTGTGTGTGTGTGTGTGTGTGCGCGCGCGCAGGCTCTCCAGCCCAACATCAAATTAGCGTAGCTTACAGCTCTGCTCCTGCCTTTGAAGTTTGGTGAATTGCTAATCAGCGTATTCCCAATTCAGGACGACCTCCACTTCCTCTGCTCTCACTCCCCACCTTCCTCCTTTCTTTCTTCCTCTCCCTCCTATCACCTGCTTCCTATTTGCCCTTCTATTGTTGCCCTGCATGTTAATGCCTGTTCTTTCTGTTTGTTTCCCTTTAAACAAAACTTTACTGGAATGGCTGTCGCCGTCTCTGTCCTGTGGCTGGTGTCCTCAGTCATCTGTCAGGATTTTATTCACTGCTCCACCGAGAACAAAAGACTCACTTTTAAGGAGAAGAGCCTCTTAGGAGATTTTATGGCCTCCCAAAGAGAGCCTGACGGAAGAGCTGAAGTGGCAGGCCCAATTAAATAGATGCTGTATACATGGATGTTTCCCCATATCCTAACAGTTGACACAAATGGCTGTAACAGGACTGAAGACGAGGGACGAGCCACGAGGAAAAAAAGATGAACAAAACAGACGAATATCATTTGTCCACTTTTGTGTAAGTCTGCGATGGACTAACTCCACCTGTCCTCGGAACTGCAACGCTTATTTGTTAAGGAGGCTGCAGTCACATGTTTTGCACGTCCTCAACCAATTGTGTCCCTTAACATCAAATATACCACAGGGACATAAAATTAATGCCACTTAACTTTGTAACTCACAGTTTGAGCTTTGAATGAGCTTCAGTCATTCCTGCAAACCACTCGACTGTTGTCAGGATTAGCCCGGAGGTGGATGGATTTAAAAACTGGCCTAATGAGACAAAGGCTGGAGCTCTGTGATCAATGGACAGCAGTTTGAATGCATTTCTCCAGAGCTTAGTTTTTAGAAAGCTGGCTTTTTAGATCCATTGCCCTTTTAAGGTGTGCATTTTACTGTGATCCTTTTCAATCTGTGCAGACAAAACTACATTTTAAAGGTCTTTAAAGAGCTAACTTGTGTGTTTGTAAGTGTGTGTCCTTCACTTTTCAGGCATTGATACTGCTACAGCCTGGTTTTATTCCATTTGTTTAGAAATATGGGCATTCTGTTGCAGTCTCAAATTTTGTTGCAATGTTCTTAAAAAATAGCTTAATCCTTGCAGATCCCAAGCAAACTCATGATTTTCTGTTGGGGAGAACCACTCCTTGACTTCCTTGAGTACACGTTACTGAAGTTTTGTTATCAATTACTTTATTAACCATAAAAGGAGGTTTTTAACAACAGATACTTTTGGTAAATGACAAAGAAAACTATGAAATATGACCAAGAAATTAAGTTTCAACCCAAAAACCAAATAAGCATTCAACACTAACCATTCACAATATGGTAAGTGTTGGCTCAATTACAGAGCTGAATGAATACGCCAGTTTGTATATGTATACAAAAATTTTATAAAATGTACAACATAGTAGCACAGGCAGAAACAGAGGGTTTCATACACTGGTTAAATGAAAATATACACCATGTTTTAATTTTATGTTCAACATGTTATCTTTAACAATATGTTAAATGTATATTGCATGTCAGTAAATGTTATTTTTGCTGTGGTATTTGTGTTAAATGTTTGTATAAGGATAATCATTTCTAGGTTGAACCTGGTTTTAAATGGAGATCATGCAAACACTTGTTAACAATGTATTGCATGTTTCTATGGTAATCTTATTAAATATTGCCACTAGTATATTGTCATTTTTTTATGTGTTCTATTCAAATAGGTTGTCTTGCATGATTTCCTTTAAAAAATATACAAACAGAAATGTGCAATAACTTACATCATCAAAGGTTAATTCTATCACTTTATTTATATGATGAGTTCTTGTTCAAGTTTAATCTGCTGTAAATCGATGGGACTTCTCAACTTTATTTTCATTATGTCAAGACTCACCCAGAATAAATACAGCAAAATACAGACGGTTTGCTAAGAGACTGTTGCAAGGTGCTTGTGTGTCTGCCTATGTGTCAGTGTTTGATTATGGGTCATGGGAGGCCACGGGCCCATGGTGGCCCGGGCCTCTCAGGTTTCAGAGCTGAGCATTCCTCTCCTGCCGCTCCATAGCTGTGAAAACCACAAAGCAGCTCCAACAACAAACACTTAAGGCACTGGGGGAACGACGACTAACCTGTTGCTTATCAACAAGAGGACCTTTATCTCTCCTCAGGATTTCTTTCCGTTTTTTTCTACAATTGGCAGCTCGACAGAAAGATGTGATATTTCTTTGCAGTGCACCTCCCCGCCCCCACTTATTGGTGCCGCTTGAAGGTTTACAAGCACATGATTCTTGCAAAGTAGTGGCAGCCCTGCTGATGTGTGCTTGTTCATGCTTCGTGTTTGCTTTTTTTCCTCTGAGAAGGGCGTGGAACACTAGACTGTCTGGGCATGGTTTTACACTTTGCAAATAACTTTTCAGTGAAATATGCAGCTGTGTGTCACTTGTGTGTGTTTCTTTATAATTCAATATAGGAATGGAATACAATACAATAGAAATACTTTCTTAATACCAGAGGGAAATTCTTGAAACCAATGGTGGCAGCTGCCAGCTCGGTGGTCAGAGCAGCATCTGGGAGCAAATTGGGATTCAGTGTTTTGCTGTGGGACACTTCAGTAAGTTGACACGGGGAGATGTGGAAACACACCTTCCGATTGAGAGTCAACCACTCTACCAACTGAGTCACTTCTGAATAATCGGTGATGCAGGGATCCCGAAATGCCTACATTTTTTACCGGACACTGGTCCAGTAATCATGCAATTTTACTGGACCGAATTAAAGTTTGATGAAAATCGTGTTGTTGTTTTTTAATATGAGGCTGTAATGAAATGTACGAATGTAGGCATGTATTCTCTCAAAATGAAGCTACTCTTCATTGTTTTGATGTCAGCGCTGTTCTCCTCAGAGAGCTGGCGTTTTATAACGGTGACGTCTGGCGACAGAGCGCCGCCTCACTGTACAACGGCTTTGCAAACATCCACGTCGGTGCTTTGCGGTACTTTGAGCATAAAATACGTCTTAACAGCGGACATGTTGTCATGAAAAGTTGGATAGCCGCAATGCTACTTCCGTAGCCTCCTCGCTGGCTGCAAACTGTGGAATGGATTTCCTGACTCATTACTCCGCCTCCGTTCAGGAAATCCATTCCACATTTTGCAGAGTAGCAGAAATTCGAAGATGAGACCAGTTTTATGAGGATGTTAACTGGACCAAGGGCATTTTTATCGGTAATGGCCAACTGTCCGCTGTATTTCGCGGTCACTGTGACGTTGGTTACAGCAATCAAGCCTTAACAACTAAACTCAGGTTCTACTCATGATAAGAAAGGTATAGTGATTTGCAGTGTGTTTCCCTGTTATGATGTAAAATTGACAAACTTGACGAGCTCTGAAAGGGGTATAGCAAAAAAGAGAGCAATTGATCTACAGTGAGTTATATTTGGATTAGTAGTAAGTATGCTGCATTGTGGATAGTACCTCTGGTAAGTAGATAACAACGTGTGTGGACAGGCTGCTAGAAATAGCAACTTTATAGAAACCAGGCAATTTAAGGCTTTGCCTGCTGTGGCACAGCTTACTGTCAAAACACCTGCCTACCTGCTGCTTCAGCACAAACATTAGCTTTACAATGTTTGTCGCCACCGCACACTGTAATACTGCTGCTCTCCTTTAAAATAACAGTGT
The DNA here is from genome assembly GCF_963422515.1 of Blennius ocellaris. NCBI lineage: Eukaryota > Metazoa > Chordata > Actinopteri > Blenniiformes > Blenniidae > Blennius > Blennius ocellaris. Next base: position 9,653,608 of record NC_137661.1, on the reverse strand, counting down.
TAATAAGAGAGTAAGTATGTCTCAGTGATGCTATTCAGAGTTATATGTGTTTGTGAATGCTTGCATGTTAATGCAGGTTCAAGTTCATGCAGCTCTTAAAGATATTTTTGTGGAGCCCTTTTCATACCAGAACTTCTTTTCTCAAAGCCTCAATGCACCACAGCACTTCATATTCATTTAACAATATAAATCAAGAACTATTAAATGTTTCAGCATGGATTAAAATTTAACATTGTGCATTGTTCCAGTTGCCCTCCAAAATTTGGTGACATTATATTTAAGCCCTTGTTAATAATCACGAAGCACAGCTTTCCATTAGCCATTAAGTTCAGTCCAATGTGTTATGTAGGATAGGATGTTTATGTAAACTGGATCGTACAACAATAACAAGTCACATTTATGATAGCTTGGCTGGCTACACACTTACATCAGTCAAAATGTACAACACTGTTCCAGGACCTGGTCACTGACCCTGCATAGACTGTAGCAATTGATGAATTTATGACTGTCCACTGCACTTGGCAAATAAAAATATCTGCTATTATGAGGGTCCACATGTGTACATTTCAATGCGGGATTCATCTGTGACTTGCATTAAGATACTTTGTCCATCTTGCTTGTACTCCCATTAGTGATGGCAGGCTTAATGTCATTGATGACAAACAGGTGCAAATCTGAGGAATCTAATAAAAATGACTCGTGCATAAAAGGCTGCAAATGATCAAACAATTTATTAGCCATATGTTGATGAAGTTGTAGTTTGCTTGCTAAACTGTGTTGGGGGAAAATGACCTTTTGTAACCAGCTTGTAACATTTGTGTACGAGTTTGTGAAGATATAACGAATCCAACTTGTTAATCACATTAGGCCCCTGAAGCTAAATCTTGTGTGATGGTTTGAGTTATTGGGATTCAACTCCTCAGCATTCATCCTGATCTAACCTGGCTTTCTCTGCTTTGCTTGGTTCCCTCTCTCTGCAGAGGATTTTCAACTCGTTTGTGTACACCGAGAAGACATCAAACGGGGAGACAGAAGTGCAGCAGGTGAGTAACAAAGGCTTCTCCTGTCGTGTGTGTGTGTGTGTGTGTGTGTGTGTGTGTGTGTGTGTGTGTGTGTGTGTGTGTGTGTGTGTGTGTGTGTGTGTGTGTGTGTGTGTGTGTGTGTGTGTGTGTGTGTGTGTGTGTGTGTGTGTGTGTGTGTGTGTGTGTGTGTGTGTGTGTGTGTGTGTGCGTGTGCGTGCGTGCGCGCGTGCGCGCGCGCGTGCGCGCGCGCGTGCGCGCGCGCGTGCGCGCACATGCGCCAGCCATCAGAGGAAAAAGGGGGTTTATTAAAATTCTATGGCTGCTGTCTCATTGGCTTTGAAGTTCTCTGTCTGTTTTCACATTTGTCTGTGCTCCATCTCTTTCTCTCTCTCGCTCTCTCTGCTAACAATATGAGTGCAGACAGGCAGAATAAGGAGGCTCGAAGGGGAGATGAACAGAGCTCAGCCACAACATTTGCTTCAAATGACCCCCTTCCATCCACAAGTCAGGGTTTATGTGTGCCATTTTGCTCCCATATTGAAAAACCATGCACGGAATCTGTGGCATCCTGTGTCAAGTTAAACACGACAGTGTATGGGGCGTGCATGCGTGTGTGTTTTGCGTGTTTATTTGCAGTCCTGTGCCAGAGATCTTGGTAGAGTGACAGTAAACACCAGACTGGTAAACAGCCACGAGCAAGAACAGACAGGTTGATGTTTGTTTGCATTTCTCCTGTGACCATGTTTTTGTGTGTGTGTGTGTGTGTGCACTGGTGTATCCATCTGTGTCAGTGACTGGATGTGTGTGAAAAATAAATAGCCTCTCTCACCTTGCAGGTACTCACTATTCCAGAGACAGCCAAAATTGGCCTGAACGTGTTGTTATCGTCTTAAATATACCTAACTCAAATAGTTTTCACTCAGCTTCGAGTGCCTCTTACAGCGGAGTACATTATTTTTTTTTATAAACAGATTCACAATTACAGTAATTTTACTGACAATACTTGAAGGATTTCAGGGTCTTCAGTCACTTAAATTCAGTTTTAAGCTGCAAATCTTGCATCATTATCTTTGAAGCATAGATTGTAACCATGAACCTCCCGAGGCATGCTTCAACTCAACTGATTGACAGCTTTGGCATTGCTGTCGTCTCTGTCCTCTATGGGAAATGGGGCTGTGTCCCTAAGCCAATTCAATTAGGAGGATATGTGCAGAAAAAAAGACTGAAAGTAGTGGAGAGGATAGGGGAGCCAAAAGCTTTTTTGACAAATTTCTCCTGTAAAAATTATTATTATTAATTAATTATTCAGACACTCGGGCATCTGTTTCTCCCAAGTAACGGAGCCTCCATTCTGTGTCTGCCTGCGTTTGTCGTGACTATTGTTTCACTCTCGGTGACATAAGCTGTCAGAGTGCCTATTATTAATTAAAGCTCCCGACGCTTTTAATGCTGCACAGATAAGATACTCCCTTTCTAGTTATGGTTTTAGGAGTGATTTGTTCTGCTCCTTTGTACACGGAGAACTCCATGTATTCTCGGATTAGTTTCCTAAAACCACTTGATCTAAGTTCGCCTACCTCAGCTACACCACCACAAAACATCTTAACACATCAGAGATGCTGACAGGCCATCTCAGGGCCAACGCACAGGGGGAGCGGGACGGCATCACGAACTTTACCGTGCAATTCAAAGCTCTATACACACCTCGGTTGCAAACAAGTTTGAACACTGTGAATGTCAAAGTATTCTCTATGGTTAAACCTTAGTTATACCGCCTTTTAAAATATACCAGATAATTAATTATATAGTTAGCAGCTTGAAGAGTCAATAACATTATGTTACCATATTCTGTTTTTTACAGAATAAAATCTGAAAAATTTGTTTTATTAATAAAAAAATGGACTGGCATGCATAAACAACAACAATGTAGTGTGCTGAAATAATGTCCCAATTATGACGACTGGTGATTTTTGTTAAATCATTTGAATGGCCTTGTACTAGTGGGAGATATTCCTACGTTTCTCTGGCAACTGGTAATATTCTGGACTCATGGAAATGCACAGCTTTAGCTCCAACATTATAAGGTCATTCAAGCAGAGTAAAAGATACGCATGCTCACGTTTCCACACGAGAGCTGAAGTTTGCCCATTCTTGGATCAACATCCTCCCTGTTGGTCTCACCATAAACACCACTGCCACTGACTGTGGTTCAGCACTGGCAGGCACATCGTATAACCCCACAACACAAGTCTCCAGTGAGCACCAAGTCCTTTCCCTCCGCAGCCGAACCGGCCCACTGGGTGCTGCAAACTCTGCCAGCTGCTTACGCTGGGTCAAAGCACGGATAGAGCGGCCCAGTATTTTGGAGAGTGTGGTTAATCTGCAGAGCGCAGGTTGGTTTTGGCCTCATTGTGGCAGACTGTAACTGAAGCTTTAACTTGCACAGCCAGAAGTTTCTGGTTTCTCAAAAGTCACTCATTTAAAAGTGGAGCAGCAGTTTCTCTCTTCCTCTCCTCGCCCTCCCCCAGTTGTGGAAACACGGCTCAGTTGAACACTGGCCCATTTCACCTCGATTTAATACAAAGTTTGCTGCAGCTAATTGCCATTTGTGGGCAGTGCTTTGTGTGAAGAGGTCCAACGTTAGTGGGTTTAACTCTGTCCCTTTGTGAGCGTGGATGTATTTGTGTCTTTAGTGTGCGTGTGTGTGTGTGAGTGTGTGTGTGTGTGTGTGTGTTCCTTGTGGTGGAGTAGCAGTAATTTGGGGCTGTGCCTTGAGCCCCTGTTAAAACCTTAATAAGAACAGCAGCCGGCTGATTAGGTGTGCAAGTGGTCAGTGGGTCGCCGTACATTTTCCTGTTCCTGGCTTCTATCACACCCTTTTTGTAGGCAGTTGAAATCACAGGCTGTGAACAAAGGGGGTACAGTTACTGTGAAAATAAGCCCTTTTCTGTGTGCAACAAAATGAAAGGTATTCAGTCTTATCGTCTTTGCACAGGATTCAGTACATTTATATATTTTTAAATGACATTAAAAGCATTGCAAAAAAATGGCGAGGGGAATCTTGCTTATGTTTATTGTAACAACTTGATGTAATTATCTGTAATTAATTCAACTCTTTTCAAGTATTTTGGATCTTCATTTGAGGTCAGCAGGTAGGGGGAGTGATGAGCACCCACAGCGGGAATACAAGCATTTTATTTTGGTTAAAGCCCTCTTAAGTAGCATTTGCATGTTGTCTCTGTGCATGCACAAATTATCTGAGTCTGATAACATGCGAGGTTAAGTGACAAGTTTGAATTGACTGTAGATGAGTGTGTGGACGATCATCTGTCCCTGTGTGTTGGCCCCGCAATGAACTGGAGGTTCAGGGTACACCGTGCCCTTCATCCAATGACTAAAACTTGAAAGGGGAGAGAAGAAAATATGTAAATATGGCTGAGTTTTGCTAAACTGAGTTCAATGTGATTCAAATTATCACAATGTTTATGAATCAATAATAGTGATGGCTTTGTAGCTTTGTTTTGATTATTCAAATATATTTAGTTTCTTTATGAGGACCTCCCATAACGGAGTTAAAAAATGAGTAATCTGTTGTTTTTTTTCTTAAATATTTACGGAACAGTCACAGTTAATTACTCTCTTAAACATCGTGTATATAACCAAACATATGTTTGACTTTTTGATCATTCCTGTGGTCAGGTGTTAATTAAAAAAAAAACAAAAAAACATTGTAAATCATTATATATGCAGTGGAGATAAATTATAATATTGATAATGATGAATTTGATGGGTTTAGAATGGTTTAAGAAAAGAAAGGAAATTGAAAGTCACAGGGGATGACGAGGTACTTTCTCATATTCATGCACTCCATAAGTATTTCATACTTAAGGAGCTTAGTGAATAATATTGCAGTTGTCAGATTTTTTTTTTTTTAGGTCTCAGGATACATTGGTTATGAATGCCACACAGATCTTTTCAAGGCAGTTTGGCAAACAACACTGAGTTCACATCTCTGTTGTGAAAGGCTACTGGTGCGCTGGTTATTAATGTCCCCCAGGAGACGGCCACAGAGCTGGTTATTAGTTTTCTTAAAAGAGCTGGATCCCTTGTTTTAAAAGAGTGCTGTGATACGTGTGCTCAACCAGAACCTCGGCCTACAGAGAGAAAAAGACAAAGTATAATGTATGCTTGTTCGGACAGGAGGCAGCAGGAGGGGCTCCGATAAATACAACTGAATTAACTGCTGTTCCTAAATTTGTTCCAGCTTTTTTTTTGTGTGTGTTTTTCAAAGGTAAATTAGACCCTAAAACACAATGCCTGACTTGTTGGAGGACTTACTGATGTTTTCTGTCTTGATTTGAAACAAAAGTAACAATGAACAAATGGCTCTCAAGCAAAAACCAGAATACACATTTAATTAAAGAAACTTCACATTCATTGGAGACTGCAGTAGTTTTATATACTGTAAAACGTCTGTGATCCAGTTGAGTATTGACAAATATATACTACATCTTAGTGGCTATAAACAATATTATATCACTTCATTTTGTGACATCCTTATCAAATAATGACAAATGTAAAGATTTTGGCAGATTGTCTCCTGGACGTCAAGCATCCACCAGCTGGTCAGATTTAACAGAGATGCTTTTCATGTTTATTGCAGCTTGAAGTATCTGCATCTCGAGTATGGTTACATTTAGATCGCGTGGCGGCGTATTTCAGGCCTTCCATGAATCTCATAAAAGGCAAGAGTTAACGTGTAACAGTTTGCCTTGATCCGTCAAACTCTGTTTACATGGACACGTTTATTTAAACCCACACAGCCGCACCTCCCAAGTATTTTGGAGTGGTTTGGAGGAAGGGTCAACCTGAGTTTGCCCAGTGTTGTTTTTCCATATAAAACACGTTATGATGACATGGTACTAAATGTAGAAGTTATACTGTATATTTATCTTTCAAATCCAAATATGTTGCTCTGGAAATAAACCAATCTGAGAGGGGAAAAGCCATTTCAAAACAAAAAAGCTTTTGTTTTGTAGACTAATCACATTTGAGGTTGTTTTGATGATTTGGGTGCCTTTACATGCATTTAAATAACAAGGGATAGAGGAAATGTAGGAACGAAAACTTGATATGCTGGAACCTGTAAAAAAAGAAAATTATTTACTGAAATATACGCTTTTATTTAAGAAACTGTCGTGTATTTGCTAAAAATGTCAATAAAAATAGAGCACAGTTTGGCCTGATATGGTCAGAACAAAGTGCAAAACAAGAGCGGTCAATGGTATAAACGTCACCGCCGGCATTATGAAGTACAGTGTGACAAATTTGTATGGGAGTCATTTCTGAAGTTACAGTGCTGTGCAACACGTGTCTATCCTTGCTTTCTTCCAAGCTGTGAAAGACTGATACTGAGAGTTTTAATTAAAATGTTGTTGTTTTCATACTAAGATGTGTCTTGTTTTCCTTTGTGCAGCTGGCCAAAAAGATTCGGGAGAAATTTAACAGATATCTGGACGTGGTGAACAGGAACAAACAGGTTGTGGAGGCCTCGTACACGGCCCACCTCACTTCTCCGCTCACCGCAATACAGGACTGCTGCTCTATACCAACATCCATGATGGAGTGAGTAACCGTTTTGCACGCACTCGCTCATGCACGCACACTCGTGGTACCAAAGCCTCTGCAGGAGGTTCATTCATTCTCCATCTATAAATCCACCTCCCACTGTTAGCACCTGCACTCGACTCTACATACATTTACTTATGATTCAGCTGAAGAGACAAATCCTCATTTCTGCCTTGTTTAAACATGTTTTGATCATTCTTGGATTAGTTATAGTTGTCTATAAATCGCATCTTTTACAGCCCTGGGCAGTTCTGGCGTGCTCTCATACTTGGCAGCGTTTTAAACTCTACCCTCATTTCAGAAGCCATTAAAACTATAGTTGGTGCTTCACAGCATGGCATCTCAAGAATAATAACTTTTATTAGACTTGGAACCCAGAAGGATTCAGAGATGCTGGGCTTTCACAGTTAATATGCTTTATTGTAAAACCAAAGATATGATGGCTGTGTTGGCATCTTCGCAACTTCAGTAGAAATTTGATTTAGTCAAATCTTTAAAATTATACATCTTTCTGTTGCTTGATTCACTTTTTTGGTATTATGAATATAGCATAAAGCCATGGAGCAATTGTGTGTGTGAGATTGAATACGTCCGATTGGGAGGAGTCTTTTGCTAAGAGATTTTAAAATTGGCCCAGTCTGCGGAGTAGACCGGGCTTTTCAGCCAGCCACCAACTCCATCAGGCAACAACACAGTTCAAAGCTGAGCTCAGAAAAAAAAAGCGAGAGAGGGCTGCTTTCAGTTCTAATCTACAGAGCAGCAGCTGTCTCTACCCTTCATCTGCTCTCTCTCCACTTCTGTCTATCTCCCTCCCCTTTATCAGCCGATGTAACTAGTTACTGCTCTCTGAAGTTTTTGCACTGCAGACTTCACAGGCTGCAAGGTCACCTGTCTTTCCCCCTGCCGTGCAAAGGAGAGATAGGCTGTCTGGCTCAGGGCCACTGGCCACCTGTAGCCGAATCACAGCCATAGCATAATGTGCACACGTGCAACACTTCTTCACAGGCAAATATGTTATATGTATGTCTCAATATATTCAATTTTCTGCCTGGTTTATACTACAGATTCATAGTTTTTGAATGACATTAAAGTTAAAATAAAATTTTTTATAACACAATTGAAAAAAGGGAAGACAGTAGTTGAGTAAGATGTTGAAAATACCAAATCAAAGTGGAGTCGAGATCCTCAGTCAAAGAAAAAGAGGTGTTTGTGTGTTCATTATCTGACGTTTATACATAATCATGAAATACTTAATTATAATCTCCCTTTTTCATCACTTTGCCTGATCAGTTATCCAAATATCACCCCAGACAATTAATTTTAATAGATATGTTGATTGTGGAATGATTGAGGGCCTTCTGTTTTCTACTTACACACACAATAAATTAATATATGGTTTAATTTATGAAACATCTTGGGGGGTATTAAAACACTTAACTTTAATAAAGCATGTCCGTGGTTGAGCTAACCTTTAGAAAGACCCTCTACAGTTGTTTCTGTTGTTTTCACTTTTCTTGCTAAGCGAGTGGTTGACGCCTCTCACTACCAGACAACCAAGGGTCTAATATCATGCAACAACATGAAAAATAAAAGATAAGTTGTAGCTCCTTTACCTTTCTTCATGTACCCTCAACAATTGCATTTAGTTTATATTCTATTTTCTTTAAAAGTCTATGGTCTGAGTGGTTCTTTTAAATTTGAGACTTGGAGGATGAGTAAAACGTGCTTCAGTTGGGTGCTGACTGTCATTTGAGGCACTCAAATGTTGGATCTGCACTGATACTACAATTTTGATGTTAATTAACCTGTTTACAATACAAGCATAATCATAAATAGTACAAATTGAACTTCCTCCATGTTTACAGCCTGTCAAATGAAGAAGCTGAGCTCACCATCAATTGTGGAGAGTTTCATTGTTGTAAAACTTTCCTCTTCTTCTCACCAAAGCTAAATCCCTGGATTAGAAGACTAGTGCATTTACAGTCATTGTTTTTCTCTGCATCATCAGCATGTGGACATGCTCCTTGAACTTCAGACTGTGGTGGAAAAGCAGACCACGATATACACAGGGACATTTTCTTTGAAGAAAAGCAACTTGAAATTAATGTTCCAGGTGCTTTTGATTGGAATACAGCTAAATCTCCTGCAATGATGGGAAGAATTCCTCTCGGTACAGTTCAGAATAGAGGAGGTCAATTAACCTTTAGATATTGCACTCGAATCTTTCACAGATAAAAGATAAAACTCTAAAGTCTACAGTCCCTCTGAGAAATCACAGTTCAGCTTGTATTGAATGTTAATTACTTCCCAATTAAAGCAGAAACCATAGAAATTTATGGGGCTGAATGGATTCTTTCTAATGTCATGAAAGGAAAATGAAGTTATCAAAGTGTCAACTGTCCATCTGTTATCTGACCTGTGTGGGTTGTAAAAGAAATTCACACTGTCCTCTATCTCGGTGCATGCAAGCTGTTCACAAGGTGGCCCTGTGTCGAGACAGGACGTCAGCCCCGTGCTCTCCGCCTCAGTGTCCTTCACTTGTCTCGGGCATCAGCTGCTTTTTGGGGTCTCAGTCAGGTCAGCCAGTTTAGTGGAGGATCAGGTGGTTCACAGGGTGTCCATGTCTGTTTGCCGTCAGGCTGGCAGGCTAACGTTTCGCAGGAAGGCCACCGAGGGCAGTGCTTAGCAGTCAGTGGTATGCTTTAATCACTGCTCAGTCTCAATGGCCGCCTGGACCTGAAAATAGCAAATGTATGCGCCATAGGATTGCTCTCAGCGCCTTTGAGCCTTTATGTTTGTATTTTTAACACAAGATGTCCAGGTGCTTATTTCAACAGTTCATTTGTGAAAGTGAGAAGTGTGCTCTGGAACAACTGAGGTGGCACTCCACTCCATTGTCTCATTTCACTGTGGTTCGAAAAGAGACAAGCTGTAAATGGGCTGTGGGGAAGAAAAAGCCCCTAAAGCTGTTCATATCATATTAAAAAAAGATAGTTCTAATTGGGAAAAGAAGAAGTCTTAACACGACAAGGTTTTGCTGAAGACTGCTGCTGCCTCCAGACATGCCCATTACACAGCATAGCGCTAAACCTCTGTGCTTCAGTTTACCCAAACCTTACCTGGATTTAAACATGATTGGGCTTAGAGTTTGGTCATCACCCCATCCACTGGAAAAACACAGTTTCAGAAGTGGTGACAGGAACTTCACATGCTTGTACCAAATTGCATGGCAAACCATTAAAGATTGGCAGCTGTTGTGATTTAAGGTTCAGAATATCATTTAATCCAGTTCATTTTTATATAGAATGAGATCAACAGAGTCTGTACTCCTTCTTAAGATGCATATAGCAGTTCAGGGTTTGACACCTCATGATATTTGGTAATATTGAAGGCATTACATCATATTGCATTTTTAAATTATGTTGAAACCGTAATATCTTTTTATTTCAGTCTTGCCAAGCATCTATAACAAATTCTTATACCAGTAGTTATGTGTAGCCCAGGTACAGAAAATTAGATGCCTTTAATCAACCGTAAGGAAATCGAGGAGTTTCTCTTGTTGGCCTCTAGGTGGTAGTGTTGTGATCATTCCTCAGCCTTTTCTTCCCCAGAGAAAATGTACGCAAGTAGGATTTGATGTCAAGCCAAGCTGATTCGCCAGAATGACTACATCTGGTTAACGAGTATCTAGAGCCGAAAACATACAACTTCCATCATCTGCATGGATTTAGATCAATGCAGATATTACTATTGAGATTATATAATGTTTTGGGAATGAATACACTATCTTCAAATGTAATATGACAAGATTTATGTGTATCATTTATGCCTTGCCCAACAAATACCTCATATGACAAACCCTTGATGCAGAAAATGCATGAATGTCATTAGAGCTGCTGTCACATAATTTGGAATATGTCGCTCATAAATTACATATAAAGATTAAAGGTAACGTCGTGGTATTGCCGAGCTCCTGTTTCCCAAGAGGAATTCACACTATCTCAGCTCCTGGCAGATTTACAGTGTAGTTCAAGAGTATGCATTGCATTGATGAGAAGCTACTCAGACTTCAGATCAATCTGATCTTCTGGTCTTCTGAATGTTCACCGAGCAAGATGACAAAATCTCTGCATGCACATTGAAGTAGGGGATGGAAAAACACCAGACATGTTTGTGGAAGTGACCATAGCAGGTGTAAATGCTGAGCTCCTGTTAAAGTTGAATTGTACAATCAATGGAAGAAGATCCGTTTTGTGCTTAGAATTAGTTGAGGTGAATGAAATGGAGAGCAAAAATGTTACACCATATATGATTTACTATTTTCTGCCCCAGTGTCAGAAACTGGCTCTCTCTGTAGTGGTTGCTACTAGCAACACAAAGTTCAAACCCACTGCTGGCTGTGTGGCGGCCTGTGTGATATTGAGAAGTTGGTGCAACAATAGGAGCCAATTCTCAAGAGCATGCCGTGTCCAGAAACTTGAACACCATCCCTCGTTTATTTCACATTACGCCTTAACTTCTTAAGCCAACTGTTTGCACACAATGATTGTGATACAGAGGAGCTTCTCACCAACCAGCAGTTAATCCGTCAGGCCAGCTATGCTGCAGAAAGCCCAAGACAGAAGAGTTACCAGTTTCATCCACATAACATAAATAACATTTCATAACATAAATAGAGCCACTCTTGAGTGTCATGTGGTCAATAAAATACAAACACACCAGATTTAAATCCAGTTGAACCTTTTCAACACTCTCCCCTCAGAAACGAGTATTTTCCTGTTCTCAGGAATATGTTGTTCTGATTGATATTACAGACAATAAGGAGATCATCCGCAGCCAGATACATAAAAGGGCGTCTTCTGGCAGACCTCTTTCTCCAGCTATCATGTTTGTTGTTTCTTGGGGACCATTAGGAATCTGTTAGGACTCTGACAACAGTACGCTGGTCCATGGTAATTGTTATCAATGGGCTTTTTTTTTTTTTATTATAACCGTGTAGGACGGTTCATGTGTGAATTTAATTTACATGGTTCTTCTGCAGCAAGGTGCAATTTAATGTGATGGATTTTATGAAACCGTGAAAACACCCGAAAATGGCACTTACTACTTTCACAATATGCATTAGGGACTGGAGTTTTGTCTTTTTTTAAATTCTTAACAATTGAATTAAACTGGTTTCAACACTAAAATGAATGACAAGGTCTCGTTTCCCTCCAGAATGTAAGAGGGCATGGTGTTCTGTGGCTACTGGTGTGTTGAAATCACTGCAGAGTACCCTCCTTGTGGGAGTTATGATAACAATGCAAGGCATTCTTTCAATTCATTATTTATATGCATATTCAATTTACTTGTCATTTATATATTTATATATGCTTACCTGGTGAGTTCAGGGTTGTATTAAAAGCAATTATTCTGACCATATTAAGATGTCTCATCAGAATTGGAACCCCCCCCCTCGCCCCTCACCACACTCCTTGTCCTTCTCTTTCTCATATGTGCTTTGATGTGAAATTCAAAGCGGGTGCAAATGTATTTTTTTTTTTTTTTTTTTTTTTTTATCTGGCACACATTTTGCTGAGCATTCTGGCCACTCCTCCTATGCAGAGTGGGTTGAAGGAGAATAGTAATGACTGTGGCCTGATGGGACTCTAAATGAGTGTAGTTCAAATGCGGCCCGCACATCACAGGACCTGTCAGTCAAGCCCAAGCAGCTCCAGGTCTGCAGGCGGACCGAGCCAGCGAGTGTGCGGCATGTGTGCATATTCCTGTGTGCGCATGTATGTCTGTATGTTGCTGAGCCAGAGGAAGGGAGGCGGGGGTCTCGTTGGAGGGATGGAAGGATCAAAGCAGCCAGGCTTGGTGCACTGCAGAACAGCTTGCCTCTGTGCATATCCCGCCTTTTGTGGCTTGTGGAAACCAGGTTTTACCATTAAGACACACACACACACACACATGTAGCACATTTTAAAATAGCACTGCGTTCAGCTGCAGCCGAACACTAAAATACAAGACAGAGGAATGATGTGTGATGTTAGAACAATTGCCAACAAGTTGAAGATGTGCTGATTACAATGGGTGTCTCGCGTTTTCGTCACCTCTTTCACACTTTTGCGAGTGTGTATCCTCAAGGACAACACAAACATACTGATCCACTCTTCTTTTTCTTTTTTTTTCTTCTTGTTTTTCATCACACCACAGCTTCTTTTTGTGATCGGATAAAGAACTGGCCTCAGAGGGCACTCCGACAATACTGGGCCTTTACAAGTTCTGACATATACGAAGTTCTAATGTTAACTTCTCCTTTCAAATAAAAGTTCATTCTGATTGCAGATGAAACGAGCGAAATAACATGGATAATAGTTGCCATAATAATGAAATGAAAGAAAAATAAGGGTTGATATGAAATATATTTTTGTGATGCACAGTGATAAAGTATCTCACATTCAGCTGACCTTAATGTGTCAAACCAATTAGAAATGTATCTTTACATGAAGTCTTGACTTGTCTTGTACAAGTCAGTAAGGGAAGCGTCACTGTCTCTTTTAAATATTTGATCATCTTTTTTTTTCTTTCTTTCATTTTTCTTGATTTCACCTTGTTATTCTCACTGAGTCATCTTAAAGTCCTCATCTACTCAGGATTTAAACAAATATACATGAGACTGTCTACGTACTGCAGATACTCTGGCCCCCATAAGCATTTCTGTTGATGTGGGTAAGACTTGAAAGACTTAAAAGACTTGTTAAAATGGATTAAAACATCAGTGGAGTCTGAGTGCAAACACTTGTATTACAACCCATATCGTTTGTTTAGAGCATGGCTCAGTTGATTTAAATGCATAAATCAATTATCTTCAGTTTCACTGAAGTCACCCGATTCTTATTTCTCGTGTTCCCTTAAATGTCATGTTTGCAGTAAAAACTAAGCTTTGTTGTGTCATTGTGCAAAAGAGTGTAGTGGTGGCTCTCTTTTCCGTCCCTTTCATCCCCATACTTCAAATCTGCTCAAAACTAAAAGTTGGGCAAGCATATACTAAGCACAAAGGTCAAGGTTGTCCAAATACATACTTTTTTCTCAGAAATTGGCTAGTACTTATAGTTATCTTTTTAATTCCATACTATTAACTTTAATAGTTGTGAGGTTAAGTGTATTTGAAAAGACAAACCTTCATAGATTCCAGCCAGCTGCTCCATTCAGGTAAATGAAATACTGCTGACGAGATCTAAAATGATGTTTGACTCAATATTGTTTTTGAACGCTTGTAAATGAATGGTTTAGATAAACTGAATCTCATAGTACCGATACCAGGCATGAGTACTCGTACTCATAAAACTGCTACTGATACCACGACACTGATGTCACTTTATAGCAGTGCGCGGTTTACGGCACTTCACTCTGAGGTGTGGGTGGGCAGTGAGGAGCACACTGTGCGCTATTCTTTCGGCCGTCTTTGGAAAACTGACCATCCAAATGAAAGTTGGAGGCTCGGTGCCTAAAACAGTGAACTGAAACAGAGCTGCCGCCACTTAAACTGGCTTTAGCAGGTAAAATACTGCCTGTGTTTGGTCTGTTCCACTGAGCGCACCCCCTACCCCAACCCCACCCCCTCCCAGGGCCACTCCTAAACTAATGTAGAGGAAACCCTGCAGTTTTCTGACAACGTTTTATTGAAAGCGCTTTTGTTAAATGTTAGTTCTCGGTTCATGACAAAGTCCCGTCCTGCTCCGGTCTCCAGACCGTGGTCGGAAGACGCAGGGGAGACCAGCTTCTACCTCGCCGTTGGGAAGCAGGACAGGGAACTCCGTTTCTGAGATGAACACCAGTTGTATTTATCTGTCAGTTAATTTTATGTACAGCTTCTTGAGAGACCCGCTCCATATAGGCACGCTCGCGCTCTCGCACACAGTGGTCAAGCGAGCAGCGAACCCAACTGCTGCTAAAGGACACACACACACACACACACACACACACACACACACACACACACACACACACACACACACACACACACGCACACGCACAGATAACAAAGGTTTTATTGAACTGTTTTCTTACAGTAAATGTGGCAGCGCCATAAAAGAAGTAATTTTGAACGTCGGTACATCACAATATAGGATTAATGTTCAAATAACATGTTTGGGGAAAAAAATAAATGTGTGTATTGTCATTATTGTATTGTTGTCAGTGCATCCCTACTTTAATGTCATTGGAATATCTCAATAAAAATGTCTCAATTAAAATGTACAAGTAATCCAGCGCATTTTTTATTATTCTAGCAAACATGCTACTTAAGTGCTAGCCTAATGTTTCCTCTCATTCTCACCAGCATTACTGTCTTTTCTTTCAACTTGTGTCACAGAACAAACACAGGAGCCTGCATCAACAAACTTTTTTTTTTTTTTTTTAAACCTTCCCCATAGTTTCCAGTAGTCTGTATTATGACAAGGCAGTACGGCCCCCTGGGATTCTGCTGCAAATCTTCAGTATCTGTTGTCAGGATTTAATTTTGGTCAACAAAATAAGAGACAGATGAGCTAAGTTGGGGCACTTTGACAGATGATTTGAATCAAGTTGAGCAGGCGGCTGGTCTTTGAGACCATTTTCTTATGTTTTTAGCGAACTTGAGCTTAGCTGAGATGAGCTTTTCTGAGAGAATATCAGGATTCAAGCAGTTTTCCATGGAAACTATTATTCACCAGCCATAACTTCAGCCCTAATATGGGGTCTGGGCAACAGATGATAGTTAGCAATACAATTCTACTTGAATGAAACAAGCGGGGCCTATTAGTTTTTCCAGATGTTTCATGTTATGTCATTACTTTTCTGTGAGTGCATGCCTGCATTTGTGCATGTACTGTATGTACTGTGCTGTATGTATATGCATATATGCATATATATATATAGTTGCCATATAATCCATGACGTGTGCAAACCTTACTTTATTGTTTTGAGGAAATAAATTGATGGAGTCATAAATCTGTTAGTGGTAAGTCAAAAGAAAGCTGTGCTTCTCCAACAGCGAATGAGTTTGGTACTTTTTGTAAATGAATAAATGATTCATTCTCGCTTGTTTCTGTGTTTTTAGGTTTGATGGGAACTTCAATACAAATGTATCCAAAACCATCTGCTGCGACAGACTTTCCCCCACAGTCAACAGCAGAGCTTTTAACCCCGGAAGAGACCTCAACTCAGGTTTGTCACATTAAAACTCAAACACACGTTCTCATCGTCTTTTTTTGCTTTGCTCTTTATTCCTGTTCTGCAGACTTACTGTACCTTCATGAATACTCCTGCCTAACTATAATCATTAACCGAATTGAGATATTCCTTGTTATAATCTCAGTTTTGGCTCACAAATCTATGTAATGTGATTTCCTTAAAAAAAACAACCCAAAAAAAGCAAACCATCTTCATATCTTATGAAGATATAAGATATATATCTTCACAACAACAAATATCTATGATTCATGTTGTGTTTGCATACCTCAAGAGGAAAACGGTTGATTTTGTTTACTTCGTGCACACTTAAAAATATTGAATTCTGCTATGACGACTAACCCTTAACCTAACCATTATTGTCGCCCTAACCAGAGGCTGGCCCTAAAACACAATTTCATAATAATAAATAAAACATATAATAAACAAATAAAGTCCCTATTTATTTCTTCTCTCTGACGAGAGTCCACATGGAGACCTACTCACCATTTTGCTAAGATAAATGATAACCTGGTTTAATCTATGAGACACAATCGCATTGAGCTTTTACCTTGTGCAGATTTAGAAATATGTTATCTGGCTCTCTATGACATGAAAAACAACTTACCTGTCGTCACCATTAGAAAGTGATATTTAATGAAGTTGTCTTCTGTTTGATCGCCTCTGAAGCGTTGAAAAAGAAGACATTGATTTCTAGTTCTTTGTGTCTGTTGATTTGACCTGAAATACAAGTAGCTGTGGTTCATTCACACAGTAATAATATGGGATCTGTATGTATGGTACTGTGAGATAAGCCTCATGGATCCTTTGAGCGGGAGCAATGGAGAACAGGCCAACAGTGCTGCTGCAATAGGTTTATAGATGTTGCATCAGCACATTGCAGTACATTATGATGTAAAATCATCTTTGCACTGTACACTTCTGGTTTACTTTGGTTTATGAGGAAAATGGAACGTATTGACTTAAATCAGACAGAAGCCCATTTTCCTCAGCCGAAAGTTAATTTCTTCTGCCTTTGTTAGTTTAGCTGTGCACCGTCCAGCTTCTGCAAGAAGACTTAACAAGCTCTGTTGCATTCATGACATGTTAATGTTCTAGTCTCAGTCCAACAAATTATATATATGTATTTTTTTTAATGTATAGATTTCTAATTATGAACGTCATTTCCAAGGATGGTTGGTTAAATCATCCATCTTGCACAACATCAATACATTTCACTGTCAAATCAAATCAACTTCCAGAAACAAGACTTTCACAGATGACTTGTCATCATATCTTTTTTATTTCTTTTTAATTTTTCTTTCTCTTGATAAAATTCAGGAGTTTGCGTCCAGAGAAACCGTTATTGTTTGCTACTCCCTTGTAATCCCAATTCTGCCACTGCCTCATATATTTTGTTTCTCTCTCTGCAATCCATTCATAATGACTGCCATTCATAACACATCAGCGTCGGCTGGGGTTGTATTTCCTTTACCAGCCAGCTACGGCAAGTTCAAATTACCCCTCCCCTCCCCTCTCCACTCCATGTCCCCTCACACTCAGTCCTCCTTGACCCCCCACACTACCAGCGTATTCATCCTCTGCCATTTGTCTCAGCCCAGTCTAAACAAGCAGCCCCAGTGAGGAGGGAGGTGAGGCGAGAGAGTGCGTGATAATTGGGGAGAGAATGATGAATGAAATGAAAGTAGGTGAGGGGTGATTGAAATTGAGTAATTGTATCAAGACTGTGTTGTATTTCTTCCCATGTTCACTTTACTTTTTTGGGGGGGGGGGGTCGGGTGGTGGACTGTGGTGGATGGTAGAGGAAATAAAAATGGCAAATGTAAAAAGTGTAGTGTGATTTTTAGTGTGATAGTGTGATTTTTGTTTTTTTTTAATCTGCAGTGTTTCTGTCCAAGCCACGTCTGCCTTTTATATGATTCTCAGATGTTGGAAGATCTCAAATTTGCAGTTGGTACAATATATATTTATGTTCATTTGATCCAAAGTTGCCTCACAAGCACATGTTCCATCGCCATGGGGAGACTGTGCCTGAGTGGGATTGTGAAATGTGCACAGTGGATTTTCACTATAATGTGCCATGGCGACTTGTTGGACTATTGGACTGTTTGCTATGATAATGTTTTCATTAATCATCTTGTAAAACACATTTCCCCAAGTTTCTCTTAGACATATGAGACAACTGTTGATTGAACCCACAGTCTCTGACTATTGATTGACCACAAAACATATTTTATCTACTCCCCAGAAAGGCTCATTAAAAAATATCCCCTGACTGCTCCTGGAGCACCATTACGATCATATCCAAAGTTTCAGTTCCTGGGCATTAGTATGTTAACATTGTTGGTCTAGATCCTCACTGTGCCTACCAAAGCACTTGCTGTGTTGCTGAAATGTACAATACAAATCAAATTGCCTTGCCCAAACGTGTTTATACACTAATAAACTGACGCGCTCCCACAGTCCTCTGGGAATATTAGCTGTTATGAGATAGAATTGAGTTGTTAAGTTTGTCTTTTGGTGATGACATTCATGTCATTCTCTGAGTGACTTTCCAGTAGAACGTTGGAGAAATAACTTTTCCATAAGACAAAGCGTTTAAAGCTGACCGGAAAGAGAGCCCAACTGGAATGAAAACTCCCTGGGAACTTCTGTCATTTTTGACATACCTGGATCATTTTCGTCACACAAACCACTTTCACCAGTGTTTATGTGAAGAAGTTAACACAGATACATCAAAGCCGATCATTTGCAGATTTCCATGAAGAGATGGTTCTCATTTCAGTTCTGTTTCTCGGTGCATCCATTTGTTTCTGAGAATATCTAAACACTGGTGGCAGAATGGAGCACTGCAGCCTGACAGATGTATACGGGGCTCTTCTGCCTCTGTCAACACAACTGAGTGGTTCCTGTTTATACGAACCTCAGAGATGGATAGAGTGACTGTGCAGAGGGTGATGTATGATCAGCAAATCTGCTCCACTTCTGAATACATGAAGGGAAGGGGATTTTTTTTTTTTTTTTTGCTACTTAAAATGGTTCACAGCGTTTCTGTGGTTTGTATATTTGTGTTTGACTTGTTTTGGATTTTGGGTTCGTTGAATATTTGTAAGTGGATTTTCCATTACATTCATTGGGGGAAACACCTTTGTCTTGTAATGCAAGTAGAAGGTTGGAGAAGGTCAGAGCAGGTTCTGTTCACCAGATGATTCATTTCACATAATCACAAGCCAAAAAGCACATTTGGGGACTTTACTATACATGTCTGGGAAAGGCATTTCAGACATAATTAAGTAGATTTTTGAAAGCTCGTTCCAAAGCATGGAAGGAGCCCTTTTCCATAATATAACAGAGTTGCTTAAATGGCAAAGTATTTCCACATTAACACAGCTGTGAGTGACTACTACAAGTTTAACTTACACGGAGATTAAAAATTGTAACATTTAATTAACTCTAATCAAACTTTTTATTTGGTAAATATAGCAAACTGACTGTTTAAGTACATTAATTTTCTGGAGAATTAAAACTATCGTTTAGAAATGACACATCATTAAAATTGCATCTTGTATTTTTTTCTACAGATCGACAATATTTAGGATAAAGATCCTTAATTATACAATTATCCAAGTTGTTTATCCAACATACTCTTGATTTGAAACTAGTTTGTATTCCTAAATTTGAGCACATAAATATGCATTTTGACCAGCAGCATTATGTTGTATTTATGATACACTCATTGGTGACTGTGTACTGTACTGTTTTTTCCTCATCTCTCTCTCTTTCTTTTTTTTGGGCCTTGGTAAAGACCAAATCTTTGTATTTGAGTCACTCTCACTCCCGCTCCACATTTTCCTTCCCTCCACTGCTTTGTGAAAGGTGGTTTTGTGCTGCACTGAGTGGAGCGGAAGTTGCTGGCTTTGTGATGTGATCTCAGTGGAGATACAGTCGACTCTGTGACCCCGTAAAAATATCACTCCCTTAGCTTCAAGCAAATACACTTTGAGTTTCTGCAAACGTAGTCGCTGGCGGTTTTTATGGAAGAAATCCAGTTCACATATTAAAGAACTGGTCTGTATTTCTGCTTGGTGGGTAATTATATAAAAGGCATGCAAGCTAGACATGCCTATAGATGTGTACAGTTTGCAGTTCGAAGGGGGTGTGAATATAGTTTGTTTTTGTCTGTTTTGATTTGGCAGGAGCCTATAGATCTGATATTTAAACAATGACTTTAAATTATTGTGACGATACTCCTTGAAAACCGAGGCTGTATGCTTGCTGGAAATGAGTTTTTATTTGTTAATTTGACATAGTACGTTATCTGTACGGCTCACTTTAAACTGAAAGGACTTGAGTTTCTAATTGGGTGCAGTCTGAGCTGAAGCCCTTAAAGAGGCCGCCGTTTTCCAACAACACCAACAATATCTTCTATAATTGGACATTTTTGTAAATGTACCAAACACCCGATTTTATCCTTTGAGTCTTTCATTCCCCACCTTGTTGAACAATTACTCTCCCTCCTGATCTCTCTCTGTCTGTTTCTCATCATTTTTAAGCCTTCTCTTCCTTTTTGCAGTGCTGGCAGACAACCTGAAGTCCAACCCTGGGATAAAGTGGCAGTACTTCAGCTCTGAAGAGGGCATTTTCACTGTCTTCCCTGCCCACAAGTTCCACTGTAAAGGAAATTACGAACACCGCAGCAGGTATGAGAGGGCTCTTTTTTTGGCTGAGGTTAAAGCCACAACAAGGGTTCCTGCCTTCATCTTTCTTCATCTACTCCATTTTTTTTTTTTTTTTTTGCCAGTTGCTCTGGGGTGGCCCAGAGGGCAAACCCATGGCATGCTGCCCTCTTACACCCTGACCACACATAGCCTTGGCAGGAATGTGGCTTCGTACCACTAAAGCCCCTTGGAATTTCACACCTCCAGTGTTGTGGGTTTTTTTCGTGGTCACGGCTGAAAGACGTCTCTCTTTTGCTCCCTTGTGTGTTTTTCTCCCCCGTTTTATCATGTCTTTTGGTTTTTCCCCCCCTTGCTGTTCATGTCAGCAAGCTGGCACACA
The DNA here is from genome assembly GCF_963422515.1 of Blennius ocellaris. Classification (NCBI taxonomy): domain Eukaryota; kingdom Metazoa; phylum Chordata; class Actinopteri; order Blenniiformes; family Blenniidae; genus Blennius; species Blennius ocellaris. The sequence goes on along the minus strand of NC_137661.1, from coordinate 9,632,684 downwards.
GCCATGGGAGAAATGACGTTGCTTGGCTTGCATCTAATGTGAATGGGGCTTTGTGAGCTCTTTCCACCCTGTGTTTGGGTCTTGGTGTCCAGCAGACCACACACATTGAAACTGGCACCTTACACCACATTTATAGGTTGCTCCCCCAATGAAACGAGGAACAAAACTCCCTAAATTGTTGAACTGCTGTAATGTCATGCGTTTGGTATTGCGCGTACATTGCTGTCTCGTCCAGAGTCTCACCAGCCCGTGTCTTCTTGTAGGCCTGTTTACGTCTCTGCAGTGCGTCCACAGTCCAAGCACATTGTGGTGATGGTTGACCACGGTGCATCTGTAACGGACACTCAGCTTCAGATCGCCAGAGACTCGGCATCGGTCATTCTCAATGCTGTAGATGAACATGATAAGGTTTGTAAAAGGGGAATAAGCACATCTGAAAGTTCGCATTCTGTTTCATCAAAATGGAAAACGTGTTGCGAAATCAACAAATGTTGGCTTTTAGTGTTAATTAATGTGAACAGTCTTACCCTCGGCAGTTTGACTTAAGCAAAGAGGTCAACGACAGCTCCTAGTCATTACCCACAGATTCATACATCTGTTTCGAGTGAACTATTTAATTAACACTGTTGAATTATTTTTTTGTTTTCCCAAGCACTCTTACCACAATAAAATCCCTGTATCCATTATACTTGGAAATAATCATAGTTCTGATTCAAAACCTTTGTGTTTCCTCTGCAGATCTCCATCCTCTCAGTGGCAGAGACGGTTCGCTCCTGCTCTCTCGACCAGTGCTACAAAAGTCTACTGTCTCCAGCTACCAGTGAAACCAAGAGGAAGATGAGCACCTTCATATCCAATATAAAGGCCTCTGATGGAGCGACGCAGCATGCAGCGGGCTTCCAGAAGGCCTTTCAGCTGCTCAGGAACACCAGCAGTCTGAACAAACAGAGCAGCAGTAAGATTCAACAAATTGTGTTTGTGGTGGATTGCACACGCTCTGAACAGTCAGTGTAATAACTGACATGTTGCTGTCTTATTTTAGCCACGGACATGGTGATCATTTACCTGTCGTCTGGTATCACCTCTCGGGAGTCGTCAGAACAGGAAAAGAGAGCAACGCTGAGTGTGGTCAGAGAGGAGAACCGCCACCTCAACAACTCCGTCATGATCCTCACCTATGCACTCATGAATGGTAGGCCCCTCATGGTGGAAGCTATTCCTTATTGGTACCAGTCGATTTAGCCACCAACACTTTTCTTATTGCATAGCAGAATTTAACACGTGTCTTTCTTTCCTTTTTTTTTTTTTTCCACGGCAAAGTTCTTTCAATAATTTATGACCATATGAAAATAACAGGAAATAATAATCCCTGAATAATAGAGACTAAAGCGAGTTTCCATAAATTTTTAAAGGCTGATTTTCATTCTGCCATTGGTATTCACAGCAAACACACCATAAAATCCAAGAATTTTTCCCTCTGCAGGACTTGTACTTAATGAAGGGAAGACATTTCTATTTTGATTAATTCCACAATATTTCTGGATATCTGCAATGGGCCAAATGGAGCGATATAGCCGTGGCTCTAACACTGCAGCAGTCAACGATGCACTGACGTCAACAGTTTAACTCTACATGCGTATAAACTCAAATTGGTCTGATTACTGTCAGGTGAGAAACAACAAATAAAAATACAAAAATATACAAGCATGGGCTAGGCTTGGTCATTCTGTGTCTGACATGTGGATATATTGTGTGAATTACTCGCCCTGAGATGAGTATTGCTTCATTCTTTCTCGGCTGGGAACTGTCTATGTGCCTGATTTCCTGATATTGGAAATTCTCTGTTCTTGGGCACACTGTGCTCAAAAGAAGAATGAAGGGGAGCGTAACACTTCTGGTTGTCTGTGCATTTCTGTGTCGTGGTTAAGTCTATTTTTTCTTTTACTGGCTTTAATTCCTGCCGAACACGCACGCATGTGCATGCTCGCACGCCTTTGCTGCGCGTGCATTAGTCCGCTATTAACACAAATCATTTTTGCATCTGAGAATGGAAATGAGGTACATCTAAGAGTGAGACTTCAAAGGGCATGCTGCTCTGCATTTGTGACTGACAGAGGACCTTGGCTCTTTAAAGAGAGATGATGAAAAGGATTCAGAAATCTCCCATCCTCCTGAGTTTATTAGCATTGCATGAAAAAAAAACAAAAAATAACCCATAACCATTTGTTTTGTTGCTGACGCTGTTGCACAGAGCTGAAAGACCCACTGTGGGTGTCTTTTTTTGCTGCATCCGTTGGCAAAGTATGGTCCCCTGATTTCATGATAACATGTTATAGAAATTCACAGAATAAATGCATGAAAATAATATTGACTTAAAAGTTTGGAATTATCCGTATATTATAAAATACCCTCGCGTTAGGCATGGCCATAGCAATGTACCCAGTCCTCTTGTTCAGCATGTGAGTTCACCTACTACATGTGTTGAAAATAATCATGTCAAGATAATAGACCTCTGTAAGACAACCGCATCAATAAAGTGAAAAAAAAACCCAAAACACTGCTGAATATATTGCCCATTTAAAATACAAAGCCTGAATACAAACACAAACAATATTATTTAAACCGGCGCTTTAGGATGTTGAGCCGACATGGAATCAGTGTCATGTTATTCCTAAATCAAGAAGTTCATTTCAGCTGGGTCTAACATGCAGTATTTAAAGCCTTTGAGCCGCTTGTTAATGTCTGACTCCTGCTTGTGTGGTTGTTATTTCACGCTGCACAATTGTCAATTGAAACTGAGCTGGTAAGATGCAGAGCTGGGCAGGGCTTTTGCCGAGCAATCTTTTTTGACTTGTGCCAACTCCATAGTGTTTTGTTGCTTCAGTGATAAGGTCACTAGCATGATAATATCACATTGCATGTCTCTTGAGATTTGACCCCTAGTTGATCCTCAGCGTGAAACATAAATTGTTGGCATGTGAACATTTTTTAACAGTCTTAAAGCAGCAGTAGATCCCCAATATAAGTTCCCTGACTTTTTTAGACCTAATTTAAAGGACAGAAAAAGATTTTAAGCTCTGACCAGTACATAATTATTATCATGGCTCTGGGTTCTGGAGGTAACTCGTTCTGCCATCATAAACTTTATAAAACATTTATGCCCTGGAAATGTCAAATTACTTTTGTTTTTTATTTTTTGCATTTTTGAAAAATGTATACATGTAATTGAAAAACTAAAATGCAGCACGCAGTATTGTTCTTTCTGGCAAACAAAATTTGAAAACATGAGTATGTTTCATTCAAAATGAAGTAATAAATGAAGAAAAAGCTTCACATTTGCAAGTCAACAATAAGCTTCAAATTACTTTGCTCTCGACTAATTAACTCACTAAGTTTCTTCTAATTCTTGGTCTCGCTATTTTATTCACTGTAATCAGTTCAAATAACCAAGTAAACCTAAATATCTCAGTATTTTCACAAGTAAATAATACTGAGATTATAATGAATAACAGCTGATAATATGGAAGCCAATTCTATTTATTTGTGTCCTGTCAATATATTACATCGTGAGTATTTCAATACAATAATTTACACAGGAATACAGATTTGTTTAAAGTCATGTATTCTGACAATTCAATAGTATTTTGCAGTTCTAAGAGGACCAGAAGATAGAAGTAATACCAGATACATGTCAGTTGGATGTGATCACAAGAAAAGCATCATATCATGAAAGAAATGCAAAGGAGATGGATCAAACATACTTTTCAGTAATATTCGAAGGTTGGGGGTTTTTTTTGCTGTTGTTTTTTTGTTTATTTTTCTTAATACTGGGACAAAATGCTGCTCCACAACATGCAATTTTAAAACAATCCCTGCCTGTAGACATAACTGTGGAATTTGAGGTGTTAGCTTTTTTAAATCACGTTTTAATATCATTTTGCATATCTCAGAAACATACCGTTCAGAGTAAGATCAGTAATATCACTTCCCTTTTATAACTTAAGGTGAAAGGATTTTCGTACCGTCAGTAACATTTCCTCTTTGTGTTGGTTGGACACTGCCGCACATGGCGACATTGCCTCCCGTCTGTGGCCCAGTGTGAAGATCAAAAGAGCAGAGCCTTGGCATTAAAAAGGGATTCTGCTGTAATCCGGTCAATGATTGGATGTTGGCAGACGTTCTGCTTTATCCTCCTCAATAGGTTGAAAGATGCCAAATGTTCCAGGTGACAGCTGTAGGGGTCTGCCATAGTTATCCATCCTACTCTAAGTGACCTTATGGGGCTTTGAAAAAAGATAACGTCCAAAGTGTGTTTTAATTTTGCCATTGTGCATTTTCTTTAAAGTGATGCGGGGTCTATAAATGTCACAGTCTCTGAGCCAGATGGACAACAGCTGGGTTGACTTGGGCATGGGATTGTACAGTCAAAAGCTTATGGAGATCATGATGCAGGATAAGAAGCCAGCGCTTGCATGTGTGAATTATCGCTGCAGCTCATGCCAAATCAGTTTGGGAATTCATGTGGGTGGGTTTATTACAAGGCTTTAATGCGAGCCTTTTGACCATGTGAACCGCATGAGGTTAATTGTTCTCAGAATAACATTTTCATCACAAGGCTTTGAATTTGTCCTGTGGTTGGTGGCAAAAAGTTTGATTTCTCCTTACCAGCTGCTTGAAGAGGAGGGTGTCATGTGCTCTTCATTGAAGCGGTTTACTCTTTTTAGCTTCTGTTCATCCACCCCTTGGTGCCTTACAGGCTTAAAGCCATGCCGACAAATTCAGTCAGAATAGCTGTGTGTCTATGACTCAATCATATTCCATAATCATCCTTCCAAATGTTCTTTTGCACCGTGTCATTCTGCAGAGGGGGTCACGGGCTTAAAGGAGCTGGCTTTCCTGAGGGATCTCGCAGAGCAGAATTCGGTGAAGTATGGCGTTGACCGAACATCTGACCGAGAACGCTCTTCTGTGGCCTCCTCGTCCGGATCGTCCGGAGCCTTCATGATGCCAGTATTGAAGGGCAGCATGATGGTGCTCAACCAGCTGAGCAACCTGGAAACCACGGTGGGACGTTTCTACATTAACCTGCCAAATCGCATGATTGACCTCGCCCGCTTCAGCCTGCCCTATGCGGACGCCATGGGAGATGGTAAGTAGTGTTCAAACAATTCAACCAAAACCACATTTTATCTGGAATAATGATAACAATAGATCACATTTAAAAGTACTTAAACCACTCTTTGTGTGAAGCCTTTAAACTAACCCAGTGCTTCGCATTAACGTGACTACGATCTTGGTTCTTATTTCACCAGGGTTTATAATGACCGTCAGCCGCCCATGTTATTTTGGGAACTTGCTTCTGGGTGTGGTCGGGGTCGATGTGAACCTGGCCTACATATTGGAGGACGTCACATACTACCAGGACTCTCTAGCTTCGTATACCTTCCTCATTGACAATAAAGGTCAGTACAGCAACAAAGTCACAGGTAATACACAGACAATGCAAGAATCGTCTACCGCAGCATTTAAAAATAAGTCTTCCTCAGTTGCATTTATAACGATAATCATATTTTTGGTGTTGAATCTATTCTTAACATGTTTTCTTCATGCACATGCACAATAACTCAGTCCGGTGATGCAACAGGCAGCAGAACATACAATTCAAACTGAGTTTATGAGTTTTCGCAACCATACAAGTCAAGAAGACCAACCACCTCCAGTGGTCTAAACATTCATGTGAACTTTCAAGCTATCAATCTTCATTAGTTACAGCTTATTAAAGGCACAACTTTCACATGCAAGCAGAATTAAACTTTATTTTGTTTGCCTCAATTTCCTCCACAGCCATTATATCTTATTAGTCTTAATTGACAGCTTCTTCGAGGTAGCGTGTTTTATTTTTTTGGGGGGTGCGTTTCATTCCGTCTTGAGTCATGCGCTACCACAGCGCGGGGGAGTGAGCGCTCATGTCCGGCCTTGGTTTGTCTTGGCCTCATCTGAAGGGGTCTTGACTCAACTACTGGTCCTCCACAACGAGCAGGTTGTGCTCTGGGGGCCAGTAAAGAGGTTTTACTCGATGGCACTGGAGCCTGGTACTGTTTACGTGTGCTAACTAATATTAGGTGAAATATATGAATCTACTTCCTCCCAGTAGAACACACACGTTAAACCAAGGCAAGCATTAAAACTTTCCTGCAACAGGATGCAATTTCTGTTATGAGCGAAATGAGAACAGGAGTTTTCGCCTACCGAGTTTAACATTCAGTATTAAAATGTAGAGCTTTGAGGAAAAGACGCACTGAGGCATTTTTCAGCCGTGGTCCTTTCACCTCTAGTGTCAGTCGTCTGCATCCTCTGCTGCCAGCACAGAGGTGAAAATGGATGCTGTCAGGAATAGGAATGTCAGGAATTTAGAGATTTTTTTTTACTTTCTACTTCCACTTTTTATTAACGTGCTTGCAGGTTTTTGAATTTTGTGCATTGCATGATGCAAAAGTGTGTCCCTTTTTGCAACACAGTAAACGTGCCATTAAGCATTACATTTGAGAATTGTTTGGGAGGGGCAGGCAGATATGTCTGTTAATCTATTCAATGTTTTAAGGTTTTTGGAAACGGTCATGCTTCTCAAAGGGCAAGTACAAAAATAATTTTAAGAGCCCGTCTAAAAGAAAATGACTATACCTTTCTGAGCAGCTTGGAAGTAAGGAGTGAAGAATGGATACAATGTGACTGCAGATGGTAGGAATTGAGAAGGAGGGAAGTCATAAAACATGTGCAAAGTAAATTCTCACCTCGAAGCTTGAAATGAGTCTTAGTATTTGAATTTTTCACCGATTTAATTATTGCGCGTCAATTTTTGCTACTTTCGGTTTTTCTTCTTCGCCCTGTTGTCTGTTTTGTCCTCTAAAATGTTTGTTATCGTAAATATGCTTTCAAATTACAGCTCATTACCACACCCTGCTTATTAGAGCTGCAACCCTGTAAAAGAAAATGACAAATGAGCCCCATTAAAGTTATTAACTGGTATTCAAAATCGGCTGCAAATTACAGTCTAGGTAAATACAATTAACGTCTGAGCAGTTTCTGTGTGTAAGTGCTAAGAAAGCAGATGAGCAAATGTGCAATATTTTAGTAGAGGGAGCACTCGGTGCACTCAATAAGGACTTTACAAAGATACACACATACTGCAGATTGCTCCTGTTAGTTTACTCTTTATGAGAACTGATGGACTCACAGATCAGTGTGTGGGGAAAAGAGATGTTCGTCACAGCACCGTAGGCTTCTTCTTAACACTACCAGTGTTTTACTCGATTTCATGTTTTTGCCACTGACCTCCTGTGATGCAGTTATGTGGTTAAAGGCTGGTGATTTCTGAACAGGCTTTTTAGGGAGGGCTATTTAAATAACACTATGGTTTTCTATAGATCGATGAAAGAATAAATAAATAAATATATACCTTATTAACATAAAGGACATTTAAAAAAAAGCTTGCATTCATAAGATTATCTTTAATGACATGAGTAATTGTAAATTTTACTTTGTTTAGGAGTTACAATTTTAAGAAAAAGGAGTTGTCAATATGTTTAGAAATCCTGTATTATAGTCACTTAAGTACATAACCTGTGTAATGGTGGTGCTAAAAAATAATTGTTTGATAATTTTTCAGGCTACACCTTGATGCACCCATCATTGACCCGACCCTACCTGATGACAGAGCCGCCACTGCACACGGATATTATCCACTATGAGAACATCCCAGGATTCCCCGTTGTCCGTCACAACATCCTCAGGTAACAAAGGATGAAACATGTTTTACGGCCACAAATTAGCTCTGCATATAGCCTCTAGTTGAGGATGCATACATAGTAGACCTCATGGCATTTTGTGATTCATTGTGTATTTCTTGCAGCCTTCCTCTTGGCAGCCAGGTGATCGCCGTGCCACTGAACTCCTCTTTGTCCTGGCACACCAACCGACTCAGGGACAATAGCAAGGACGTGTACAATGTCAGCTACGCCTGGAAACTGGTCAGTGTCCGCAAATGCGGAGATGTGTATTTAAAAAAAAAAAAAAAACATTTAAAAAGAAAAAATCTCAGAAATGCATTTGATAGTTTTTGTCACTGATTTTTGTAGAGGGAATTAAGATGAAATGTAAAAACGTAATTTTGATAAAGGAGATTACTGAGGTCAGACATTCCAGTAGTAACTACATTTGTCATGAATGGATGAAAAAAAAGGTTAAAATCTTCCATATAAATGACCACCATACAGAAAGGAAAAGACCCTCATCACATTTCAACGAGAAACTTAATGTGGGTGATTTTCTTTTGTGCGAGGAGATTTCGACCAGTTCTTTCAAGCACCGACTAAGTATCAAAGTATAAGATACAATTTCACAATGCATCGTGATAATGTATTGCCCGGCGTCTTTCTATATTGTGATTAAGTTTTCGCATCAATTATTATTTGTGTGATAGTGTTTCACATTTGTGATAAACCACTAAAATGTGATACCGATCCATTTCTTCAGAAGTCTCTGCAGTAACACAGTGCTTCCCAACACCAGCCACATTACACTATTTGTATAATGATGTTTTAAAATTTAGTGACAGGTAATTAGATATAGCGGCAGTATTATTTAATTAATGCTAGATCTCTAACCAAAATGCAGGCTGAAGCATGCATATGAACAACACTGTTTAGAGGTGCCTGTAGAGGTCACAGGATTTCTGTTGTTCATTGTATGATTTTGATGATTACCACAAGGATGACTATGTCCATTCATTCATTCATTCATTCATCCATCCATCCATCCATCCATCCATCCCATTGGGAATGCAAGATCTCGTTTTAAAGAAAGTTCTGGCAGAGTCGGCAGTGACAAACATTAAAGTACTATAAAACACACATGAAACACATACATTATAAAATATACAGGAATACTTTCGCACAGGAAGACCTACACATCATAGATTGTCGAGGAAGGAAAGCCGTTACACACCGATAGAACCTGCCTCCATACCATCCACCACATTTTTAAAACTCTTTATCGGTATCGGTTCTTGTAGCTGCAGTTCAGCCTGCAAGTTATTCCTGCTCCAGGGGCAGAGAACATTAAAGCTTGTTTGCCAAGTTCAGTGTGAACCTTGGGGACAGTCAATAAAAGGATGTTATTTGAGCGCAGAAAATAATTGCTGTTTTTGAGTAAAACATGGCCACAAAGATAAGAGAGGAGCAGCGCAAGGATGGATTTATAAGTAAAATTGCACCCGTGTGAGCGTTTGTGCATGGTCAGGGAGGGCCACTGAACTCTGGCAATGTAAAATGCAATGGTGAGTCGGAGCTTTGCAGCCTGTGACTAACCTCGAAGATCCAATGGTACACAGTGTCCTGGTAATGCAAGCATTGGACAGGGGCATGCATATACAGCGCATCACCATAGTCAAGCAAAGAAAGGAACGTTGCCTCTACCACTTTTCTTTTTTCTTTTTTGCTTTTTGCAGCATAGAAAAAACATGACTTGGTTCTAAAATAGAAACTAGCTTGAGCTTCACTTTATTTACTAGGATTTCAACACAAAGTCTGAAAGTTTCTTCATTTAGATTATCTAAATACTTGAATTGTGCCACTAGTTCAATCTGAAAGTCCTGCACGGTTTTAATGATGGAAATAGAATACATTCTCTTCATCGAGTTAGAAAACAACATAATTTTAGTTGTCGAGGCATTCAACGCAATTTTTAAATTAAATACGCGGAGTTGTCCAGTGACAAAGACAGCCTGGCAACTCTCAAGAGATTGAGCAAAGGTAGCTCCACTGCAGTAAATGACAGTATTGTCAGCAAAAAATTAAGTTGCATGTGTGGAATGTTTGCCAGCCAGGTTGTGAACATAAATATTCAATAAAAGTGGACCCAGGACAGAACTTTGGGGGACACCTGATGTGACATTTCGTACAGTAGAGACAGTATTACATTAACATTAACATCGAGTTCTCTCAGAAAGGTAATTTTCAAACCGCACACAGCACATTTCTTAAAGTCCACTGCTTTAATTATGTAATTCACAACATTTAACAATGCCGTTATGATACAATGTTTGTTTTCTGAAACCAGAGTGGTACGGGGAGAGAATGATCTTAGCCTTCAGGAAGTCCTTCAATTGATTACCAGGGAGAACCTTCGACAAATCAGACAAGTTGGAAATAGGGTTGTAATTGTTAAGTGAAGTAGAGTTCCCTCCTTTTAACAGTGGCAGGACACGGGCAGATTTCAAGGCTTTTGGAATGACATTTTGAGTGGAAGTGGGGTTAAGAATGCTTGTTAAAGGTTGAGCAATAAAATTAACAGCAAGTTAAAAAACTAAAGATTCCAGATGATCTGGACCTGCAGGTCTTTTGGTGTTCAGTGGGAGGAGAGCTCTACAAACTTCACCCAGAGACAAAGGGACAAAATGAAAGACTGAGCATTAAGAATAAACGCATTGGTCAGGTGAGCGGAAGGCGAGGCTTTTCAGGGTGGTGATTGGTCGAACAGAGATCTAGAGGCAATGAAATGCTCATTAGAATAATTGAGCAATTGGCAACAGGACAACAATAACATCATGATAACATCATACCGAGTTTTTTTTACTATTCTGACATTTAGATTTATTTATTTTTTTGGCAGGAGCAAAAATATCACACTCAATTTGGGAATTTTGCTTCAACCTTTTTTAAAGCCTCTGACATTTTGCTTTTTTTCAGACGGCATGAAGATTCAAACATGCACCTCTGTTGTGGCTTTGGCAGCTTTCTCCATTTCCTTACAAATGAGCTCTTGGCAGCCAGAAAAAACGTGTGGTTCAAACTGCAAAAACAACTGTTGATGACAATCTGTTGTTTCCCACATTATTCTGTCATTTTATTGGACAAATGATGCCCTAAAGGCTCTTTAGATATTTTTTTTTATTATTATTATTATAAATTTTTGCATTTGTAACCACTGTAAAACTAGAGACGCGTTTCAGTTATGAGAAGCTCCTGGGTTGTCAAGGAAGCTGTCTGGCTGTATGTTTGACAGCTTGCATGATTTAACTACAAAGTGTCAGGGTTTCTGCAGCAGGCCAGCCCTGTGGGATTCATTTAGAAACAGTGTGTTGAAAGCAGGTGTTAAAACGGACACATTTATCTTCGCCCGTGGCCCATAAAACACTGGCTGTGATAGTTGACAATAAACTAAAAAAAAAAAAAACATGAGTCAGTAGGGACAGGCTGTCTCACTGGTTACTATTCTGGATCATGTCAGATTGGAGTCTGTCAAATATATAAACACCGTTTTAATGCTACTGTCGTTTATTAATCGCCACATTATCACTTTAAATCGAACGCAGCTGTTTTATGATAGTGTTGCCCTCACAGAAGGTTTTATGGAGAACAAACCTTCCTAAAAACACAAAATTAATTTAAGTTACCACGAGGCTGAAAATAGTCATCAGTTAAAACAAGGTTTTATTAAAAACCACGCTGCCGATTCTTTCTCATCATTACATTATATATTCAGGATAACAATTGAAGAGTCACTTGTCTCACAGTGCTTGGCAGATTTGGGTTGCAGACTGTTTTGGGATTTGTTTGAAATTGTCTAATACATCTTTTTTGATATCCTTTTGTGCGAAACATAAGCGATGTGCTCTTCTGTCCCTGCTTTGTCTGCCAGGTCCAGGACACGTCATTCATCCTGTGCATTGTGTACGTGCAGCCGGAGATCCCGGTGAAGCAACTGAAGAACCTGAATACAGCACCCAGCTCCAAGCTTCTGTACCACCGTCTAGACCTGCTGGGCCAGCCCACCTCCTGTCTGCACTTCAAACAACTCGCCACTGTTGGTGAGGAGAGCTAATATGTGATCAATTGCAGTCGACAAACTTTGTATTTTCATAGCCTACACAGCAAAAACATTGATTTGCAACACTGACTGTCTCCTTTTTTTCTTATTTTTGCGTTTTGTTTTTGTTCCCAGAGTCTCCCACAGTGATGTTGGCAGCTGGTAGTTTCTCTTCCCCGTATGAACACCTCAGTCAGCCAGAAACAAAGCGAATGGTGGAGCACTACACTGCCTACCTAAGTGACAACACCAGGCTCATAGCCAATCCAGGCCTCAAGGTACACAAGCGCCGAGTAGACACGCACACAGACTAAAGTGTGTTTCTATGTACATGCTAAATTATACACCCATAAAAAATGTTGACGAACGCCGTGACGGAAATGCTCTGTTGCTGACTACAGGCAGTTCCATCAAAGTGTTGTTACATTCATATCACTGCCCGGTCGCTGGTTCAGGCGGCACACACGCAGCGTGAAAGTTTACTTGACAGACCTATGATCACTCTTGCACTCCCTGAAAATAATCGCAAAATCAGCAACACTTTCAAATACAGCTGATGTGTTGCAAAGGCTTGAATAGATTCTCGTAAGTTTCAAGTTCACATTTTGCAACATCTTAACCAGTGTGTCAGTTGGTTGGCATTGTAACTAAAGCTCAAAAAACTTCAATAATGTTCTGGATCTTTAAGAAGACGACAGATCCCAGCATGGGTTTTGGCATTCTGTGTGCATTCTTGTCCTGGGGGGAGTCAGAGTTTGAACTCCAAGCCGTAGTTCCAGTGCTGATTCCCAGGCTAGTCTTAAAGACCCCCTCTTGTGACCTCATCACCCTTTTCAAACTCTGAAGCCTGACTGAAAAATGTTTGTGGAATGGTTTGGGTCTTTATCAAGGTGAATTTATGTCAGATCGCTGTGTTCTTGAGCTTTACTGGTTGCGCTTTCTTGATGACACATTGTAGTTTCAATTACAAACAGAAACGTGGTTTCAGTTGTGGGTGACAACAAGTCCATATCTACATGTTTCAAATGTCCTACTTTTATTTAAGACAATGTAAGCTTGAAATTTTACTGTCTCTCTTTTTTTTTTTTTTTTACTTTTCTTTCCATTTACCCATCCTCGCATTCCCACTTCTCTCTCATGCTCTTGTTCCATCCCCTCATCCTCTATCTTCTGCAGTCCTCTGTCAGGAACGAGGTTATGGCGACCAGTCACGTCACGGATGAGTGGATGAGACTAATGGAAATGAGTAGCCTCAACTGCTACATTGTGCGCCGTTACATAGCAACGCCCAGTGGGGTGCTCCGGATTTACCCAGGATCACTCATGGACAAAGCCTTTGACCCGACCCGCAGACAATGGTGAGGCTTAGTTAGGAGGGCAGTGAAGAGAGGGAGAGAGTAGTGCGGGCGTGTGTGTACATGTGGGTTTTAGGGCAGCAAAAGGAAATCTATGATAGTGTTGGGTGTTGACCTGTAGAGAAAGAGGGTCTCTGTGCTTTAGTCCAATTACACCCCCCCAGTATTATTCATGAAGTATAATTTGCTGACTATAGAAAGTTCCATATATTTGTGTTTTTAATTAAATATGCACAGGGTCAATAAAACTGAGTGTATTTATATTAAGCTGAAGACTCCCTGTTTTTCCGATCTGAAATTAGATTTCTTTTTATTTGTGAAAATATGTTGATGCTAAATCAGATGTTGTGTTAAAGTCATCTGACGAGTGTTTGCCTCGACTTGCACAGCTGAAGTTAGATCATGTTGTGGTCAAACACGTGACCGTCAAACATTATAAATTAGGGGTTTATGAAGTGGTTCAGTTTCAGTTATGATGGGGGGGAAGACATAATCTGCAATCTGTGAAGTGGAGCTGAATAATCTCCACAAAAACAAGAGGAGTGTTACATCCAAACTGTTGAATCCATGTGTAAGAACATATGTTTGGTTCACTTGTAGGTACCAGCATGCTGTGGCTAACCCCGGCCTCATCACCTTCACTGGACCGTACCTGGATGTGGGAGGTGCAGGTTATGTCGTCACCATAAGCCACACCATCCACGCCTCCAGGTGAGAGCTCTGGACAAACTTTCATTTCTGAGATGCCTATGATAGAGGCATTATGTCTTCAGATTTTCCCTTCATTCTTCTGAGGGTAATATATCAGGAACCCTGCAAAGACCACAAAGAGAGCTCTTCATAGATTAGAGTCTGCCACCAATGTTCACGTAATATACTATTTTATTATTTTTATGCCTCTGTGGAGCACCTTGTGATTTTATCTGTGAAAGGTGCTATATAAATAAAGTTTCTTCTTCCTCTTCTTCTAATATCCCAAGAAAACAAGAGTGAGTCCCTTGTTATGTGGCACGATGGAACATAATGACGTGGTCAAAGGTTACTGAGCCCTCACGTTTGTCCCACTATTGTGAATGTATTATTATTTAAATCAGTTGTGTAGACATAAGCAATACATTAAAAAAAATCCTGCAGCCTTGTTAGCTTTAGCGAGCACCCAGACATAAAGTGGGGTTCTATTAGTTGAATGCCATTAAGATTTCCTGCAGAATAGCAAAATCCAAATCCGTCTTCCATCAATTTTACTGCTTTACAGTAACTAATGGTTGACCAATCTGAATGAATCTTTACACCTTGGCATGAAAATGATCAGCTCTTCCCATTGAGTCATTTTCAACTGGATCGCTTTGAGCCAAGACGTGATTTTGGGCAGCTATAAGCTCTCAGCCAGCTGGCACCATCTCTGAATAGAGGAAACGATTTGAACTAAACTGGTGGGCACCACTGACCACGCTTCATTCAGGGATGTTTACTTAATGACACAATATCTCTCAATCACATTGTCTGAATGAGCCACAAGGATCTTCCAATATCTGCTCCTCCAAGGTGCCCTGAAGCAACCAAGCAATTTTCCAACCACTGTATATCAGTACCACGATGGAGAACCTACTGTCATTTTAAGTACTATACTCTGCCTTTTCGATAGACATCTCAAATGCCATGGTCGTATCTGTTCTACTTTGCAGAGCATATCTGTAGTCGTATCTGTTTGCAGCTCTATACAAGCCTAAAAGTCAACTGGCCGCGATGGACACGGTGCCGCTCAACGCCCCACTGAAAGAGCTGTTTACAGTGGTCCATGCTCGTGTTCAGTGCATGTACAAACACTTTGCGTCAGTGTGTGTGATAAGTCAGGATTAGCGTGCTGTTGTGCAAAGGCTCACTGAGCATAAAATACAGTTTGCACTAGACACAGATGCAAGCTGCCAGTGAATGTGTGTGGTGTATCTTTCGCTATCGCTTTCTTTTTTTGTTTTTTTTTATGTTTATTTGAAGATACTGACTTTCTATTAATGGTTTGCAGAGAAACAGCCACATGTTTCGTAAGCAATGTGCCTTAGTTGTCGACATTTTCCTGATTTGTGATTGTTTTTTTCCTCTATCTGTAGCTCTCAGATGGCTCCTGGTTACGCTGTGGCAGTGATGGGAATAGACTTTACTCTTCGCTATTTCTATAAGGTCCTACTAGACCTGCTGCCCATTTGCAACCAGGACAAAGGCAATAAGATCAGGTAAATTCTTCCTGCACATATATTCTGCAATTTTTTGGTATTGTGTTATTACACCTCCTCGAATTTTTTTTTTTTTTTTTAATAAGCTGGATGACTTTTTATATATTTTAAAATGTGTTTGCTGAATAAAAATTAAACCTGCTCGGGGACTGAGAAGAAAGAGGAAAGGAAGAAGGCATAAGCTGATTATCATAACATTCCTGCTGGAGATGTGTTGTTGCTGCTGCCTCAGTCCCACATACTTTCTCAAGCTTTTAAATGTTTCCATTTTTTCCCCCCGTCATCCTTTTTTTTTTTCCTTCCACCCCCTTCTCTACCAATCCCATATCGTCTCTTGTCTTTCTCCCCATTTTTCCCTCCATTTCCTTCATGCTCTCTCTGTTGGTGTTCAGGGGCCATATAAAACAGGATTAGCCAAGACAGAGCTGGGGAACAGTATTTGTTAAAAGGGAGTGGTGGGACATAAAATGAAGCTGTGTTATGCAGATAGATCGGACGAAGCTGAATGAACTCCTGGGGGGTTAAAAAAAATTGTGGTCTGCCGAGCGAAAGTTTTACGTAAATGTTCGAAATCATCGTGTTTTCTCATGTCAGTGGTTCTTGCATACAAATATTAATTTCATTACATTGCAGGTGCTTCATAATGGAGGACCGAGGGTATCTCGTTGCTCACCCCACTCTGATTGATCCTAAAGGCCACGCTCCTGCAGAGCAACAGCACATAACACACAAGGTAAAAAAAACCCAAAAAGAAACGGTAAAGATATCCAAATGATTATATAAGGATTGTTTAACTTGGACAAAGAGCTTTCACATATTCCATTGACATATCTCCTCTTTTGTTTTTTGTGGGGTTTTATGGATGAAAGGAACCACTGGTGGCCAATGACATTTTGAATCATCCCAACTTTGTCAAGAAAAACCTGTGCAACAGCTTCAGCGACCGCACCGTGCAGCGATTCTACAAGTTCAACACCAGCATAGTGGTAAGTCACATTAATATTTTCTGGGAATTATATCCATGTCATACAGTGAAATGATACAATAATAAACAGGCACAGATACATTCCTCAGGGCCTTCAGAAGCAGGTGATGAATAATTAAATTAAGCTGCAGCGCAACACTGCTTCCTGGTGGTGATACATGGAGTTGCAATTTGACATTATATGAATTTGCCTTCCTCTCTTGAAGGGGGACCTCACCAACCTGGTGCACGGCAGCCATTGTTCCAAGTACCGCCTCACCAGAATCCCAGGCACCAACGCCTTTGCTGGGATTGTCAATGAGACGTGCGACTCGCTGGCTTTCTGTGCCTGCAGCACGGTGGACCGGCTCTGTCTCAACTGTCACAGGTCTTTAACTACATGAAACATTTCTCATGGCATGTAATTGCATGTGTGTGCATATGCTACACGTTGTTTCTCTTCATTATGAACTTACTCCTGTTAAAAATACAATTGTAGAATAAGTTTAGTTGTGTGAACTATGTACGTAGTTCAAGTGTAAAATTTGCTTGTTTGATGCAGCACTAGAGTTAATATGTAATATTTATTCTGAATTGTGAATGACATTATTCTATTTAACTTGTAGAAATGCATCTGTAGAGGTTCAGTGATAAGTCAAGCAGTGTTTGACCATCTATTATGTCTGACTTGTATGCAAAATACTACAATAATTGTTCTCACCAGCACCTCCTTTAACTGTTTTTTGTTCAGAATGGAGCAGAATGAGTGCGAGTGTCCATGTGAGTGCCCTCTGGAGGTAAATGAGTGTACAGGCAACCTCACCAATGCTGAGAACAGGTCAGTACATCTTCTATGTCTATAAATGTCAAAGTCTGAGATTTTCACCTTGTCCCCAGCTTTATTACTGAATTCAGTAAAAATGTAGTCAGGAGGGAAAAGTATATTTCTGTGTATGTTGATTTATCCCCCCTATACAAAATGTTGATGAATGTAGAGACAGAAAGGCTCCGTTGCTGACTGCAGGCAGTAACCTCAAACTGGGGTCACACAGCAAACACACTATGATATCGGTGGCCCTTCACAGGTTTCAGAGGGCATATCTCTTTGCTATTTCCAATTCAAACGTTGAACTGGATAACAGGGGCAGATAACAATCTTTTTCCACTTGAAATGAGGCATGGAGAGTGTAACCCTACCCCTCCACAAGCTACTATGTACAGGTGATTATCGTCATGGTCTCACAAATATGAAGCCCGTCTGCTTCCACTGTCAACAAAAAAAAAAATTCAAGTTGAAGAAAAAAAGCAATTTTATATGCGATGCTAATGTTAAATTTCACAAGGACCACTGACATTCAGAGTGTTTGCTCAGAAAAATTCTAGCATTTAGACAAATGTAGTTGCCCTTGAATCGGGATGCACTTGAATATTGCAAGATGAAAAATGTGAGGGCAGACATACATTGTAGGAAATCATGAAACTGAAGCAATAAGTGTGCTAATAGTAAGAGGGCTTCTTACTTTCGTCCCCAAAATGCTACCCCCCCTAATTTCAAACTTAGTGTCTTGATTATTTCTCCTATATTGCATTGACTGTCAGTATGGTGAAGTTGCTCATGTATTATAGAGATAAATGTTACTTCCATGTGCTGTTATGTGCAAATTTAACATGCTTACAATATGCTGTTGTATATTGCAGCTTTGAATTTTGAAAAGATAAAGTGCAACAGGAAACAAAGATCATCAAGATTATCATTTGCTCTCACTGTTATGGAATTTTAGTCATCATACTTGATGAGTCTCTTTACTTAAGTATGAGGTCTAATTGATTTCTAAGCTTGAACGTTCCTTTCACGTTCCCGTCATCATCCGTGTTGGAGTTGTGTCAACACTGTTTTAGGCCTTGTGCCTCTGCATCCTCCGTTTGGGGGCGTTTCTTTTATTTCTACCTCAATTTCTCCCCGACTTTCCTCCCTTAAACGCTGTAGATGTTCTGCATCCCTCCTGTCACTCGCAGTGTTTTCACGTCCTTCTTGTTTCACCCACCTCCTTTCAACAACCATCAGCAGCCTTTGACAGCATGTCAATGCTTCAAATGCCAATTCCTCCTTTATTTTTGGAAGACGTGCAATTATCATTTCTCCACTGTCACTTTTTTCTTCTCTCAGTGTTTCGTGTCAGGAAACATTGGTGTTTGTCTTCGTAGAGCTGCTTTACATGCGTTGACATGCCGAAGCAAAGTTTTGTGCCCGTGCTTTCCGTTTGAATCTTTTTCAACATTTCATGTCGGGTGTACTTTATTTGCTTTTGTTCACTGTAATCATATTTAATGCTGGGATTACAGTATAGGTTATCTGTTGGATGTTGCTTTTTATGTCTTGACCACAAATATGTGCTGGCAGCCTTCTATATTTTCTCCTTGTGTGTTTTGTGGTTGCTTGTTTGTGCAGGAACCCCAGCTGTGAGGTGCATCAGGAACCAGTCAGTTTGAATGTTATTGATCCCAGCCTGCACGACACCCTCCCCCAGTGCATCAACACCCGCTGTAGCCAGAGATACACCAGCAGGTACACCAAACGGTGCAGCTTCACGACACATCACATCAACACACATGTGATGACTAAAGCAAACATATGAGATGTATGTGCTCACACTATCTTTAGAGACATGAACAATCTGCTGCTGCTGCTATGGGATACAAAGTCTATTTAGGGTAAAGTTTGAGGCCCATTCATGACACCGATAGCCATATATTTCAGTAGCCTGCCGCCACCAAGTGGTTAAAAAGTGTAAGTGTATGTGACCAGAGTTGATTTGTTTTTTCAAAGTAGACCAAAATCCAATGAAACGTTCATACAAACCACATATGTCTTTGTTTTAACAAAAATAACAAAACTTCAGCTCAGTTTTCTTAAAATATAATGCCCTCAAATTTAAAAACCTTTAATTTCCAGTATGTTTTTTGAATTGCATCTACTTTTGAGACATTGCAAAAAAATAATATCAGTATATTAGTGTGTGAACATTGCCATGATGCCACCACATTTGACCTGTAACTACTCTGAAATTAGTTTTGGTGAGCTCCATGCTCTCTACTTGTTGTTCAACTTGTCTTACATTTAAAAAAAAAGTTGTAGTCCAGTGTAGAGCTTCTCTCTCTCCATCTCTGCCTTGTGAACTGTGTGAACTACCTTTATTATCCGAAGCGAACCAAATGAGTTTATTAGTAAATGGACTGACAGATGTTGATATTTCCATTGAAGGTCCACAACAACAACAACAACAGCACAGGTTTGTGCTTGTTGATTAGTGAAAGAGATAAAAGCAATATGTTACTCTCTCGAGTAATAAGTTACATTATATATTTGCAATGGCTCTTAAAGTAACTTCACTACTTAAAGAAGCGGCTACTGCTAATGACAATTAATTACACAATCTCAGTAACCTGTACCACAATGATTAGTCTTCCAGAATGTCATTTTTTGATTGTTGTGTTCTGCACCATGATACAGTGACTGCTTTGGTGTGCTGGACTGCGAGTGGTGCATGGTGGACAGCGACGGGAAGACTCACCTCGATAAGCCTTACTGTGCCCTACAGAAGGAGTGTTTTGGGGGCATTGTTGGTGCCAAGAGTCCCTATGCTGATGGCCTGGGTCTGTTAGGTGAGATATAAAACTCAAAGAAATGACAGATCTTGTTCTGTTCACTCTCTTGCTGTAGCAACTTGTGAGGTTTGCATTTGATTGCTTCAGGTTGGTTTCACCTTCATTTGACATCCCTTCTTATACTTGTATAATAGAGTAGACTTGGGTACTGTTTATAAATGTAAACATTTGGTGGGGCAAGATTTTATTTCAGGTCTAATGACAGCAGAGTTCAGCATGACTGAATGCCAAAATAAAGTGGGTGCACAACTTTTTAGCCACAACACTATGACAACCATATAGGCACTAATCCCATCAAATGGTTGAGCACTGAAGACAAAAAGAATAAATAAAAGGTTTTCTATCTATGTCAGGAATTGAACCAGGATCTACTGTTGCCTATGCAGGATTACTACCACCACACTCCCAGTGAGTTGATGCTTCATAGGCCATTTAATGTACATACAACATTTTTACAAGGTTTTTGTCACCACGCCACTCAGATTACCACCAGTTACCTCCAGTTTCCCCTCCAAAGTAAGAGTTTCATACTTATACACAAGTAAAGAATTGACTTCACTCATTTGACTCATCACTGTTGGCTCCAGTTGCTCATAAGCCGCCATTTGTGACAAGTCGCTCCGTTGCTATCAAGCAGCAGTGCCTCAACTGGCTCCAGCCAATCAGCTCTGAGCTTCCAAATGATGTTGTTAGTGGGGCTTCGGGCTGCGAGACCCACTTGACGTAAAAATCCGGTGATGTGTAATACACACTGCACTGCGAGAGACCGGCGAGCCCTATTCATGCAACCATCGGGGTAGATCGAGACAAAAACACAACCTGAAGTAGCAAGAGGAGACCAATAACCAGGGAGTAGAATCCTCACACACAAATTAGTTTCATTCACAGACAAGAAAATATCGTAGATAATCTTAAAGAATTAATAACATATGTTGCATGCAGTCCTTTCTGTTGACACCAGGTGGGGCTGAGCCCCACCTGCCCCTAATGACCAGTTGCCCACATACTTGTATGTATACAAAAAGTTTCATGCTTCTTCAAATATTTATGTATGCGGCTCACTGACAATGATCTTTCCCATACTTTTCCCCTGAAACTTTTTCGTTACTGAGATATCTTTTTCAAATTGATTCTCAGTTTTCTCAAGAGCAAAATTGTCCGCCAGGCCGCAGTTGAATATTTCTTTTCCATGGCATTTCACACTGATGAGCGAATAGAAGCGAAATAGAAAATGTCGCAGCTTCGCAGCAGGAGTGAGGATCTGAGCTCGAGCTGTTTGATTCCGGCTTGTTGTATTGTCTCTTCTTGAGCCATCCGAAATCCTCCGTGACTTCTTGAAACAACCTCCTGCCTGCTATCTCTTCATTTTTTTCCCCCTTCATCTCGCTTTCTTCTGCAGATGAAGAGGTGGCATCTTTGAACATGATCAAGAGCGCTCCTGTGGGCCCAGTTGCTGGCGGCATCATGGGATGCATCATGGTGTTGGTGCTGGCCGTGTATGCATACAGGCATCAGATCCACAGGCGCTCGCACCAGCATATGTCACCTCTCGCTGCACAGGGTAAGACCAAAGTTTCCTATCTCATTTTTTTCTCCACTGTCCCATGAAACCGTGAAGTTAAAATTCCTGCAAATTACACAACAAACAAAACGAAGTTTCCTCTTCAAGGAAGTCGATTCTTCACCCTTCCGGTTGCACACTACTGTTTGCACTAAAAAAAAAATCCAGCAGCACCATGCTTGTTTCTTCATCCACACGCTGCATATACTGTATAAAACCACCACCTAAAGAGACACATTTTAAAAGCAGCATGATCACAAATCACTGTGATGAAATGTATCGGCGCTAAAGAGCATCAGCACATCAGCTGCTGCTGAATGTTTTGTGTAATCACTCGGCCATATTGACAAAAACATCAAATAAGATTACAACCTTGTTTAAAGACTTCAGTCCACGTCTGGTAGTTGGGTAAACAGCCAGGAACAACTGAAGTGTGGCGACATAACACAACGCATTGGCCCGAGCAGCTGGCTCGTAAACTATTATTTTTAGTCCACAAAAGAGAGACACATACAGTCAAAGACGAGGTTATAAAATACATTGAATTCCAGTTAGTAGAACAGCATTTATAAGGCCCCTTCTACAGAAATGTTAAATACTCATATGTTCCTTCATTTATTCTGATCAGCCATAACAATATGACTACTGACAGATGAAGGGAAAACCACTGCATATCGCTTTATTGTGCCACCTGTTAGTGTATGTGTGTGTGTCTGTGATGTATTTAATAAACAGTTAACATTCTGTCCTGACCATTGTGTCGGATACAGTTAAACATTCCAGTCTAAGGATTTGAATGAGTTTGACGAGACGAATGAGTCAGAGCTTCTTCAAAAGGATGGCGAAAGTGGCGAACGAGTGACAGGATCGTAGGCGACCAAAGCTCATTAATGCACCTGCGTAGTCCAATCCGACATATGAGCTGCTGTAGCTCAAATCACTGTAGAAGTTGATGCTGGTTCTGGTAGGAAGGAGTCACAATACAGTTTTGGTTTTTTTACGTGTAGGATTGTATAATTGCAGGCATGTCATGGTGCCCATGCTCAACACCTTCCCACTGCTAAAATTACCATAAATGAGCATAAAGGTAAAGGTGGTCTGGCTTGATGAATCCCATAATAATTTTTTTATATCAGGTGAATTGCTGTGTGCATGTCGGCCGTTTCCCCGGGGGAACACTGAGCTTCTCAGAGGCACGATAGAAAGCTGGCAACGGCATGCTGGACAATGTCCATCTGGACAGTGTTCGGTCTTCCCATGTTTGTGGTTGTTACATTGACGTGTACCACCGACCTCCGAGTGGCGGTCTTATGGAGTGCATCAGCGGGTCAATGCTGTTTTGGCAGCAAAGGGGTTCCGGCATATTAGGCAGGTTGGCATAATGTTATGGCTGACCAGTGTACAGATTAGCCAGCTTTCCATTTCATAACTCGTAACATTCAACTCAATCATGAGCTATCTGTAGTACACAGACTGGAACCTCACATTACATAATCACACAATACCTACTATCCCATGTTGGCATCTTACTAAAGCTTTACCTGTTATTCTTCTATACTTCTATGGTGCTCCAGAAATGTCAGTGCGAATGTCTAACCTGGATAATGAAAGAGATGAGAGGGATGAAGACAGTCATGAGGACAGAGGAATCAGTAAGTGTTCAACACATACCGTGAAATACTTATGGACTGCAAGGTATTCAAATATTTTACTGCAGTACAGACACAATGTCTCTGTCTTGACCTGTGTGCTGTATTTATTCACTTTCAGTCAGTAATACGAGGTTTATAGCGGCGGT
The DNA here is from genome assembly GCF_963422515.1 of Blennius ocellaris. Lineage (NCBI taxonomy): Eukaryota > Metazoa > Chordata > Actinopteri > Blenniiformes > Blenniidae > Blennius > Blennius ocellaris. The sequence continues at coordinate 9,609,244 of NC_137661.1, read as the reverse complement.
GATCGAACGACACACTCACACTCCTGAACGGAGACGGAGGTACTGGGGCCGATCGGGGACAGAGAGTGACCACGGTAAGAGCGCCCATTCATGTCAGCACAATCTATAATGAAGTGCACATGCATTATGATATGTTATAATAGTTGTGTTTTGTCACGGAGTACAGAAGTCATCCGCCTCTGAAATGCTCGTAATGTTGCCATAAAAGTGATTATGTTACATGTCCTAAAATCTTTTTAAAAGATTTTCTAAAAGTTGAAAACGGATCAAACCACATTTAATTGCATACAAGTGAAGTCAAGATATTTCTTGTCTCGCCATAATCACCGTAGTGCTAAAGGGAGTTGGTAGTTAAGGAATATTTAAAGGAATGAGTTGTGGAAAATGTACCATTCACAGGTTGAAAAACTGGGCCTCCATGTAAAACATGAATTAAGTGTTAACAGCACAAGTTGAACATCCTTTCAAGCAAAGCCCGGCCTCATGCATAAACCGCATGAGTACAGTTACAACTCTACACTTTGAATATTGACGCAAATATGACCATGTCTCATCCCAAACTGTATGTCGAACAGCTGGACCATTGTAACCAAAGTCTTGGCTGACGTGTCAGGACTCTTCTTCTATTTAGATTGCTCCAGAGGGAATGGGAAGGTTGTCTGCTTCACCGGGGAGAGGAAATACATATATCCCTAAAGTGAGGGGTTGAGGGTATAATCAAGTAAGCTTTGTTAATGTTACTGTCTGGGAGGAGACCCTCTGGCAGAGCCAGAACATGCTGAAGGGATTACATTTCCCACCTGGTAGAAATCACTTAATCCGTCCCAAGAGAAACGACACAAAAGAAATGTGTTCTCCACATTACAATCTTTTTTTTAATGTTTTTGTACAACTTTAGGGGGAGTTTTTGGATATAAATATACAAAAAAAATTCATTTCTTTCACAGTTAGATTTATATTTCCAATTTCCACCCAACTGTTATTTTACCAGGAGGATCTGGTTTGCAATGGAGACCTGCTCAGAGAGCCGACCGTTACAAAACCACAGAATGCAATATAACCTGAAACAAGTATAATAAAAGCATTTGAGCAACAGATGAAAAGCTACAAACTTTCTTCTTCCAACAAATGTAAGCAGATGAGACTGTGCTGCACCCTGGCGTAGTTTACTTCTTTGCTCCTCCTAAAGTTTTCTGACATCCACCCAGGTGAGGAAAGCTGGTACACGAGAAAAAAACAACAATGGTGTGTCAGAAAAAATTAAGCAGAAAGAGCCGTGATGCATTAAATCCAATCGTATTTGAATTGAGCAGGCTGCGCTCATGTATATGTTGATCTATAGAATTCACCAGGATCAAAGACAGGCACAGCGCTATTTTCTTCTTGGTTTGAAACATACATCCCAAATAACAGTCATTTTGTTTAAAATGATTCCCTTCTGATATAAGTTAATGATTTTAATCAGCTGATAATGCATATTTTGGCAGTGTTTTTGCTTCACTTTTTTTTTTTTTTTAAATCACTATAGTCCAGCTCTGAATCTTGTTTTTTTTTTTTTTTCGTTCTTATAATTTATTCATCATTAATGTTTGTGTGTCTGCCACTCAATGTGGATGGACAGTTTCACCCACACGAGTTGTTATCACCTCCATATGGCATCATGCCACCTCCTGGCTGTGAGTTTCCCTTCTTGTTGTGTAAGTGGTGATGATGATGATGATGGTGATGATGATGATGCCACAGAGAGCAAGAATGGTGATTAGAAGTGGAGAGTTATATGATAAAAAGAATCAGACTAAACTTTGTTCACGTAATGTTTTTTTTTTGTAAAATGTGTTAATCTTCAGTGTTTCTATTTTTATTTGTACTTTACCTTCATTGATATATTTGACCAAAAAAATACACATTTTACAATGAACATATCAAATAGATAATTTGAAACTGCTTCTAGTTTTTCGAAGGGTGTTTTGTAAAAGAAATGTCAGATAATTTTGTTCGTGAAGGACATCTGCCTCACTCATTCTCTCCCTCTTCCTCTCATTTCCGTTGAAAATAATTAAAGCGAGAGAATAACAGTGATTCAAAAGGGCTTGATAAATGGTACAGATAAATGAACAGGAAACTCACATATTGCGTAATGGGAGTTTCTGTAAAACCGAAAAAAAGAGGACAAGTGGGGAGATGGAGAGATGCAAAAATGATGAAAGAGGAGAAAAACAAGGACAAGAGGACCTGGTTGGGAAGCGAGATCAGTTTGAAATAATGGAGAGAGGGGGTGTTGTTCCATCAGGGTTTAAAACAAATTCATTATTGAGTCGGTGCTTCAGAGCAGTTGCTCCTTTCCAGGCAGTCAAAGGTTCCCCTTCAATGCTCGTCACTCACTTGTATAACTGAAAGGTATTATAAAACCATTCCAAGCATTACCTGTGCTCAGTGTGACGCAGACATATGCTGTGTGTTGTTTGGCATCATCACTCATTCAGGCTGTGATAAATTATATGATATGGATGCTGCATACATACACGTACTCTCCAAACGTAATCCATGGACTCTACTACTTCAGGGCTAATGTTTCTACTTGAATCTACTATCTGCAGTAAAACTGATAACTCGAGAGGGGGAAAAGATGGTTATTAGCTGGATGCAGGGGAAGACGCACACCCAAAGCTGAAGCTATTTTCGTCTTCGAAGAAGGAAATTAATTTTAGACCCAAAAGACCTAAGAACATGTTTGACAAAGGAACTGTAAATTTGATGATGTGTATTCTGGCTTCATGAGCTGTCTACAACCCAGATTTCCCCCGAAATTTTGTTGAATGAACCCTTAATCCAAACAGGATGCAGTGATTCGCAAGTGGAAGGAGAAAATAAGACATTTTTCCACTTCAGTGGAGAATATTTGCTCATTTTGAATTTGACGCATCTCCAAAATGTTTTGAAAGGGGCACCTATAGCCTGGATAAACTAAGTGGAATACTAGAAAACTGAGAAAAACTGAATATATGAATAATGAAAAGTAAATACAATTCTGAGAATAAAATCTCTTAGCATTCAGACAATGTCACTTTGAAGGAAGACCTTGAATGTTTCCGTGAGGCAATGCTGCACCACTTTGCAGGAGGAGACGTGCATCTGAGCTTAACTCCGCTGCCGCCTTCACAGGTCCTTTCACCAATAGCAAAACATGAATTTTTTTACACAGGTTTTGTGAAAATCTCCCCCAGTTTAATGTTATTTGAAAAGACGCATAAAAGGAAAAGACACTTGTTGCAGAATGGCAAAAATCACATAACAAATCATTGTGCATTCAAAAGCCCATATGAGAAGGTATGTGTCACACTTATTGTGACGCAGCATTTGGTACAACTTTCCCTTTAAATGTGGACAATTGCATCAGTCACTATTTCACATAACACGACTGCTTAGCCCGGATCTGTTTAATGGATTTTAGCTTGTGTTGCTTCAAGCTGTTAAAAGACATTTAAAAGTCCCAATAAGGCATATGGAGTGTGTCTGCCTGGTCGTTCCGCCAGTCTCCCTACAGCGCTTGACATTTAGATGGATTTGATATCCTCACCTGGTGCAGCTGAAAGCTGTCAACAGCATGCAGTTAGCAGCAGATTCACCTGGAGCTCTGGCTTTAGCTTTGGGGGAAACGGGGATAAACTCTGCAGAGGTTGGCACCTTCCATGTGGAGAACTTCTTTGAAGTCTCCATCCCTCTGTTTTACTTAATCCCCATCTTCCCCTCTCTCTCTCTCTCTCTCTCTCTCTCTCGCTCTCGCTCTCTCGCTCTCTGCCACTCTGTCCTCTCCTTTACTCTGCTTGTCACTCCCTGCTCTTTCCTCTGCTTCTCATGTTTTTGGGGAGTTTTTTTCTCTGTTGGTATCAAAGCTTAGTTGGTTTCTGGAGGATCAAGGGACGAAAGGTGTTGGAACTTTTCAGTTTGACACCGTTGAGAGATTTTTTTTTAGACACATAACCAGGGCAGGTCAGACAAAGTTGTATTTATTTCCTCATTTTTGAACAGGACGGGACTAAAATTGACAGAAGGAATAACGAATGAATTCTTTACATTAGTTTTTTTTTTTGTGTTCAGACTGCCATACTTTGTATAGATACAAAAAAGATACAAACATTATAATTTTGCGTGCCAGTAGCTCTGTGCAGTGATACTTTTAAACAAATCCATCTGAACCAAACCCAGATTTGACTTTTTACTCGAAAGGCCCTTTATTTATCTTATTGAAATCCAATGAAACCCCAATACAAGGCAGATAATCTATCGAGGGGAGTGTTGCGTCGGAAGGTTCAACATCAAACCTGGTCTGAAGTTAAGGCCGCAGTATCGGAATTTTAGGAGTTCTGATCAAATTTGTGGGAAACAGAAGTTTCATTCGTTATGGTTGTGACTTGCATTCAGTGTTGATTAATCACTGTGTCATGTTGCATGACTTCTCCACAGGATTATACATTTAGGATGTCCTAGCAGATTCTCGTCTTAGCATTTTTATTGCAACTATGTTTGCTTGCTGATGTTAGCATATATCACCATCAAGCATAAGACCCGCCATTGTAGCTCAGTTAAGGGGTTTTGTATGAAAAATGTCTGCATAAAGCAAACGGCTTATTGCGTTTGAATGTGTTGAGATGGACCAATGTCAAACTTGCACAGCACCTCGAGGATCAAGAGTCAACATGACCGCTTTACATGTTTGACTGTAGCATCACAAAGGTTGGGCATACATTTAAAACAGCCACACAATTATGAGCGTACTTGCATCCAAACACCTGAAGCTTGCATGCCACAGAAGCACAAACACGCCGCGCTTGGTTCAGTATCTCTGAAGGCATCAAATGCTTCATCATCCAACATGACAGTGATTTTTCTATAAATATAATCGCGCAGACACTCGGGCCTACAGGGTTATTCGCTCAAACAGTAATAACAGATTGATGTTCCACTGTGCAGCATGTTGCTGGTGTCATTTCCAAAGCTGAAAAGAAAGGTAATAAAACTGAAAATGAAGAGATTGCGCAATCGATCGTAAAAATGTTCTTATCACTCTGTGTGTTTGCGATGCATTTTATGAGCTTAACGGTGGTGAAACCCACTCTGCATATGAAGGGTTTACATAAAATATTACATTTAGGCTAGAAATTAAGCAAATGGAGTAATCCCATAACGTTTTAATGGAAATTACCTGCGGAAAACTTAATCGGTATAAAAACAATGAAAGCACGTCAGAATAAACAAAACACCCGGCATCATTTATTATGACGCGCGGGGAAGATCTTGTCATTGTGATGTGTTGATGTGTAATATTTATTATGGTTTCGTTCCATGAAGTATTACCATGCGTGTACTTATTAGTAATCCTTTTTCCATATGACCAGCAGTACTGCTCCAGTTACCAGTTATTCTTGCAGCCTTATTGGCTTGTGTCTCTCACGCCTCAGGCGAAACGTATGTGCAAGATGTGTAGGAGAAAAGACATAAATATGCATGCATCCCCCCCCCAAGATGCAACAAATAGAAATGCCTAAAGGACATGTTTAGTTGTCAGAGTGCGAGCAAATAGCTTGTTCTGCTCTGAGAAACATTGTGAGCATGTGACCATGAATTCACTGGAATGTCTTTGTGCCGAATGTCGATGACGCCAAGGCATCATTTGTTGCTTTCATGGAATCTTCCCATCTTTGTGCAATCAATACACCGCAATAACACCAAACTGGCCCACATGTAGAGTCACTGTCAAATCTTCCCTCTGATATTTGTTTTGTTTATTATGTAGCAGAATTGACCAGGAAAGGCTTTTAACCTGTTATACACTGTAACCCTAATATCAGGCTTTTCAAATTGAAACTGCTACAGTTCTATCCGTGAAGGAATTCGTTCTCTCACTTCAGTTAACTTTTTATATTTATGGGTTGTTTTTTTTTTTGACAAATCTGTATTTTTGAAACCTGCACTTTAACCCAAATATCTAGTCTTTTTCACCCTTTACTTTTCCAAATCAAGTTCGTCGGTTACATTTAGTTTGTGTTTGACGTAAGTTCTGATATAGTTTATTGAATGCCTAATAGCACAATTATACGCAAGTGCATTTTAAGCAAGACCGGTACAGCAGAGGGGTGATCCCTGTCCCAGGAGAATAGAAATGTTTGAGGACGTCAGCTTACACAACTGGGAGCAAACCGAGTAACGTCTGTACTTTGACAATATTTATTATGTGTAATAAACAAATGATTGTTTAAAAACAAATGTATGGAAATGTATGCTGTATGTCTCCGTTTTCAATTCTGACATGAAAGTATAATCTGTGGAATTTGGGATACCTCAAACGTTTTGCCACTTCTTTTTCTAAAAGGTTTTATAACGCGGTATAGATGGCGTTTGAGAAAAGATCCAGTGATGCTGTATCAGCGCAGAGATTGAGAATCAACTTTCAAATAAGTAATTCCTCTCCCCGTGTGCTTTTTGTTGTGCCCAGGCTACAGCACGATGAGTCCACAGGAGGACAGCGAGAATCCACCTGGAAACAACGACCCACTCTCAGCCGGGGTCGACGTCGGTAACCACGACGACGACATGGACCTCGACACGCCGCCTCAGACGGCGGCGCTGCTCAGCCACAAGTTTCACCCCTACCGACACACGCACACACACCACCACCCGCTGCACACGCACACCCATCACCTGCAAGCCGCAGTGACAGTGCACAGTGTGGACGCCGAGTGCTGATCCTCGGAGACATGTTCACAGAAACGTGCTCTATTTTATAACACGAAAACCGTTTTTTAAAACTTTTGTGCCGGGCGAAACGACACAGCGGTTGCTGGTGTAACCGTCGGACACGTCGCCCCCCCCTGGGATTTCTGCCCCGAACGGATGGTTTTTACTGGCGTTTCGTGCAAACGTCTCATTCTCAGCCCCTCTTCAGCACGCTCGGGTTAAACTCTGGCGGGGTGTACACACTGTTGACACACTTTGAAAACCGCCAGGCCTGGGATAATGCACACAAGCAATGCTGAACGGATTCTGCATTCAGGACTCGCAAGCGAGAGCTCATAACGACCTCCGGGAGCAAATGAAACACAGTTTTGAGGTTCGTTCAGTGGCCTTTATTGAGGACAGACTGCAACTGGAAGCCAAAAGCCTGAATGGAGCCTTCATTCTTCATCGTTCTTCTGTGGATGATTACATAATAACTGGAGCCTGATGTGGAGCCCATATGACCTGCTGAGGTCCTCGCGAGCTTTTTACCAGCAACAAGGAGCAGGAAGGAATTAGAGCACTCTTTACATTTGTGAAACCTGAAAGACTACATTCTCAATAGAGAGGTGGCTCTAAAGCGACTCGTTGCAGCTTCAACTTCACTGTCCGTTCTGCAGAGTGATGCTCTGGCGTTCATTTCCTCTCTGAGTCACTGCCGTCATTCAAAGCAGTGACTGCTGGTTGTACACAGCACTGTGCAGCAGTTTTTCATTCATTTTTCTGTGAACGTCAAAGTTGATAAAAGCTTAATTGAGTCACGATACTATGAGAAGAAATGCTTCAAAGAGGGGAAAAAAATTTATTTTTTTCTACTATTTATTAAACAGGTAGATTTCCAAAACGCAGCTGCGGTAAACAAACAACCGAGACGGTAATCAAGATGCATTCTGCCCACTTCCTGCAACCAGTGCATCACATTTAGAGCTCATTATTTCTCCTTATTATGTTGGTAACACATCTGTGAATTGTCGTCTACTTTGGATTTTATGTGCATCGATAAAACAACAAACCATGTGAATTTTTCATCAGACTGAGGAGCTCTGGTCCATAATCAGCAGCTCATTTACATTTTCTTTCAAACATTTTCTTTGTACTCTCTGTCACCAGACGCATAGCCACAGCTTTTAACTCCTCCTGGGAATGGAATCTACTACTGTGTACACTTTGTGGTCAGTTCATGAGGTACAACTGTGCTGTCAGCACAGTCTAATGCAGCAGTCCTGCCGTTGTCAGATCTGTATGTTCAGTTTCTTCGAGACATAATGCCAGTCAGCATGTTGCAATATAGTCCCAACTTTTTCTGGAACGTTTCTAATATTAGTTGATTTTTCAGACTTAATTCAATGTCTTAAAAAAAAAACGCCGCCTTTTAAAGATTTCTTCTCCAGTTGAATTACAAGCTATTGTACAACTGTTCTCATCAAAGTGGCCATCAAGTGTGTAATCTGTTGAACCATCTTCTCTGGAAAAAAAAAAAAAAAAAGCATTTTTGTATGAGCAGGGACCTTCATCCACATATCTATAATGAATATCTGTTGGAAACAATCAAAAACAATGAGCCTTAATCACAAAGTGTGTCAGAGGAGTGACGAGGACATGCTCTTTGAAATCCAGCACAGTTTTCTGCCAGGCTCTTTCAAAGGTCTGCATTGCTCACACCATGAAAAACGTGTTGCGTCATACAGGTTGAGAAATCGAGTCCCTCCATAAGAGGAGGCAGAAGTTCTCCACTCGCTGCCCCTCCTCCTCCTCCTCCTCTTCCTCCTGGGGATTGAGGAGGAATGGCAGACTTCAACACCAGCAAAGCAGACCCAGCTTTCGTCCGAGCTCAGGGGATTTGCTGTGCGAGGATAATTGGGGACCCTCGCAGAGGTGTAGCAGAGAGACTCAGAGACAGTGAGTGCTGCTGTCCTCTCTGTCTGCCGGTGCAGGGGGAAAAAAAATAAAAAATCCAGAATGTCATTTGCTTCACACTATTTTACCACAACCTTTTTGCCTCGGACGCCAAGCTGAGTGTGAGTCTGAGTGTGTGTGTGCATGTTGAGGTTGTTAGCTGAATTTTTGTACAAAACATGATGCATTTCCAGTGTCTTCTTTCTCATCGGAGAGAGTGAAAGAGGAAGAGATGCTGCTGTTACTATACCGAGGTTACACCCATCTGTCGGCTCCTCTGTGGTTAACCACTCAAAATGTATTTGCTCCGTCTGTCTGTCTGTCTGTCTGTCTGTCTGTCTGTCTGTCTGTCTGTCTGTCTGTCTGTCTGTCTGTCTGTCTGTCTGTCTGTCTGTGACAAAAGAATGAATATCCACTTGGAACATTTTCATTGAATACATTATTTTTCAAAATAGTATTAGAGAATTGTAGGTGAAATTATCATGATTGAGAAATTGTTTATTTTTTGATCCTGATGAAGAGTCACTCGACCCAATCGGTGCTTTGTGAGTTTGATTGTTCAGCTGCCGGAAATGTGCCAGTGTGACAGCCTTGTTTAGATTAATATTTCCATTTCCAGGATGCCCATATGTTTATCATCCTTCAGAGATTCATTTTAAAGTGTAAATACAAAATCACAAATGAATATTATTGTCCTGTACACTCCTTTTTGTTTTTTGGTTGTTTTTTTTTTACTGTCGATAAAGACTGATGTAAGCTTCACCATTGCTCAAATATTTGGGTGGTATGAATCATCTGTTCATGGTGTCTCACTATAATCTTCTGATGCCTTGGATGTTTTTGTAGTTTTTCTTTTTCTTTTAGGTCCATATTGGATGGAAATCAGTACTTGGAAAAAATTAATCCACACTTTTATGTTCGAGAGAGATTTTAAAGTTTATTGTGTGTGTTCAGAATATTAAAGAACGTACATCTCTCCACAGGCTCATAACAGATATTTACTGAACAATGACTCAGACAGCAGCCATGCAGTAGACGAGGCTTTGCTTCTGTTGCTATTTAATGTCATCAATCATTTTCATCTTCAGTCGGTGTAGTGTGCTTGACTTGTTAGAGGCATATTTACATTTGCACATTCAGTGTGAGCTCATTAAACCTTCATCTGCACAAGTGGTAAATAATTTGACAACTGATGGTGGATCAAAAAAAAAAAAAAGTGACACTTTTAGATTTTTACACATCCTCAGTCCTCTTCTTAAATAGAGGGTTGCATATTTTATTAATAGGTATTGGCCATCCCTGTATTCTGTACGAAGTGTGATCATATGAAACGAGTTCAGTCAAATCCATGCATTAAAAGTTGATATATTTCTTCTACTTTGGTACACAATATTGGTCCCCGTTCACATTTAAGTAGTATTGTAGCATCTAAGAGCAAACTTGAGGTCAAATGCAGTCTTGAGATGTGTGGGAGTGTGTGCATGTTTGGATATATTTTTTTTCTTTTTAATTTCCCTAAACTGGGTACAAAATTAAAGCCTTTTACTTTCCTGGAGAGCGTTGAAACAGTATTTACCAGCTGTTGTAAACAAGTATCTATGTGTGTATACAGAACACTGAATTGCAGTAAATTTACTGAAGGAATGTGTGTATGTGACTCCCTGCCCTCATGTATCATATAAAGTTAACAAATTGAGATTTATTGCAATGTGAATGTGATAAAGTCCATTTTACACTTTGTAACTGTCTGTCTGTTTTTCTGTCATTTAAGTTGTTGTAGGCCAATCAGAAACATATTTTAGTAAACTGACCGCTGGTTGTTACGATGTACATTTTGATACATATTTAATATTTAGAAAATAAATGTGAGGTGCAGTTAAACCATTCGCTGTGTAATCACAGTACCAGCAGTGATATAAATGATGTAGTAGTAATTGTGTGGCTAAGTAAAGTATGTCCACTTACATTACAGCAGTGTTAATTCTTTATAGAAAAGACATTTCATATTTTCTGTTTTCTTTTATCACAAGAGGTCAGTTTGATTTCAAAGAAAAAAAAGACATAAAAGTATAACACTTGAGTATAACATGATTTGTTTGCAATTGTTTAAGAAGTGTGGTTTTCTGTTGTCAGTGGAGTCGTCGTGTTCTCAAAGCAGGGGGTCATGAAACGGGTCACTCACAAACTGCCCTCTGTGCTGGAAAAAAACCCAGGAAGATTATCTCCAGGGGATTTTATCCTAGTGTGATTGTTCTCTCAGTACCTGGCCCAGTGTTCACTCTCTGACAGCAGAGTATTATTAAGCGATGGATTTTCCAGCTTGTATTATTGTCTCACATTCATGCAGGGATGTTCAGGACAGCTACACTCCAAAAAGCTCCTCTTCAGAGGTTTTTTGGCATTTTTTTATAGGGTTGTTTTAATAGCATGGAATTTCAGCAGCACTTTTAATTTATTTTTTGCATACTTTTCAATACTGTGTGGTTGGGGAGACATTGATTAACCTGGCTGGAGATGTTTTGATGAGTGTCTCCACATTGTTGAATTTTAATTAATCTTAGGCAATAGATCACAAAGTTGACAGATTCAGATTCATTTTATTTGCCATTTGCAGTAAAACTACATTGGAATACATTTGTAAAAGTCCCCAGTGTGCACAAGACAGGTACAGCCATAAAACAACATTAATTAAAAGTACATAAATTAAACAAGATAAAAGTACAGAAATAAAACAAACAGAACAGTAAACAATTGACACTGTGAAATCGATCGACTGAAACAGTTTCAATAAAAGTGCTCTGTTTAGACTGATAACAGCTTGTGGAAAGAAGCTGCTCGCATATCGAGATGTCCTGCATCTCAGCGAACGATATCTTCTGCCAGAAGGAAGAAGCTGGAACGAGGTTTTTCCAGGATGGTCAGAAGAGTCATTGATTATTCTAAGTGCTCGGTTTAAAAGTCTGGATTTATAAAGAACTTCCAGAACAGGAAGCTCACAGCCCACAGTCCTCAGTGCAGAGCGGAGCACCTTGTTTAGAGCTCTCCTCTCTTTGTCTGTGATGTTACCAAACCACACAGTCACAGAGCCAACAAGTAAACTTTCAATGGTGCAACGATAAAAATTAAGCAGAATCTTAGAGTTAGTGGTAAATTCTCTAAGTTTACACAGAAAGTAGAGACGCTGTCGAGCTTTTTTAACAACCCGGTTAGTGTTTTTGACCCATTTCAGGTCATTAGACAGAGTTAAACCGAGAAACGTGCACTCCTCTACAATCTGCACCTGGGAGTTATCAATAATGACAGGTGTGTGAGAACTGTTCCGGCTAAAGTCAAAGACCAGTTCACATGTTTTTGATGCGTTCAGCTGGAGGTTGTTAGCTTTACTCCACTGAACCACATTTTGGATCTCTGCTCTATAAGAGGAATCATCATTATTACTGATGAGACCGATGATGGTGGTGTCATCAGCATATTTGATTATCAAGTTAGAGTCAGAGGAAGATACACAGTCGTGAGTGTACAATGTAAAAAGCAAAGGACTCAAAATACATCCCTGAGGAGATCCGGTGCTCACAGAAACAACATCTGAAAAACAGTCATTGATTTTCACTCTCTGAGATCTGTCAGTTAAAAAGCTAAAAATCCACTTACACATGGCAACACTCAAACCGAGAGACATGAGCTTTTCAATCAGTTTACCTGGGACAAGGCAATTAAAAGCAGAGCTATAATCAATGAAAAGCATTCTCGCGACAGATTTGCTATTGTCCAAGTGACTGTACACAGAGTTCAGAGCAAAGGAGATGGCATCCTCAACACTCCTGTTCTGTCTGTAAGCAAACTGGAGTGGGTCAATACTCACAGGGATCTGGCTCTTAATGAAGTCCAACACGAGCCGCTCAAAAGTCTTCATAAGAACAGACGTGAGGGCCACAGGACGATAGTCATTAAGGCAAGACACAGGAGTTTTCTTAGGAACTGGGATGATGGTCGACTCTTTAAAGCTGTTCGGCACAGTACAGTTCCTTAGCGACAGGTTGAAAATGTCTGTTAAAACAGGGGCAAGTTGCTCAGAGCACAGTTTCAGGACACAAGGAGGGATGCCGTCCGGGCCTGGGGCTTTCCGGACTGTGGTCCTGGACAAGACCCGCTTGACTTCCTCCTGAGTCACGGTGAAGGCACCTTGATTGAAACAATCAGGGAATACAGCAGGACAGGCAACCGCAGATTCAAAGCGACAGTAGAACGTGTTAGAGAAAGCTTTCATCATTGTCACAATCAGCACATCAAGGTTTATCACATTTATACATTAATGTCAAAGCATAAAGATGGATATATAGATCTATCTATCTTTGGGGCAGCTGTGGCTCACTTGATAGTGCAGTCGTCTCCCACAAGCTTGTAGTGTCGATTCTCTGTGTCCACATGTGGGATTGTCCTTGACCAAGACACTGAACCCCAAACTGCTCTCAATGGATGAACTTGAACACCTTCCATGGCCGCTGCATTGGTGTGTGAATGACTGAATGTTATTACCTTCACCAAGGAATGCTGGGGCAAAGGTTTTGTTTTTGCCCATTTGTATGTATTGGTTTGCATCCAACCCGAATCGCATGAAAACTTCAGGGATGATTTGTCATCGTACACGGACCAATCCACTAGGTTTTAGGCTCCTGGAGAGGTGACATATTTATGTTTCAGGGCTCCATTAAGGAAGCTGCTATATAACTCTGCTCCAAAGCTTGTAGCTAATATCTCAGTTCAGCAAGAATCCAGAAACAGTGTTGTGCGCACACTGGAGTAGTGGTTTATCTCTGTGCCCCCCACTGAGCGTTTCGCACAGTGATGTTGCTATCACGGATGTTAGCATGGACTTGAGCTGACAGATATCATGCTGGCAATACTTATTGGTTCCTCAAACAAATGTGGCGTCGGCAAAGTTGTGCGCTCTACCAAGTGCATATTGTAGTTAACAATGTAAAGCTCCTTGGGGACTTCTCACCCAGTGGAAAAGCGCAATATAAGTGACATTTATTTATGTTTGTTCCTGTTAATGGTTAAAACTACCTTGATAGGAGGCTGACCAGCAGCATCCTGATTCGATGCTCGAGCCACATAAACTGACTCCTGTCAATGTGAAGGACCTTCAGTATCTCCTCGATGGTTGAGCTCCTCACTTGAGTGACACCGACCACCCTTGTTGATGCAGTTCTGTGAGAATCATCAGTCGGATTGTGTAACAAATCTTTTTCCAGTTTATCTTTGAAGATCTTATTAATTACTGATGTAATGTGTGCCATCCGAGCTTGACACAGTCCCGACTACCTTTACCTGTCATTTATGTCATTTTTGATGTTGTCTGCCAACATTACATTTGTCACTTCTGTTGTTGACGATAACTGTTTGAGAGCAGCACAACTCCTCACTTCCTCTAACTACCCGTCCAGCCAACAGTGAGAAGCAGCGTTATATGATTATACAAAGCTATTCTTTGACAATGTTAACAATTGCTCTGTTATTATGTCACTGAACTTATGTTTACGACAGGTAAGGCTCTTCAAGAATTGTGAACTGATTACAGGCTCCTGACAGCAATATGAAAGGTTCTCAACTGACAATAATTTTAGACTGTATTTACAGTACCTGTGAGGAATTAGTGACCTTAAATAAACATCGGTTTATAAGAGCTCTCTGCTGCTGCCAGCATGTTTGTAGTTTATCTCTGCTGTTTTGTTGTACCGTCTTCCCACAGTTGATAAATCTTCTTTTTCTTTTACATTCAGATTATAGAGCATCTTCTTTCATCTAAACATTATGAGTGAATCGGTCATTGGAGCTGACTGGAGCTACACCAATATGTCACAGCAGCACTCTGTGTGTACGACGAAGAAATGCCTAAATAAGGAAGTTTAAATGACAGAAGAGTAAGTCTTTTGGTTTAAAAACACCACTACTTCAAATAAAGAACACAGGCTTCATCTGAATACGTAGTTAATAGCTTGCATAAGGTAAACGTCAGAGCCATATTTATCTGTGGTGATAAAATGGGGGGGATTTTAGAGTGAAGTCTTCCAACTACAATCTGCCCTTCACTCCACAAGATGAGTGTTTCTTTTGCAGTACATTACAAGCTGATGGTCGTAGGTCAAGCCATTTATGGGGAGAGGAAGAATAGAGGAAGAACATTTATCAGTTATTTATGAGGTCTTTCTGTGCATATGGTGTTTCCAGGGGAAAGAGAGAAAAGACTACAGATGGAGAGGCAACTGTTTGACACAACATAACAGAAGGCTGCTTTGGTTTTTGATCAGAGAAGCTATGCATGTTGGAATCTTCTTGTCTTTAATTTTAGTAACGGATTTTAAAAGTTAAACCACAAACCGCACATAGCAGTGTCTACAATCTGCCCAGAAATAATGTTTTAGCAGTCTGTGGAGCTTTTTTTTTTTTATTCTAAAATTAATTTATTTTAGTATTAGCACACATTAACTACTATATTCTCAGTTCCAATAGTAATATGAATAACAAGCACTCCGCAATGTAGACGTAAACATGTATGTGGTTGACAAACACTGTGGCCCTCTTTAAGTATAAATGAAGGGAAAGAAAGACACACAAGACTTGTTCAGTAATAAGGGAGAGGAGGCAGTTTGAGTCTCCTGTCAGATGTGGAGGAGGTGAGAGGAGAGAAGGTGGAAGTAAAGAACAGATGGGCTGTGATTTGACCACCGCTGCCAGCCCACCAACCAGAGTGTTGTGTTTGAAGGTCAAAATGCTCCGTGAAGGATGTGCACCTGGTAACTTCTGCTTCTCACTTCAGGTTATGATTACCCAATAGATAATCAAGGGCTGCATCCCGTCAGATATGTGCCACAAAAATAATCAGCATTAAGAAAATAGTTAAAGTATCTGATACATACAAATGTATAATTATTTGCACCTTATTTTGTGAATTAACTATTAATTATAATACTAATAAAAACATCTGGGCTTTTTTTTTTCCCCTTTTGAAAAAGGTATAATTAACGGAGGATTGTAAAGTGAGTTTTTGCAGGCTTTCACAGCTTTTTCTTGTTCTTCTTGAGCACAGTTTTAATAAAACCAGTCGTTTTGCATCTCATATTCTATTAAAGACGAACAGCAGCATAGATAACCGTAAATGGTTTCTGAACAAGTGCATTATCTTTGTCTATTTGAAGAGAAGTTCATGGAGTGCAGCAAGGAAAAAATTGTTTCACCTTGAGGTGAAAATGGAGAGGGGCACGCTGGGAACTCAGCTTGCTGAATACCAGCAGGGAAGTAGTTCAATGCTGGTGAGAGATGAAGGAGCTCTCTCCCCACATCCCAGCCTGTCCGCATATTGCTATGTCCCACACGCTTTAACAGTTTGTCTGCATTCATTCATATCTCCTTTACATGGGCCCCCATCTTTGTCTCCCTTTCGCTGTCAGAGTATCTCCTCGGCGCTCCCCCTTTTTACCCGAGCTGTCTGCTGCTCCCTGCCAGGGAAACGCTGTGAATTAGAGCACCGCGTTCGGTGTCCAAGCACCCTCGGGTCATTTGAGTCAGTCTCCGCTCTGCCAACTAGTACAGCAGACATGCACTAGCAGCATATTTCCTGCCGTCAAGAGTCCCAATTTCCCCATCGCATCTCAGCAGTGTGATCATCTTATGTCTTCACAAAGCAGTTCGCAGAACTTTGAAATCACTTCACAATGCAAGTCTTTCCGTTTTACCGGGTCGTGTCTGCTCGAAATGTGGAAAATGTGTAAAGCATTGAAAATTAGGTGTGATCACAGTGTTCAGTGGTCACTGTGTAACAAATTCTAACCAAAGCCCTCTGAAAGATCAAAACGTTACGTATTTACCCGAGTCTTGATTTAGAAATAGATAACTCTCATGGTGAATAAATTGGACTTTAAATCACCGACTGACTTACTCGCCACATTGGAACAGCTTTCTTGACACATCGCTAATGCCCACTGTAATTAGGACACGTATTGAGCAGGGACCACCTGTGCTTGCGGTCCATGCTTGATCAGGTCAGCTGTTTTTTAGTAGGTCACATTATCCTTGATCTTGTAAGAAAAAAGGGAAGCATTGCCACCATGCTGTCGTTATCTGTGACCATTTTTGAGAACGTTGCACTGCTTTTTAAATGAAGGGAGAGTGTAGAAACCCATTAAAAAAAAACAAAAAAAAACTACGATATATCGACCCATCTTTCCCTGACAGGATTTCATAAATAGATGTCCATAATCACTCTTCACTATCATGTGGTAAATGCACATGTGTACATTCTCGCCATTAACTCCCACACAAAATGATCCACTTTACCATTTATGGCGAGCCCTCCCTCCTGATACCTCTTCATCCCTTCCCCTCCCATCCTCACGCCCACTGAGCTCATCCCAGGTGCCTGCTTTGCCTGTTCAGCCACTCTGCCCACCCACGCCCTCACACTCTCGGTTCCAGTGAGCAGCGGTGAACGTTTTTCCGCTTTCTTCTCCTCCTCTCTCTTGCCACCCACTCCAAAAGGCTGTGAATCACTGGCTGACACATTGGAGCACCAGCAGGGCTCTTGTGTTTTACATAGAGAGCAACCCCCCCCCACCCACCCCACCCCCCCCTGCCTCCATTGGTTTGTCAAGCATGGCCCAACATTATCAGGTTGGATTTGTGCATAAAGTGCTTTGAAAGATGCAGGAGTTTTTTTTGTTGCAGGAGTGTGTGTCTGTAAAGTGTAACACGGTGCCAGTGTGCATGTGGGCCAGAGGGACTGCGAGAACAAATTAATTGTTCTCTCATGGAAACGTTGTTTAGCATTTAGTGGAGTGATTCATGCGTCTCCAAAACCAGCCTGTGCAAGTGACAAGCAAGTCCTCACTGTCTTTTCAGAGAACCACTGTTCAATGATTCATGTCCACCAATCTGTCCACAGGCAAAGCCCATTGTATGAGCTGCACTCGCATCAAAACCTCACTTCCTTTCAGGGTTTTTCAAACTTAAAAATGTCTTCATGTCTGCTAATTGCATTATTTACTTAACATTGCACACAGGATGGGGGTTCATGACCATTTGTTTCTGTTTGAGTTCCAGGGTGAGATACTTCCCATCTATAATTTATTCAGTGTGAACTGCCTGCTGCTGGTAAAGAGTCTAAAGTGCTGATTGAAGTATCATGAGCCCATATGAGCCAAAGCAACATGAACTGACTGTTTTATTCTAGTTTTAGTCTCGTACTCTAGTTCTAGAATTGCATTGCTGGTAAACATAACACAAAACACAAGGTTGTTTAAAAAATTTGGACAAAACCCAAAGAAAGCAGCGCTCCTGCATCATTAAAATGTTTCTCTATTTTTGTAATTTGCATGTTCTTCCTGTGCTTGCCTTGAGTTTCTCCGGGCACCCCAGTTTCCCACAGTCCCAAAACATACGTAACATTAAATTGTTTGGAGGTGTGAACAAGATTGTATGTGGTTATTGGTTTATTTCTGTGTTTCCCTTGTGAAGACTGGCATCCTGTCCAAGTCGCTGGGTGGCTGGGATGAGCTCCAGCGCCCCACAACCGCTAAGTTGGACTGACATAGATAGTATTTTTTTCTTTTTAATGTTCATTTGGTCATCATATCTGAGAGATACAGTTTATAGCAGTTCAATCTGTAAGCCATGGATAGTTGTACAATAAAATGATCACCTGGTAATATGTTTTAAGGCAATGCGTGTCTCCTCTACAGTGGCCCTCTTCATAGCACAATAGTAGTTTTCAGCTGATTTGCGGGGACGCTTACTTTACCTGGGCACTTTCACAGGTACATAA